>NC_086451.1:369096058-369452058 GCF_028390025.1 Pseudophryne corroboree | reverse complement strand
TGTCGTGTTCTATGCAGGTGTAGAGAGATTGGACATCTATGGTGATCCATCGGTAGGTGTCTCTCCATTCAAATGAGTCCATCAGGTTGAGAACAGATGTTGTGTCTTTTAAGTAGGCTGGCAGATTTACCACATGTTTTCTTAGAAAAATATCCACATATTCGGACAAATGTGATGTCAAAGAGTCTATCCCGGCCGCAATTGGTCTCCCAGGGGGATTCGTCAGGGATTTATGCACCTTTGGCAGGAAGTAGAATATGGGGGTGGTGGGGTTGGAGTTAAGCAGATACTGATATTCTTCTTTAGTTAAAATCTCGCATCTGAATGCTTTTAAAAGTATGGTTCTTAGTTCCTCAATGAAACCATCCTTCGGGTCTCCTGGGAGTGGGGTGTACGAAGTCCTATCCCCCAGAAGTCTATTTGCTTCTGTAACGTATGCCTCCCGGTCCATAATGACCAACCCCCCCCCCCTTTGTCAGCAGATTTTATAACAATGTTTTTATTATCCTGGAGTTCTTTAATTGCCTTGGTTTCTCTGTTCGTAAGATTCTTCTCCTTGATAATCTCCATTTCAGTTTCACATAAATCTTTTTTCACTAGATCATAAAAGATGCCCACATTGTGACCCTTAGATTCTAACGGGTAAAACTTTGAAGTGGGTTTCAGTCCTGATTTGGATTGGTCATAGTTTCGAATGACCGCATTTTATATCTATCAATCAATCAAACACTGAGCAACATCCCCAAACAGGTAATTTCAACTTTAAACTTGTCATTTATTTTGTACAGTCTGGACATGGCTTCTAATAAGAAATGCACAGACAAAATTCTTAAAGCTATGTGTGCAAATGCTAGGAGCTTAGGAGACAAGATTCCAGAGCTAATTGCGATAATGACAAGGGATAACCTGGATTTTGTGGCAATTACAGAGTCATGGTGCAATGAAAATCATGACTGGGACATAGCTATACCAGGATACACTTTATTTAGGAAGGATAGAATAGGAAGAATAGGAGGAGGGGTAGCAATGTATGTGAAAAAAAGCATAAATGCTACTTTAATACAAAATGTTGAAGACAAAACTGAGGCCCTTTGGGTCACCATAGAAACCGGGGAGAAGGATGTTATTCGCATTGGGGTGATCTATAGACCACCAGGCCAGGGGCAGGATTTGGACAGAAACCTATTGTTGGACATCACTAAAATTGCTTTAAAGGGAGAAGTCATAATCATGGGAGACTTTAATTTACCTGATGTAAATTGGGAGGGGTCTTTTGCAAATTCAGCTACAAGTGGCAAATTTCTACATTCCTTACAGGGAGCATCTCTCAAGCAATTGGTGATGGAGCCCACTCGCAAAGATTCAATATTAGATTTAATTCTTACAAATGGTGATAGGATATCAAACATATATGTGGGTGAGCACCTGGGATCCAGTGATCATCAAGCAGTATGGTTTAGTATAAAGACAGGATCCAACTCCTGTCACACAAAAACAAAGGTGTTGGATTTTAGAAATGCTGATTTTGCAAAAATGGGGAGATGTTTAAGTGATTCATTGGCGGACTGGTGGAACTTGGAAGGAGTGCAGGAGAGGTGGGAAAAACTGAAAAGTGCAATACTAAGTGCAACTGATCTTTGTATCAAAAGGGTTAGGAAAAGCACCAGGAAAAGGAAGCCAGTGTGGTTCACAAAAGAAGTATCAACTAGTGTGAAAGCAAAAAAGATGGCTTTTAGGAAATACAAACAGACTCAAAATAATAATGACAAAGAGGTGTATCTTGACAGACGGAAGGATGCTAAGAAAGTGATCAGATGTGCAAAGGCAGAAGCTGAGGAAAAAAAGGCCCAGTCAGTAGATAAAGGGGGCAAAACTTTTTTTAAGTATATAAGTGAAAGGAAAAAATCAAATGGAGGAATAATAAGACTTAAGACAGAGAGTGAGAATTTGGTGGAGGAAGACAAGGCAATAGCAGATCACCTAAATAATTATTTTTGCTCAGTATTTACTACAGAAGAAGGGATGGGGCCACAGTTAAGTTGCAAGGACATTCATAAAAATAAGGTAGATGAAAGTACATTTACAGAGGAGAAGGTCCTAACAGAACTTTCACAACTAAAAGTGGATAAATCAATGGGACCAGATGGGATACACCCAAGGATACTCAAAGAGCTAAAAGATGTGCTGGTTACACCGTTAACAGAATTATTTAACCAGTCACTAAATACAGGTGCCATTCCAGAGGACTGGAAAAGAGCAAATGTAGTTCCACTGCACAAAAGTGGAAGCAAGGAAGAAGCAAGTAACTACAGACCAGTAAGCCTTACATCAGTAGTGGGGAAAGTAATGGAAAAACTATTAAAAGAAAGAGTTGTGGAACATCTTAAATCAAACCACTTACAGGATCCAAAACAGCATGGACTTACTGGTGGTAGATCATGCCAAACAAATCTTATTGACTTTTTTGACTCTGTGACAAAAATAATAGATCAAGGGGGAGCTGTAGATGTAGCATATCTAGACGTTAGTAAGGCATTTGACACTGTCCCACATCGCAGACTGCTAAATAAACTTGAAAGCGTGGGGGTGGATTATAAAACAGTTAAATGGATAAGAACCTGGTTGCAGGATAGGAAACAGACAGTTGTAGTTAATGGAGTGCAATCTATGGAGGGAAATGTTACCAGTGGAGTACCCCAGGGATCTGGACTTGGACCAGTTCTCTTTAATATCTTTGTTGGTGACATTGCAGATGGTATTGAAGGGAAGGTATGCCTTTTTGCAGATGATACAAAGATATGCAACAGGGTAGACACACCGGGAGGGGTAAAACAAATGATTGATGACCTAGCTAGGCTTGAGAAATGGTCAAGAACGTGGCAACTACAGTTTAATGCTAAAAAATGCAAAATCATGCACTTGGGTCTCAAAAACCCAAAGGCTAAATATAGTATCAAGGGTACTATAATGGAAACTTCTGAGGAGGAAAGGGATTTAGGAGTCACTATTTCAAGTGACTTGAAGGCAGGAAAGCAATGCAACAAAGCAATGAGAAAGGCAAGTCAGATGCTTGGTTGCATAGGGAGAGGAATCAGTAGCAGGAAAAAAAGAAGTGATAATGCCACTGTATAGGTCATTGGTGCGGCCCCATCTGGAATACTGTGTCCAGTTCTGGAGACCATATCTCCAGAAGGATATTAATACATTAGAGAGTGTACAAAGAAGGGCAACTAAAATGGTGCATGGCCTACATCACAAAACGTACCCGGAAAGGCTAAAAGATCTTAACATGTATAGTTTGGAGGAGAGAAGGGAAAGGGGAGACATGATAGAAACTTACAAATATATCAAGGGTCTTAACAAAGTTCAGGAGGGAAACATTCTTCAAAGGAAGAGAAGTATTAGAACTCGAGGACATACACTGAGACTGGAGGGGGGGAGGTTCAGGGGAAATTTAAGGAAAAATTACTTCACAGAAAGGGTAGTGGATAAGTGGAATAGTCTACCATCAGAGGTGGTAGAGGCTAAGACTGTAGAGCAATTTAAACATGCTTGGGATAGGCATATGAATAGCCTTACAAAGAATTAAGGTTCAAAAAGGGTTGAGATTACCTAAAGGATAAAAAAAAAGGGGCAGACTAGATGGACCAAGTGGTTCTTGTCTGCCGTCAAATTCTATGTTTCTATGTAAGGACGCAGTATCGGATCAACCGCAACACTATCGTCTGGCTACATAACCAATGGGGTTGTGCAAGCCGCCTGCCGCAGGAGCTACCAAGAGCCCAGAAAATCTCCATCCCTCCCCTGCAATGGTGGCGACACATCTCCGTTTTGTTAGACGGAGGCCTTCGCCGCCCCCTCACCACCCCAAATGTCATCAGACTATCAAACACTGACAGTGACATGATGATGCATTGTCTTATTAATTTGCAAATGAGTAACCTGTAGAAATGCATTACTTAATTCTAGAGCATTTGGGGGGTATTTATCAAAGCTTGGAGAGATAAAGTATGAGTTCTAACCATTCAGCTTCGCTGATGTTACAGGCTGTGTTTTAAAAATGACAATGATGTCATCTCCAAGCGCCAGCAGAGGAGAAACCCCAGCAATAACTGGGGTCCAGTTTGTGGTATGAGCGGGTTTCAAGCTACTGTACCTTAGGCGGCTGGAGACAGGGAAATCACGGAAAAGGTCTATGACCATATCAAAGCATGACGCTGTAGGTGAATTGCTTGTAAACAGGTCACAGAAAGTTTCAGGTTGTCACACTTGTGTTTGTTTGTGGAACCAGTGTCAGGGAAAATTCTGTTTATATATCTGCAGGTGTGAAGATAAAGCTGGCAGGCCTGAGAAGACCTCCTGGCATGAGTAGAGGTGCCTCCCTGACCGGGAATCCAACCTTGGTCTCAGCAGAGAGATGCCGGATCATACCCACTAGACCACCAGGGACTTCAGTAATGGTGATAGGATGATATATGTGGTAGAGAAGTCTGTAGCAGTATACTGACCAGGCTGATACTGGTTTGTTGCTGTATATACGAATAAAACACTTCTTGCTTGGTAGCTGTAGTCCGAGATGCTTGAGTTTCAGTATTTGGCAGATTATTGACCAGACAGGAACTGGATTGTCTCTATAGTCCAGAATTTGGAAGCACTCAGATGGTAGCAGGACATCTCAAAGTCCAAAATATTACACACACACACACGTATAAACTCTAAACAGAGTGGCCTCTGTGCGTGCGTCTTGCTGCTGTGCGTACGCATACACGCATGCTACGCACCCAGGCCTTACGTATTAACGCATGGCAAGAGTATATACGGTAGCGAACGCATTCGCACAGAAAAGCCACAAGGACATATTCACTACTTTATTCATATAGTGCACAATTCACACATAGGTGGTCATTCCGAGTTGATCGCTCGTTATTTTTTTTTTCGCAACGGAGCGATTAGTCGCTAATGCGCATGCGCAATGTCCGCAGTGCAACTGCGCCAAGTAAATTTGCTATGCAGTTAGGTATTTTACTCACGGCATTACGAGGTTTTTTCTTCGTTTTGGTGATCGTAATGTGATTGACAGGAAGTGGGTGTTTCTGGGCGGAAACTGGCCGTTTTATGGGAGTGTGTGAAAAAACGCTGCCGTTTCTGGGAAAAACGCGGGAGTGGCTGGAGAAACGGAGGAGTGTCTGGGCGAACGCTGGGTGTGTTTGTGACGTCAAACCAGGAACGAAACTGACTGAACTGATCGCAGTGGCAGAGTAAGTCCCGAGCTACTCAGAAACTGCAAAGAAAATTCTATTCGCAATTTTGAGAATCTTTCGTTCGCAATTTTGCTAAGCTAAGATTCACTCCCAGTAGGCGGCGGCTTAGCGTGTGCAAAGCTGCTAAAAGCAGCTTGCGAGCGAACAACTCGGAATGACCACCATAGTCTCCATACACATTGTCAGCAACTTACATACACTTAAAAGGTAAAACAACAGAGCTATTCAGCTTTACATGGTGTGAGGGGATGGAGCAGTATTAAGTCTTAGTGTTTGGTATCCAGATGTACAGTATTTTTTGATCTACATTCCAATGGCTTTTTCCAGTTTATTGCATGTTTCTGCGTATAGATATACGCAAAATTGTAATATTCGCAAACTGCTGTAATACTGTACGCATGATATTCGGCGGGAACCCAGTGGCGAACACCTGCAAGTACACCTGGACCAAGCATCGCCCATTCATTCAAACCAACCTATGACCCCTCATGTACTGTAAATGATTTGCCCTCTGACCTATGAAAGAAGAGCTGACATTTCCCATTGTACTGTATTTGGACACATTGTATAAAAGAGAGTCCTCCTGACCAGGCTCAGGCTCTATTCTCTGAAGGTCATCTTGCTAAGACTGACTGAGTCCTAGATCCAGGAGCGCTTGCGATTTAAACATATGTATTATTGGTTGTAGCTCTTCTCTGTATATTGTTGTACGTTTTACATATACTGTATATATTTAAGTAAATACTGTTGATGCGTTGGCCCACAACATAACATTTAACTACTGGTGTCGCATTCCATTCTTGTTTGGGGTAAAGTGTATTCAGCCACACGTGTCTCTATATTTTGCGCATAACATGTCGGCGTGTATATGCAACTTACAGCAGTTATATGCATATGATTAGCGACCGCAGCGGCTCGAACCACAGTGTGATAAAGCATTGCTTTTCCTTGTAATTTAAACGAATTTAACAGACCAGATGCAGACCGAGCACCAGAATAGATGGTAGCTGTGGATAACCAGGAACGGAATCCATGTACAGTAGTACTGTATGAATGAACTGGAATTATCTGTGCAGCTGTAGAGAAGTAGTCAGCACTGGTGTAGAGCGATATCAGGAATCTGTGCAGCACATTGAAACAAAACTGCTCCAGCAGGATACCGTATAAATGCAGCAGAAGCACAGCTTTAGCGTCACTCCGGTATGACTGAGCTAGACATTGCACTGGCAATGATTGAGAGCCAGAGGCTAGAATATATACCCCAGGAGAGGGATGAGCAGCAACAAGAAGAAATCACAGCATTATGATCAGATGTATAACTGGATGAAAAACATACCCCTGTTTATGGTTATAAGAATAAAAATGTATTATAAAACACACATATGGAATTGATACTATAACGTGAATTAGTAAAAATGTAAATAATAAAAACGTATATATTGCATACACTAATAGTAGCTGAATATGCACACTATCAAACATATAATTCATCTAGAGCTACAGTATACTTCATAAACAAACTCAACAGATCCAAATCTACTTACATGTTGTGGATGAACATGCAGCTCCTGGATGTAAAATATGCACATATATTTGATTATTATTATTATTATTATTATTATTATTATCCTTTATTTATATGGCACCACAAGGGTTCCGCAGCGCCCAATTACAGAGTACATAAACAAATAATCAAAACAGGAAAACAGCAACTTACAGATGAAGACAGTATAGGACAAGTACAGGGTAAATAAACATAGCTACATCAGCAGATGACACTGAAATAAGTATCAGGTGGCAGAAGACCGCGGGATTTGGTGCAGTTGAAGATTATTAAAGTAAGAAAAAGGATAATCGCATTAGGGAAGAGGGTAATACTCGTGAGAGCTTACATTCTAAAGGAGAGGGGTAGACAGACAGGGGGGTACATAGAGAGGGTGGACCAGAGGGTTAGGATGAGATTTGGCTCGGTTTAGTGAAGAAGTCGGTCTTGAGAGCCCGTTTGAAGTTTTGTAGAGAGGTGGAGAGTCTGAGGGGGAAAGGTAGGGAATTCCAGAGAAATGGAGCAGCATGTGAAAAATCTTGGAGGGAGGAGTGGGAGGAAGTAATCAGAAGGCAGGAGAGTCGGCGTGCATTAGCGGACAGAGGACAGGTGGGAGTGTAAAGGGAGATAAGGTCAGAGATGTGAATGGGAGAGGAGAGGGTGAGGGCTTTGTAAGTGAGTGTGAGAAGCTTGAAATGGATTCTGAAAGGGAAGAGGGGCCAGTGAAGGTCTTGTAAGAGAGGAGAGGTGGACGTAGTGCGTTTGGTGAGGAAAATGAGCCGGGCAGCGGCATTGAGAATAGATTGGAGTGTAGAGAGGTATTTGTCAGGAATGCCAGTCAGGAGGAGATTACAGTAGTCCAGTCTGGAGATGACCAGTGAGTGGATAAGAGTCTTAGTAGCATCCTGGGTCAGAAAGGGTCTGATCCTGGAAATATTTTTTAGATGAAAATGGCAGGTTTGTGAGAGGTGCTGAATGTGTGGTTTGAAGGAGAGGGAGGAGTCAAGGATTACTTCAAGACAGTGCACTTGGGGGCTAGAGGAGATAATAGTGCCATCAATAGATAATGATATTGTGGGAGGTGAAGTTATGCGGGAGGGAGGGAAGATGATCAAAAAAAGTGCTGGGACATCCAAACAGAGATAGCAAAGAGACAGTTGGAGATACGAGTGAAGAGAGCAGGGTAGAGGTCCGGAGAGAAAAGATAGATTTGTGTGTCATCAGCATAGAGATGATATTGGAAATCAAAAGAACTAATGAATTTACAGTACCTAGTGAGGATGTATAGAGACAGAGCCGACCATAGGCATAGGCAAACTAGGCAATTGCCTAGGGCATTTGATATGCCTAGGGGCATCAGCAGCTCCTGCTGATTAAAATGATATGCGGCATGCCTATATTCTGTGTGTAGCATTTCATATGCAGGTACAGCCACAGTCTCACACAGTATATAGGCATGCTGCATATCATTTTAATCAGCAGAAGCTGCTTGTGCATCCTAGCCACATAGCAATGCAAATAAGATGCATTTTCATTAAAAAGTAAAAATGTGCCCGACGTTATAGTAGCTAACTAGTCATAAAACATTATTTAGCAAGTATGTAGAATCATCACAACTTAAAACAGGTTGAACACGATGGGCAATTTGCCTCTATTCAACCTCAAATACTATGTTACTATGTTATGTTCTATGTTAGCATTCAGGCAAGATTTATGAGGACACATCTGTATCCAAGCATAGGCAGAGGTCACAGTGTTAGTGGCAGTGTGAGTGCTGTGTGCATGTGAGTGGGTTGGTTGTGCAGTAGTGTTCGGAATATGTGTAAGGAGCATTATGTGTGTCATGTAAAAATGCATTACTAATGTGCAACATATGTGTAAGGGGCACTATGTGTGTCATTATGTGTATAAGGGCATTAAAAATGTGCGGCATATGTGTAACGGTACTACTGTATGCGTGTCATTATGTGTACAGGGGCACTAATAATGTGAGCAAATGTGTAGGGGGCACTATGTGTGTCATTATGTGTATAAGGGCATTAATAATGTGCAGCCTATGTGTAAGGGACATTATGTGTAAAAGGGCATTAATAAAAGTTGTCATAATGTGTAAGGCGCATTATGTTTATAAGGACATTAATAATGTGTCTCATATGTGTAAGGGGAATTACTGTGTGGAATTATGTGTATAAGGTGCTCTACTATGTGGCATTGCATATAGAAAGGGCACTACTGTGTCGTCTAATGTGAATAAAGAGCAATAGGGTGTGATGTAAAGTGAATAAGGAGCAATTCAGTGTGATGTAATGTGAATAAGGGGCTCTACTGTGAGGAGTAACGTTTATAAGGTAAAGTGATACTACTGTGGGATGTAATATGAATTATGGACACTATCGCATTATCAAATGTGAATAAAGTTGCAGTACTGTGTGGCGTAATTGGAATTGGGGTTACTATTGTGTGGCCATGTCCCTTGCCAGCAAAAACACACCCCTTTTTGGGCTGTGCGCCAAATGTGCGAACTGTTCCTATTTAAAATATAGGGGGTACAAACACCAAAATAAGGACTGCTATGGATGAGGGGTGGTGGTGCTGGGAAAGAGGTGCAAGGTCAGAGGCGGAACCAGCGGTGGTGCTAGGGGGCACCAGCCAAAATCTTGCCTAGGGCATCATATTGGTTAGGGCCGGCTCTGGTGAGGAGTAACATATATAAGGTAACGTGGTACTACTGTGTGATGTAACGGGAATAAGGGACACTATCGCATGGTATAATGTGAATAAAGTTGCATTACTGTGTGGTGTAATTTGAATTGGGGGTACTATTGTGCGCCAAATGTGCACACTGTTCCTATTTAAAATAATGGGGTAGGAGCACCAAAATGAGGACTGCTATGGGTGAGGGGTGATGGTGTTGGAAAAGGGGTTCAGGGTCAGAGGCGGAACTTGTGGCGGTGCTAGGGGGTACCAACCAAAATCTTGCCTAGGGCATCATATTTGTTAGGGTCGGCTCTGTATAGAGAGAGAAAAGAAGAGGACCAAGTACAGAACCTTGGGGTACACCTACAGTTAGTGGAAGTGAGGGGAGGTGGAATCATGAGAGGAGACAGAGAATTAACTGTCAGAGAGGTAGGAAGATAGCCAAGAGAGGGCAGTATCACACAGACCAATGGAGTGAAGGATTTGCAGTAGGAGAGGGTGGTCCACAGTGTCAAAAGCAGCAGAGAGATTAAGAAGAATAAGTAGAGAGTAGTGGCCCTTAGATTTAGCAGCATGGAGGTCATTGCAGACTTTTGTAAGGGCAGTTTCAGTGGAGTGGAGAGGACGGAAGCCAGACTGGAATGGGTCAAGCAGTGATTTTGAGGAAAGACAGGAAGTAAGGCAGTTGTAGACAATACGCTCAAGGAGTTTGGAGGCAAAAGGGAGAAGAGAGATGGGTCTGGTAGTTGGAGGGAGTGCTTGGATCAAGGGTAGGTTTTTTAAGAATAGGAGAGATGAGTGCATGCTTGAAGGCAGAGGGGACAGTGACTGAAGAGAGGGAGAGATTGAGAAGGTGGGAAAGATGGGAACAGGCAGAAGGAGAGAGGTAGCGGAGGAGGCGGAAGGGTATAGGGTCAAGTGGGGAGGTGGTGAGGGGACAGGAACGAACGAGGGTCATGATTTCCTTACCAGATGCAAGGGAGAAGGATGTCAGAGTTGGTGAGAGGAATGGGGGGGGGGGGGGGTAAGGGATCAGAGGAGGCTGGTTGCTGATGGTCTGGTGTGATGTGATGTGATGTCCTGACGTGTGGAGTCAATTTTGGACGTGAAGTAAGTGGCAAAGTCAAGAGCAGAGAGTGAGGAAGGGAGATGAGGTGGAGGTGGGCAGAGGAGTGAGTTGAGAGTGGCAAAGAGGTGCCGGGGGTTGGTGGAAGACTGGGAGGAGCGAGGTTCTTGAAGTATGACTGTTTAGCAAGAGAAAGGGCAGCACTGAAGGATGAGAGCAAAAGTTTGAAATGGAGGAAGTCTGCCTTAGAGCGTGATTTCCTCCAGTGTCGCTCAGCAGTACGTGAGCATTTTTGCAGATATCTGGTGCATTTGGTGTGCCAGGGTTGAGGTGTTAATTTGCGAGGGTGAATAGTGGTTGGTGGAGCAACAGAGTTAAGAGCAGAAGTAAGGGATGCATTGTATATGGAAGTGGCTTGTTCAGGGCATGAGAGAGAGAGAGAGAATAGGAGAGAGAAGTGAGTCAAACAGGGAGGAAAGGAATGTGGTGTCAATAGCCTCAGTAATGGTAGCCTTAGGAGGCAGAGATGGGGAAGCAGAGAGAGATAGGTTAAAGGAGAGTAGGTGGTGGTCAGAGAGGGGAAATGGGGAGCAGGAAAAATCAGAAATATCACAACGGTGAGTGAAGACCAGATCCAGTGAGCTCCCATTCACATGGGAGGGTGTGGAGGTCCAGTGGGAGAGACCAAGCCTCTCCCAGTGCCAATTACTGCCAATCTCAAATGCAAGTTTCACACCGATAATACAGACAGACTAATACGATGAGTGATAGTGTCCGGTATTGGAAACTGCACAATGACAGATCAGTCTAAGCTGGGGCAGATGTATCAAACCTTCTAAAGAGGACAAACGGAGAAGTTGGAGAGCCACACGTTGACTACCTCTGCACTAGAAATTATAGATCAAAGCTGATTTTCCTCTTTTGAAGGTTTGATCTCCACAATAGGTCACCAACTGGGAAGAGGATGAGCTGTGCCTCATATTGAGTTACCTGCAAGAGGGTGTGCTGTGTGAAGCATTCTGCAAGGGTGTGTGCTTTGTGATGCTTTCTGCAAGAGGGTGCGTTGTGTGACACATTCTGCAAGAGGATACGCTGTGTGATACGTTCTGCAAGATGGTGTGCTGTGTGATACGTTCTGCAATTGGGTGTGCTTTGTGATGCTTTCTGCAAGGGGGTGTGAGGTGTGATGCTTTCTGCAGGAGGGTGCATTGTGTGATATGTTCTGCAAGAGGATGCGCTGTGCGATACGTTCTGCAAGATGGTGTGCTGTGTCATGTATTCTACAAGTGTGTGTGCTGTGTGATGCTTTCTGCAAGAGTGTGTGCTGTGTGATACTTCTGTAAGGGGGTGTGCTGTGTGATGCTTTCCTCAAGATGGTGTGCTGTGTGATACTTCTGTAAGGGGGTGTGCTGTGTGATGCTTTCCTCAAGATGGTGTGCTGTGTGATGCGTACTATAGATCAAAGCTGATTTTCCTCTTTTGAAGATTTGATCTCCACAATAGGTCACCAACTGGGAAGAGGATGAGCTGTGCTTCATATTGAGTTATCAGCAAGAGGGTGTGCTGTGTGAAGCGTTCTGCAAGAGGGTGTGCTTTGTGATGCTTACTCCAAGAGGATGCGCTGTGTCATACATTCTGCAAGATGGTGTGCTGTGTGATATGTTCTGCAAAAGTGTGTGCTTTGTGATGCTTCCTGCAAGGGGGTATGCTGTGTGATGCTTTCTGCAAGGGGGTATGCTGTGTGATGCTTTCTGCAAGGGGGTATGCTGTGTGATGCTTTCTGCAAGGAGGTGTGCTGTGTGATGCTTTCTGCAGGAGGGTGCGTTGTGTGATATGTTCTGTAAGAGGATGCGCTGTGTGATACATTCTACAAGAGGGTGTGCAGTGTGATGATTTCTGCAAGAGTGTGTGCTGTGTGATGCTTTCTACAAGAGTGTGTGCTGTGTGATATGATACTGTACTTCTGTAAGATGGTGTGCTGTGTGATGCTTTCCTCAAGACGGTGTGCTGTGTGATGCATTCTGCAAGTGGGTGTGCTGTAAGATTTTATTCTGAAATATATTTTGACAATGAAAGTAACACTCATAACATATTAGCTTTTCTCCTTCCTTAGCTGGCTTGTAGATGTCTCCATAGCCACCAATCTCACCCAGTGCTCTCTTCTTCCACCCTTGGAAAGGGAGAAGGCAGCGGGTTTGTGTGCAATGTGGGGGACAGATAGAGTGATACAGTTTTACTCTGGAGCAGACTGTAACCAGCAAATTATTACTTACCCTGCAGTAGCACTGTCACCTAGAGTTAACCTACAGTGTGTACAGAATTTACCTTTCGGTGGTTTTATTGAGCACTAGCTGGTTTACCCTGGCGATGCCCGAGATTTTAAGAATGTCTGTTAACAAAAATAAATGTAAATATTAAACACACAGTATAAATAATATTGTAGATAGCTGAATACCTGTGCTTCGCTACGGGATGAGGATGGTAAATTAGAATGATAGTTGTTTGTTAAATTACGTTGGTTGAAGATCTAGTATATAGGCATATCTTGCTTCCCTGACACACTTTGGGGGATATTCAATTTGGCCCGGGGTGCTGGGTGGTAAGTATCGGCCGGTGGGGGCTATTTAATTGGCCCCGATAAGCCGGCGCGTGCCGCGGCTTATCGGGGGTTTTGCTTCCCCTGCCTCCGGTAACAGCTCCGTTTTCAACCGAAAACGGGGCTGTTTCACCCGAAAACACACAGGTTTCACTGAACCTGTGTGTTTTCGGGTGTAAGAGGACTTGTTACCGGCCGAGCAAATTAAATAGCCCGACCGCAGCACCCGAAGAAACATCGGGGGTTTTTACTCCCGATGTCTCTTCGGACCAAATTGAATATCCCCCTTTGTGTATTGGCGGGACCCCTTTTTGGTCCTCCAAAGGACCCTGCTCTTACCACTATATAACTCTCAGGGGGATATTCAATTTGGTCTGAAGAGACATCGGGAGTAAAAACCCCCGATGTTTCTTCGGGTGCTGTGGTCGGGCTATTTAATTTGCTCGGCCGGTAACAAGTCCTCTTACACCCGAAAACACACAGGTTCAGTGAAACCTGTGTGTTTTCGGGTGAAACAGCCCCGTTTTCGGTTGAAAACGGGGCTGTTATCGGGCATTTTGCTTCACCTGCCGGAGGCGCCGGCTTATCGGGGCCAATTAAATAGCCCCCACCGGCCGATACTTATCCCCCGGCACCCCGGGCCAAATTGAATATCCCCCACTGTCTGTGGTTTCCTGCTGCCTCCATTCCCCTCCTCACATCATGTCAGTGCCCCTATGAAATTATCGATTTTTTTACAGTTTCTTATATAACACAGCACATTATGTATCTCCTGATATACTCTGTGCTGCTGGGGGGCTGTGCTGCTTCCACTATATTACTCTCAGTGTGTGTGTTTGTGCTACCTACATTCCCCTGCTCACATCATGTCACTGTCCCTGTCACATGCAACACTGTCCTGCCTGACCTATCATGCATGTCCTGATATAGTCTGTGCTGCTGGCCCACTCCTAGGGATGCTAGTGGTGCAGAGGCGGATTAAGACTTCGGAGGGCCCAGGGTACTTAAGACAGGGGGGCCCTCTCAGGTCTAAAATTAAAACCATAAAAATAATAATAATAATACATGCATATATATGACCCAGAGCCTTAACTCAAATTTAATTCTTAACAGCAAAGAAAAAATTCAATGCAGCCTGTCTTACTTGTCTTGCTGCTGATAAAGACAGGCTGCGAGAGTCACAGTACAGGAGCAGAGGGAGAGATCCATCTACCCTGCTCCACGAGTCCACAGGCTGCTCCGTTTCCACTTCAGCCTGCGCTCCAGCCAGTAAAGGAGACGCTGGCTGCAGCTGTACAGCCCATTGGTTAGCTGAGCCGACACCTAGCAACCCAGCAAAGGTCTGCGGCGCCGGCGGCAGTGACGGCAATCAGTGCCTGCAGGGAATCTCATAGCTGCGGATCGGATCTATAACAGAGATCCGATCTGTGGCTGGTGGCAGGGGGGCCCTCTCAGACTGAGGGGCCCAGGGGTACTTACCCCCGGAGTCCACCACTTAATCCGGCTCTGTAGTGGTGTGTTACCCCCAGTGTTTGTTCCCAGAGTGTAAGTCATATGTGTAGCAAGTTTGGTGTAAATTGTTTTAGACATTCCAGAGTTATGCTGTCTGCTGACATACTCTGTGCTGCTGTCCCACCGCTAGGGGTGTCTGACCCCCACAGTGTTTGTTTACAGAGTGTAAGTAATATGTGTACCAAGTTTGTTGTAAATTGCTGTAGGCATTCCAGAGTTATGCTGTCTGCTGAAATACTCAGTGCTGCTGCCTCACCCTAGGGGTACTAGGGGTGTCTTCCCCCCACAGTGTTTGTTGCCAGATTGTAAGGCATATGTGTACCAATTTTTGAGTACATTGCTCCAGCAATTCCGGAGTTATGCTGTCTCCTGATATACTCTGTGCTGCTGTCTGCCCACCTAGGGGTGCTAGGGATTTCAAATTGTTTTAGTTGCCTCCACCGTGTTTTAATACGCTTGTGTGTGAAATTTCACGATCTTCACTTGTAAACTGTGGATTTGTACAGAAAGACAGAAGGACAAATTTTAATTTTTATATATTGGATGTAAGATGAATTTTAAAAAAAACCCACATTTGTAAAAGGAGTTACTATTTTTTATTACAGTCATCAAAACCAAAATGAAATACATATACTGTATAAAAGTCACAAATATAACATTTACAAGTTTAAAAATATATCACCAGGGCTATATAACAGCCCATCCATTCATTATGTGCAGACTCTGTGGGAGTCATATTTATTGCATGAACATGTCTTATGTAGAGCTGGATGCATTTTGCACCAATAATGCAGATGTTAAAGTGTGCAAAAACGGGCGCATTTTATATGGCTTGGAGAACAGGACTCCTCTCAAGATGCGTCCAGCTCTGCAGGGGCATCATAAGCGCCAGTGACATATGGGCTGTATTCAGAGGTGCACGCAACTCATGCACGACTAAGATTAATCAGGGAATCTTATGTGTGAAATATGCAGCTGCCAGTGTAAGCGTTCCCCTTGTGTTCTTCTGTGCGATGGACTGCGCAAACCCTGCCATGCCCAGTTGTGTTATCTGAGCACAGCTCATGTGCACTGGTGGATCCCATTTCTCTACCATCGGCACACCGTCGGATGAACATCGACTCCTCGAGCAACCCCTGGCTGGCGCACGATCTCCTATGCAGCTTTCTGTAAAAATGGCTGCTGTAGCTGTGGTGCAGCCGCATGCCTAGACTTGCCCATGCCACCTCATCTTTATGCGATGTCCAAGGATGGCAAGTTCTGTCCCAGGTAATACGGATTATGTATGCAGCTCATACTTGCCTACTCTCCCGGTTTCGGCGGGAGACACCCCATGTTTTGATTAGTCCCCCGCACCCCCAGAAGAATAGGCACCCTCCTCACATTCTGCCCACTTCATAGAGAAGTGGGCAGATTGCGGAGAATAATACAGTAATCTGAGAAGGAACGGGGACTAATGACTCGTTTCTATGGCAATGGCATCATTCGGCCTCGCCCCTATGCAAATTTCTGACAATCACGACATTTTTGCCACGAGGTAACGGGGCCTAACGAAACTATTAGCATAGCCCCGCCCCCATCTCCACCCACCTGCTTCTCCTCTTCGGGCATCTCCCAGAGAGGAGATTTTCAATGTCGGTAAGTATGATGCAGCTGCGTACGCCATCGCACTCACAGGTCAACAGCATAAACATCAGTAACATAGACATACAGTATATCGGACAGCCAAGCAGCCTCTGAGTCTGACCTGTCTCAAAGAGAGGCGTAACAAGGGTAGGGCGAGTGGGGCACGTGCCCTGGGCGCCTTGGCAGGCCCAGGAGAGGGGGGTGCCGCCGGCGGCCAGGGCATCATGCCCCACTCGCCCCCATCACGCCAAAA
Organism: Pseudophryne corroboree; assembly: GCF_028390025.1. Classification (NCBI taxonomy): domain Eukaryota; kingdom Metazoa; phylum Chordata; class Amphibia; order Anura; family Myobatrachidae; genus Pseudophryne; species Pseudophryne corroboree. The sequence continues at coordinate 369,435,504 of NC_086451.1, read as the reverse complement.
TGTGAGGGGAGGAGAGCGCAGCGTCTCTCCCTCCCCTCACCGCCACCAGCACTAGCAGCGCTGCGTGTGTCCGGTCTCCGGCGTTAGCCAATCAGAGCTTGCGGACCGGCTCGTGATTGGCTGCCGGTCCGCGAGCTCTGATTGGCTGGCGAACCGGGGCCACACAGCCGCCAGAGACCTGGAGCGGTGAGGGGAAGGAGAGGCGCTGCGCTCTCCTCCCCTCACAGACACAACAGGCGGTGAGTGACGGGGGGGGGGATTTGGACGACTCGGGGGAGCACAGTGGGGCAATGTATCTGGCACAGTGGGGCATGTAACTGGCACAGTGGGGCAATGTATCTGGCACTGTGGGGCAATGTATCTGGCACTGTGGGGCATGTAACTGGCACGGTGGGGCATGTATCTGGCACTGTGGGGCATGTAACTGGCACAGTGGGGCATGTATCTGGCACAGTGGGGCAATGTATCTCGCACTGTGGGGCAATGTAACTGGCACTGTGGGGCAATGTATCTGGCACAGTGGGGCAATGTATCTGGCACAGTGGGGCGATGTAACTGGCACAGTGGGGAATGTAACTGGCACAGTGGGGCATGTATCTGGCACAGTGGGGCAATGTAACTGGCACTGTGGGGCAATGTATCTGGCAATGTAACTGGCACAGTGGGGCAATGTAACTGGCACAGTGGGGCAATGTATCTGGCACAGTGGGGCATGTATCTGGCACAGTGGGGCAATGTAACTGGCACTGTGGGGCAATGTAACTGGCACTGTGGGGGCAATGTATCTGGCATTGTAACTGGCACTGTGGGGCAATGTATCTGGCACTGTGGGGCATGTATCTGGCACTGTGGGGCATGTATCTGGCACGGTGGGGCATGTATCCGGCACTGTGGGGCATTGTATCTGGCACTGTGGGGCAATGTAACTGGCACTGTGGGCCATTTTCAGTGGCCACACCCCTTCTGGTGCGTGGCCACGCCAGTTTTTTCGGAGTGCACACATGCTTCTTTTGCTGTGGTTTTTTTTTGGGGGGGAGGGTGGGGGAGTGCGCCATTTTCCATCTTGCCCTGGACTCCAAAAACCCTAGCTACGCCTCTGGTCTCAAACTCTGCGGTTCCCCTGACACACACAGAGCTCTCATGCTGTGAGGGAGATGGCAAAGCCTAATTTATGTATGCCATGAAATGGTGTTTCAAAGTTTCAAACACGCCCACGTACGTCTGACAGCCCCCTCCCCCCCTCTCAAACACTAGCGATCTGTCACTCACTTTACAAGTTATTCCTCTGTGCAAGCGGCATCATAAAAAATCAATTGATGCGCGTGCGCAGAGTGTCTTTTGTGCATGTGCAGTGGATTAAAAATTGCACCACTTCATTAGGTCTGTATCTGAATCGGGGCCAATGTGCAAACTAGCAACATTTTGGATCAATAGGATCCTACAGCTTGTTAGAGGATCCTGTTGATGCAAAATGATCTTAGTCTGCACATATGTACACACTTGAATTTTTGCAACTGTTCCAGAGTGCCGTCTGTAGTCTGTGACAATGGGCGAGATGTAATGCCACCCGAGTTTGGCGCTGTGCGGGATGCCAACCAAACTCAGATTTTTTTAAAGAGGCAATCACTTACAAAGCATGGTTTTTGCCTTGTAAGTAATACACCTTTCACACAGCACAAATAACCCTGTATCGTATCGACCCGGTATATTGCCAGGTCGATGTGGGTCGATGTGCGGTGTGAAAGGGGTCAACGATGAATTCCCAGGTTGCCTGACCCGGTAATTCAACCCAGGAATAAAGAGAGGTTATTCCCAGATTGAATACTGGGCCAGATGCAGTGTGAATGGGTCCCGGGTCGAGCCGTTCACAGTAGTGATGAGCGGGTTCGGATCCTCGGGATCCGAACCCCCCCGAACTTCACCCATTTTACACGGGTCCGAGGCAGACTCGGATCCTCCCACCTTGCTCGGTTAACCCGAGCGCGCCCGAACGTCATCATCCTGCGGTCGGATTCTCGCGAGATTCGTATTCTATATAAGGAGCCGCGTGTCGCCGCCATTTTTCACTCATGCATTGGAGATGATCGTGAGAGGACGTGGCTGGCGTCCTCTCAGTTTCTATGTTCAGTGGGCTGCAAATTGTGCTGCAAATATCTATGCTCAGTGTGCTGCAAATATCTATGCTCAGTGTGCTGCAAGTGCAAATATCTACGTTCTCTGCCTGAAAAACGCTCCATATCTGATTGTGCTCAGTGTGCTGCAAATATCTGTGCTCAGTGTGCTAATTGCTTAATTGTGGGGACTGGGGGCCAGCAGTATTATATAGTAGGAAGACAGTGCAGAGTTTTGCTGACCAGTGACCAGTGACCACCAGTATTATACGTTCTCTGCCTGAAAAACGCTCCATATCTGTGCTGCAATATAGTATATAGTAGGAGGACAGTGCAGAATTTTGCTGACCACCAGTATAACTATATATATAGCAGTACGGTACAGTAGTCCTCTGCTCTACCTACCTCTGTGTCGTCAAGTATACTATCCATCCATACCTGTGGTGCATTTTAGTTTTGCACAGTTTGCTGATCACCAGTATATACTATATAGCAGTACGGTACAGTAGGCCACTGCTCTACCTACCTCTGTGTCGTCAAGTATACTATCCTTCCATACCTGTGGTGCATTTCAGTTTTGCACAGTTTGCTGACCACCAGTATATAATATATATATAGCAGTATGGTATAGTAGTCCACTGCTCTACCTACCTCTGTGTCGTCAAGTATACTATCCATCCATACCTGTGGTGCATTTCAGTTTTGCACAGTTTGCTGACCACCAGTATATACTATATAGCAGTACGGTACAGTAGGCCACTGCTCTACCTACCTCTGTGTCGTCAAGTATACTATCCATCCATACCTGTGGTGCATTTAAGTTTTGCACAGTTTGCTGACCACCAGTATATAATATATAGCAGTACGGTACAGTAGGCCACTGCTCTACCTACCTCTGTGTCGTCAAGTATACTATCAATCCATACCTGTGGTGCATTTCAGTTTTGCACAGTTTGCTGACCACCAGTATACACTATATAGCAGTACGGTACAGTAGGCCACTGCTCTACCTACCTCTGTGTCGTCAAGTGTTCTATCCATCCATACCTGTGGTGCATTTCAGTTTTGCACAGTTTGCTGACCACCAGTATATACTATATAGCAGTACGGTACAGTAGGCCACTGCTCTACCTACCTCTGTGTCGTCAAGTATACTATCCATCCATACCTGTGGTGCATTTCAGTTTTGCACAGTTTGCTGACCACCAGTATACAATATATAGCAGTACGGTACAGTAGGCCACTGTTCTACCTACCTCTGTGTCGTCAAGTATACTATCCATCCATACCTGTGGTGCATTTCAGTTTTGCACAGTTTGCTGACCACCAGTATATACTATATAGCAGTACGGTACAGTAGGCCACTGCTCTACCTACCTCTGTGTCGTCAAGTATACTATCCATCCATCCATACCTGTGGTGCATTTCAGTTTTGCACAGTTTGCTGACCACCAGTATATAATATATAGCAGTACGGTACAGTAGGCCACTGTTCTACCTACCTCTGTGTCGTCAAGTATACTATCCATCCATACCTGTGGTGCATTTCAGTTTTGCACAGTTTGCTGACCACCAGTATATACTATATAGCAGTACGGTACAGTAGGCCACTGCTCTACCTACCTCTGTGTCGTCAAGTATACTATCCATCCATCCATACCTGTGGTGCATTTCAGTTTTGCACAGTTTGCTGACCACCAGTATATAATATATAGCAGTATGGTACAGTAGGCCACTGCTCTACCTACCTCTGTGTCGTCAAGTATACTATCCATCCATACCTGTGGTGCATTTCAGTTTTGCACAGTTTGCTGACCACCAGTATATACTATATAGCAGTACGGTACAGTAGGCCACTGCTCTACCTACCTCTGTGTCGTCAAGTATACTATCCATCCATACTTGTGGGGCATTTCAGTTTTGCACAGTTTGCTGACCACCAGTATATACTATATAGCAGTACGGTACAGTAGGCCACTGCTCTACCTACCTCTGTGTCGTCAAGTATACTATCCATCCATACCTGTGGTGCATTTCAGTTTTGCACAGTTTGCTGACCACCAGTATATACTATATAGCAGTACGGTACAGTAGGCCACTGCTCTACCTACCTCTGTGTCGTCAAGTATACTATCCATCCATACCTGTGGTGCATTTCAGTTTTGCACAGTTTGCTGACCACCAGTATATACTATATAGCAGTACGGTACAGTAGGCCACTGCTCTACCTACCTCTGTGTCATCAAGTATACTATCCATCCATACCTGTGGTACATTTCAGTTTTGCAGTTTGCTGACCACCAGTATATACTATATAGCAGTACGGTACAGTAGGCCACTGCTCTACCTACCTCTGTGTCGTCAAGTATACTATCCATCCATACCTGTGGTGCATTTCAGTTTTGCACAGTTTGCTGACCACCAGTATATACTATATAGCAGTACGGTACAGTAGGCCACTGCTCTACCTACCTCTGTGTCGTCAAGTATACTATCCATCCATACCTGTGGTGCATTTCAGTTTTGCACAGTTTGCTGACCACCAGTATATACTATATAGCAGTACGGTACAGTAGGCCACTGCTCTACCTACCTCTGTGTCGTCAAGTATACTATACATCCATACCTGTGGTGCATTTCAGTTTTGCACAGTTTGCTGACCACCAGTATATACTATATAGCAGTACGGTACATTAGGCCACTGCTCTACCTACCTCTGTGTCGTCAAGTATACTATCCATCCATACCTGTGGTACATTTCAGTTGTGCTCAGTATATATAGCAGTAGGCCATTGCTATTGATATATTACTGGCATATAATTCCACACATTAAAAAATGGAGAACAAAAATGTGGAGGGTAAAATAGGGAAAGATCAAGATCCACTTCCACCTCGTGCTGAAGCTGCTGCCACTAGTCATGGCCGAGACGATGAAATGCCATCAACGTCGTCTGCCAAGGCCGATGCCCAATGTCATAGTAGAGAGCATGTAAAATCCAAAAAAATAAAGCTCAGTAAAATGACCCAAAAATCTAAATCAAAATCGTCTGAGGAGAAGCGTAAACTTGCCAATGTGCCATTTACGACACGGAGTGGCAAGGAATGGCTGAGGGCCTGGCCTATGTTCAAGGCTAGTGGTTCAGCTTCACATGAGGATGGAAGCACTCATCCTCCTGCTAGAAAACTTAAAAGAGTTAAGATGGCAAAAGCACAGCAAAGAACTGTGCGTTCTTCTAAATCACAAATCCCCAAGGAGAGTCCAATTGTGTCGGTTGCGATGACTGCGCCTCTTTTTTCTTTCATTTTTCTTTGCATCATGTGCTGTTTGGGGACTATTTTTGGAAGTGCCATCCTGTCTGACACTGCAGTGCCACTCCTAGATGGGCCAGGTGTTTGTGTCGGCCACTTGGGTCGCTTAGCTTAGTCACACAGCTACCTCATTGCGCCTCTTTTTTTCTTTGCATCATGTGGTGTTTGGGGACAATTTTTTTAATCTGCCATCCTGTCTGACACTGCAGTGCCACTCCTAGATGGGCCAGGTGTTTGTGTCGGTCACTTGGGTCGCTTAGCTTAGTCATCCAGCGACCTCGGTGCAAATTTTAGGACTAAAAATAATATTGTGAGGTGTGAGGTGTTCAGAATAGACTGAAAATGAGTGGAAATTATGGTTATTGAGGTTAATAATACTATGGGATCAAAATGACCCCCAAATTCTATGATTTAAGATGTTTTTGAGGGTTTTTTGTTAAAAAAACACCCGAATCCGAAATACACCCGAATCCGACAAAAAAATTTCAGGGAGGTTTTGCCAAAACGCGTCCAAATCCAAAACACGGCCGCGGAACCGAATCCAAAACCAAAACACAAAACCCGAAAAATTTCCGGTGCACATCACTAGTTCACAGCATAGGGAGAGGCGGTGCGGAGATGATGCAATTTCCCAGCGCCACCTCTGCCCCCAATGCCACCTCCGCACCCGCCTCTGATGCCAGCTCCGCCCCGGGAAGCAATGTGAAAGGGTCCAATGCCGCGTCCCACACGGGAAGGACCCGTTTCCAATTCCCGGGCGGGTCCCGGCATTGTGATCTGAAAGTGGTATTAGTGATTGCCCCTTTAATAAAAAGGCAGAGTTCGGCTGCCGTAACACATGGCCGCGGAACTCGGGCTGCATTACATCCCGCCCAATGTAGTATACAAGATTTACCTTGAAAACTGTAAAAAGGGTTTCTATAAATCAAAATGTCCTTATGAGTTTACATACATTACACCCTGGGTGAGCAGTTGCAGCATCCTAGCCATAGATACAGTCTTGTTTTAGCAACATTTCCTAACAACCATCACTCTGAAATAATAGAGGGTAAAGTCATATTCTGGCAGACTAGCCGGCTACTTCCACGTTCCGATGTTTGGCCACTGCAAGCTGTACTGTTGATGCAATAAGACGATCAAACATGTTGACAGCACATTGCAGCATTCATATGCCTTCCTTTACAAACCATACAAACAACAGCTGGGAAGACTGCCGAAACCTCTGTTTTCTTCTGTAAACTACCCAAATGCTTTGTCACTGAGAATCCAGAGAAACAGGTGCTACTGTAGGACACGTAGAGGTGATGGTAAACACAGCAGACCCCAGACTCACATTTCAGTAACAGATCTGTTGCAGTTTGTCCCTCTGTCCTGATTGTTTATAATGAGTTTCAGCTTTCCCTGGATGGTGCACATCACAGCTCTTTTGAAGCTGTCAGACAAGAAGAAATAAATCACAGGATCCAGGCAGCTGTTGAGAGTAGATAAACACAGTACTAATTCATTAGTGATATGCAAAGTCTGTTTCCAGGACAGGCTGGATATAGTGTCTATCTGGGCTAGGACATAGGGTGCCCGCACCAAGTGGTATGGCACAAAACAGACAATGAAGATAATTAAGACAATAAAAGACTTTTTCATTGCCCTGTTGCTGTTCCTCTTAGTTTGCGGCTGGGTCCTTCCTAAGGACGCCTTGTGGAGCTTGGCAAAGATTTTTGCATAAAAATAGACAAAAAGGAAGAGGAGGACAAAGAAAGCAATCACTGCAGTTAGGTTGATTGCAGCTGCTATGTTCCCTTTCTTCTTGAAGTGGAAACACTTCTGGTCGCAGGGCTCATCTTCTTTGTATTCGAACAGAAATGGGACAATGCAGGCCACATTGATCGCCCAGACAACGAAAGTGGCCCTAGTGCTCCAGGACACACTATGGATTTTGTACTGTTGCAGAGGCCGAATTATTTTAAGATAACGGTCCAGGCTGATGAGGCTGAGGAACATGATACTGGCATACATGTTCAAGTAGAAGAACGCACCTATGACCTGGCATAGGAGCACATGACCATTATTGTTCTGATAAGCAATGCGGAAAGGCAAGCAGAGGGCTAGCAGTAGATCGGCTATTGCCAGATTCCTCAGATATATAATCACGGAAGTGGATTTTTGACAGGTTATCCAGAAAATGAGGAGGGCCAAAAGGTTTGCTACGAGGCTGAGACCACATACAAATGAATACACCACTGGAAGCATCCAGGACAGGATTCCATCTTGGATATCACAGCCATTGAAAGAAGAAGATGAGGATATGTTGGTGTCAAAAGATATTGATTCTGCAGTCTCCAGAGTCCATGTTTTTGTGGTCACGTCAATGGAAACATTTGTCAGAACATCCATAATCTGGAAAAGGGAGAACATCACATGAACAAAGATTATATCATATGAAAAAAGAGAATGTTGTACAGTATGCAGTAGTATAGAAAGCAAATTTTTTTCCATCATTACTAATTAGCGGGAGGGATTTCAGTTCCTGAATGGCAAATTGTGACCATCTACCACTGTATATGGCAAGTTTTGCCTCACCCAGCATAGAGGTGCTATAAGGGATACATGGTCTTCTCTAAGATTTATAGTCTATTATTTTATACAAAGTTATCTTTTAATTTATCCAAATATGTTACTTGTGTTTTTTGTGTTTCATCAGTCTAAAATCATATTTTTTAATAAAAGTTTCTACAAATAGCTTTGTCTTTCTCTGTGCAGTCAATGGAACTCATTGGGGAGCGTCGGTTACATACTGGTTTGGCTTCAATGCGTTCAGATGATATGTCCAGCCCTATTGAAGGTATAAGCTTACCTTTTGTCATTGAGTGATGCCTAGAAAACTAAAAGCATGCAAAGGTTTCTGGGTAGGAGGAAAAGTCTTGGTGTACACTGTGCAAAATTGTAAAAGTCACAAATTCCATCCCATTTGTTCTACTGCAATCGGGCTAAATCAATATATAATCTGTTTCATATGGTAAGAGATGCATGAAGCCTTCTAAACAGTGGAGAAGTGGATCAGTGTTGAAGTTGCCCACAGCCACCAACCAGTTTATACTTATTTTATAGACTGTACTTGATAAATGCTAGCTAGAATATGATAAGTTGCTATTGGCAACTTCTCATATTGTCCACTCTTTAGATGGCTTGCTACATCTCACCCTTAATCTCATGCATAAAATTCCTAGCTATAACCCATAGCAACTGAACAGTCTACTGTAGTTATAAAAGACACAAAAGGGAATTTGCAGGAGTGAGAAAATATTTGATCCCACAGAGCTGGTTTATTTGTGTAAATGAATACCCCTATCCATCAGCCTAGCACATTGATAGGTGCATAGCCACACCCAGAGAATCAGTCTGCACCTTTTTTGCCAAATGTGAGTGGTGGAACCAGTTAAATCCTCACTTTGGTGCCAATCCTTAGGACTACACTCATCATTAGTTTCTCTTTTTTTTTACCCACAAATGCTGCCTACAGGGCACTGTGATGTTGCAGGACCAGATCTACACATGCGCAGAAGATAGAAGTTCTATAAATCTATGAATTAAGCCCTTACCAACATATAACCCAAGCATGAGATTTCCAGATGGTGGCACAGTAGCGGCAAATAAATGTTTTCTTTCTTTTATGTACTAAATTAAAGCAGAACAAAAGGAACATACATCTATAGCAGAGCCGTAACTACGTTTGTGCCAGGTGTGCCTGGCACACAGCGCAGTCGCCCTGAGGGCGCAACTGCCAGCATTCCAGGTCATCGGCTTGTAATGAGTCAAATTGACTCATTTCAAGCTGCCTGTGTGTGCCGGGTGAGGAGAGGACGAGGAGCAGATCCCGGGCAGGTGAGAAGGAAGAGGAAGGAGGGGGAGGAGGGAGCCGCAGCAGCGCTATGTAATTGGTAGCGGCGCTGCTGTAGCTGTCCTTTTCCTTCCACATAGACTGGCCGCCGCCGCAGTGAATACTGGGATGCGCTTCCCTCATCCCAGCATTCACAGCGGTGGCGGCCAGCCAATGCAGAAGGAGAGGGACAGCTGCATGCGGCGCCGCTACCATTTACACTGTGTGGCTGTGGCTCCGGAGTCCCCCTCCCTCCTTCTCCTTCCCTGCCTCCGGAGCTGCCAGCACCGAGGAGCCTGACTGCCTGAGCCAGTGGAGAGATGGTAAGTATCAACTATTCTGTCTGTCTGTCTATCTATCTATCCTGCCGTAATGTGTAAAAAAAAAAGGGATGCCTGTCTGACGTAATGTGTCAAAAGAGGGACGCTGGTTGCCATAATGTGTAATAAGGGGGACTGCCTGCCGTAATGTGTAAAAAGGGGGACGCTGTCTGCTGTAATATGTAAAAAGGGGACGCTGTCTGCCGTAATGTGTAATAAGGGGGACTGGCTGCCGTAATGTGTAAAAAGGGGACGCTATCTGCCGTAATGTATAAAAGGGGCTCAACCTGGGGTAGTGACGCTACTGTTCAGCGTAATTTGAATAATGGAGACTACTGTGCACCGTAATATGACTTGGTATTATTTTGTGGCCACTCCCCTTCCCAATGAAGCCACGCCCCTATATATTTTTTGCGCCCACTTCCCCTATTTTACATAAGGGGAGGTGGGGGAGCGCCAATGCTGTTTCTTGCACACAGAGCTAAAATGTCTAGTTACGGCACTGATCTATAGTATGTAGCTGCTTATCTCCTGATAAGAATGCTACCACATTTGTATGGGTAGACATTGAGTTTTTCATCCTTCCCTTCCCCTAACTTCTCTCTCTGCGGCCAACTCCCCATTACTGGCCAAGACTTTACTGCTCTATCCAGGGGCGTAAGTTTGGTGCCCCCACTCCCTTCTTTGAAAAAAAATAAAAAATTAAAAAGGGAAAACAAATATGATATGTGTGTGTATTTATGTGTGTTTGTGTGTGTATATATATATTTATAACATACATGTTATAACGCCTACCCAAACCATGGAGGGTATCTAGGAGGAATCCTCCTCCGGAGCTTGGGCATTCATCCCCTGGCGATGGCTACTGCAATGCAGACAGTCCCTGGCTACTGCTGTTTGGTAAATGTGCTCAGGACCCCACACAGTGCATGTTTTGCAGGTAACCCAGCAGGTGCACAGGTGTATTAATTAATCACTGACACATTTTAAAAGGTCCACAGGTGGAGCTAATTATTTCACTTGTGATTCTGCGAGGAGACCTGCAAAACATGCACTGTGTGGGGTCCTGAGGACCGAGTTTGAGAACCTGTGGTCTAGTGCATCAGAAAACTGACCTTGCACAAGTGTAGCTATTTATTTTACAATAAAAGGCACAATATCGCTGCCTTCAGGGTGTCTTGCAGCAAAGAGAGCTATGCTGATCAGATGCTCCCTTCCTACCCACAGACATAGAGGCCCTCATTCCGAGTTGTTCGCTCTGAGTTTTTCATCGCATCGCAGTGAGAATTCTCTTAGTGCGCATGCGCAATGTTCGCACTGCGACTGCGCCAAGTAACTTTACTATGAAGAAAGTAAGTTTACTCACGGCATTTTCATCGCTCCGACGTTCGCATTGTGATTGACAGGAAATGGGTGTTACTGGGCGGATGCACGGCGTTTTAGGGGCGTGTGGATGGAAACGCTACCGTTTCCGGAAAAAACGCAGGAGTGGCCGGAGAAACGGTGGGAGTGCCTGGGCGAACGCTGGGTGTGTTTATGACGTCAGCCAGGAACGAAAAGCACTGAACTGATCGCACAGGCAGAGTAAGTCTGAAGCTACTCAGAAACTGCTAACTCGTTTGTAATCGCAATATTGCGCGTACGTCGGTCGCAATTTTAAGAAGCTAAGATTCACTCCCAGTAGGCGGCGGCTTAGCGTGTGTAACTCTGCTACATTCGCCTTGCGAGCGAACAACTCGGAATGAGGGCCAGGGTCTACTATGGGAAAGATCTTTTACAAGAGTTTCCAGAAAACAGCTGCATCATTTACAAGTGTGTGTAAAGCCACCAGAGTGGTTAACTGACTCAGCAAACACCACTGAGCAAATACAATGCAAAGGGTCACTGGCTGGACAAATTTTTTTTTTTACTTCAGATGTTTCAGCAATTGTGGTTCAAAAGGATAGTCCTGTATTGCACAATAGGACTGATTCAGGACAGAGGTGCTATAGCTGCTGCGTACACAGAAGCAGCAGTCATAGCTCTAATATGGTAATGCAGCAGAACGCGCAGCGCTGTTTCTAGCCAATTTGGCTCCCAGTGCGAGATTTAAAAATGCGCCCCCCCATGACATAAAAAAATGTGCCCCCGCCCGCCACACACACCTAGATAAAAAAAAAAAAATTGCGCGCGCGCCCGGCAAGGGGGCATGGCCTCATCTAAATGGGTGTGGCCTCGTCTGAAAAGACTACCTCACAATCCAGTTTTTGACCCTGCTCTAACAGATCACGACCACCACAGGAAAAAAAAATTCTACCATATTAAGCCCCACACAGTAATGCCCCCTGCACCATATTATGCCACACACCGCAATGCCCTTGATACATTAAATCCCCACACTACGGCAGGCAAGAGTCCCCATTTCACACATTACGGCAGGTGTCCCCATTTTACACATTGAGAGAGAGAGAGAATACTTACAGAGGCGATTACCGCTCTTCGGCCCGCCTCACCAGTCGCTCCTCGCGCCGGCCTTTCCCTCTTCCTAACTTGAATCCCCCTCTGTACTCCGCTTGGGGGGGGGTTTCGCGGAGTGACGGGGTTGCGTTGTGACGTAACGACGCAACCGCATCATTCCGTGAAACTCCGCCCCCCGAGCGGATTACTCAGGGAGAAATAGGAGGGGGAAGCAGGGAGCCACAGTTAGTGCCGCGGCGGGCGCCCAGTGCGGTTGCACTGCTCGCCTGCCCCAAGAAACGGCCCTGAGAACGCGTCACGCTTCCTGAATGTATCATTGATTTATGCTGCATCATCTGGGACACTATCGGCCGGCTGTGTGACTTGTGTTCCAACTGAGATCCTGGTCTTGTTACTCTCCAACAACAGATGCGACATGACTCCATTTTGGGAAACGGAGGCCGGCGCCGGCCTCCAAACGGCAACGCTGACAGTCTGCAGCTGTAGTGCAGACCCGTACTGCACATACACAGTATGAGTCTGGCACATGAGCAAAGTACCGATAATCGGTACTTTGAGGCATGAACCGCACCTAAACCACATCTGAATCAGGCTCAATGTGCTGAGGGCAGGCAGACTTGTCGTGGATAATAATAACCCAGCAGGGAGACGTAAACTGCAACAAAAATAGTTCATTCATTTTAAAAACATGTTTTTCACTTAAAGCATAATAAAATATAAAAATATAATATTTATGTTAAAAAGAGATACACATTGATTGCATTCAATTAGATTTCAATGGAGCTCACAGGAAATGGGAAAACCGGTACTCCATGACTAAATAAATACATTTCTACCTATTTATTAGAAATACCCTATCAGCAGAACACTATGTGGATCTAGTGTTTCTCTGTCCCTGTATAAACTGTCCATTGAAAAAGATGCTTGCTAAGTTGTCAGCGTTCATTTCTTCATTGTAGCACCAAAAAACATTAGACAGCTACCTCAGTTAGTTTTCCTATGGACAAACCCCTGCGCTGGCCTACATTATTGTAGGACGGAAGTAGGTCAAACCCGGCAAAACCTTTTCTCTACTTTAGAAGCGTTGTATTATATATCTGATAAGAAAAAGACGTTGCATTGTGATTCAGATATGAGATAATAAATCAGATTTAGCAATGCAACATGCAGGAAATGGTAGCACTTAGTCCACAGTATTCTACTTTAAACTTATTTTATTTAATTCTAATTATTATTATTATTATTATTATTATTATTATTATTATTATTGTTATTATTATTATTATAATAATAGTTTTATCAAGCATTAAAAATAACATAAAAGTTGACTAACAAACCTTCTTCAATATAGTCTTAAATAATTCCCACCTCCCATTGAAAGTGCTAAGGAGGAGTTGACATTACAAACGCATGACCAGGGCTGTCTTTTCATATAGGCTCAATGAGCAGTTGCCCAAGCGCCCCAGGAGTATAAGGACCCTAGGCAGATAGCTGAGAGTCCCCTCTTTCCAGGGGTACCAGATGTTTGAAAATAGGCCCTGGGGAATCAGAGATATCCGACTTCAAAGCAGTGGCCTCAATCCAAGCCTGTTAATTGCTCTTCCCAGCTTGATATCTCGGGTTCTGTCTGACTTAGAGTTTTTATGAGGATATACTCCAAAAGCTGGGACTTTCCCCTTTCGGTGTACACTGGCTGCTTGTCCCTACTATGCCCAGAACCAGAGATATCAGCCTTCCAGCAGCTGGTCCCTGCTCCAGCTCCACATGCCTGGTGTGCAGTTTTATATTTTCGTCAGTGGATTGCTCTGGCTCCTGAACTCTGATCCCCATGTCCCCAGTACCTCCTAAAAGGTGGGACTCTCTAGTTTTTTTAATCCCATTGAAAGCTAAGAAATCTATTCCCAGGAACTGGAGATACCTGCAGTCAAGAAAGCTGCCCCCCAACGGAAAATTATGAATATTAAGCCCACTCCCCTATCCACCCCTTCCCTGCATATTAAACACCCCCTACCACCCTGGAAGTCATGTACCAGGGCCCCTTCATTCAGCCTAATACCCCCTTCTACAGTTTAGTGTTCTCCTTCCTGCCCCATCTGTACAGTAAAGGAGTTATTAGCAGAAATTACTGCTCCAGGTCCTACCATTGGAGGATGGGGTCTGGGACTCCAGGTCGACAACAAAAAGGTTGACACACCTTAGGTTGACGCCAATTGGTCGACACACCTTAGGTCGACATGGACAAAAGGTCGACAGGAACAAGGTCGACATGGAAAAGGTCGACATGAGTTTTTTTTTTTGTTTTTTTTTGGGTGTCGTTTTCTTCGTAGAGTGACCGGGAACCCCAATTAGTGCACCGCGTCCCCTCGCATGGCTCGCTTCGCTCGCCATGCTTCGGGCATGGTGCCTTCGCTTCGCTCGGCACAGATTACCGTTCCTATCGTAGTCCACATGGATCGTTAAGTATGAAAAGGTTCCAAAAAAGAAAAAAATTGTGAAAAACTCATGTCGACCTTTTTCCATGTCGACCTTGTTCCTGTCGACCTTTTGTCCATGTCGACCTAAGGTGTGTCGACCAATTGGCGTCGACCTAAGGTGTGTCGACCTTTTTGTTGTCGACCTGGAGTCCGGATACCGGAGGATGGGTAGGGGCCCCAGAGCATTGCTTTTCCCAGGGGCCTACACTGCTGTTAAGACGGCCATGACAGCGGCATTATATAGCAGTGACGGGACCACTATTGTGTTGGGCAAAAATGACTTGTGCAATATGTCAAGCCCCTCCCACCACTGCCCACTGAGCTGCACCATGTCCCCACACTACCGAACTGCTGACCTAGCTGCCCCTTCATAGATATATACATGTCTTTGTAGTCTTTGGAAGTGTTTGTGCAGTGTGTCAATGCAAGTACTTTCTTCATATTATAATCATTAAGCTTGGTCTGGAGGGAAATTCTTGGCACCTGTAATTTCCCCTTGTGCTGGTCTATTTGAGCAGTCAACAAATAATCTGCATACAATCTGTGTACACTGCTGATGACTGGTGAATGGAAACATGGTTTCCTGTAGGAGGATTTATAAACACCTCCTGAAGAGATTGACATAGTCTGTCATTGTCTGCGATGCTTGAAAGCTGCCTTCCAGATGAGCAGGGGAATCACCACATAACAAAATAAAAAAATGTACCAGGAGGTCGGGGATGATTACTTTTATTTATTTATGATTTACTTTTATTAGGTTTGGAGTTAGTGAAGCTTTTAAAGTGTTGCCCAGAACAACCAATTAGATACTATCGCTTATCTAATGCATTCCCAAAACTAACAGCTAGAGTCTCATTGGTTTAAGTCAAGTTTTAATAAAGTTACACCTAAAAGTATCAAGATAGGAGTAAGTCACAGAGAAAAAGTATGATTTCAGGGTATGAAATCCTCCTGCTAATATACAGTATGTTGTCCAGATGGTTTTTGCATGTTAATATAAAAGTAATTTTAAAGCAGGATGAGATTAAAAAAATAATGTTTAATGGTTATAACAGTGGTTCTCAAATGGTGTGCCGTGGCACCCTGGGGTGCCTCAGGGCACTTGCAGGGATGCCTTGGATTGGTGTTCCGGGACCAATTCAAATTATTTATAGTCAATGTAATAGGCATAGCGGTGGTGTGTGCTATTCATAAATTATGTGAACAAACAGAAGCAAATCTTATCCCTCACCACATAACCAGAGCTGTTTTAACAGCAGTGTAGGCCCCTGGGCACAGCAATGCACTGGGCCCCCAACCCATGCTCCAGCGGTAGGTATGGGGGTTGCTATCAGCGGCAGTTTGATGCCCCGCCGGCGGTAGGGGGTGTTCTATCTTCTGCTCAGCATGTAGCACCTGGAGCAGTCATTTCTGCTAATTACTCCCTTACTGCACTGATGTAGAAGGAGGCATTGGGATGAATGAAGAAGCCCTGGTACATGACTTGCAGGTTCGTAAGGGGTGTTTAATACGTAGGGGAGGGGTGGATAGTGGAGTGGGCTTAATATTCATCATTTTCTGGTGGGAGGGCAACTTACTTGTCTGCAGATATTCAAGTTCCTGAAAATATATTTCTTAGCTTTGAATGGGATAAAAAAAAACTAGAGCTTCCCACCTTTCAGCAATTCACCAATGAAATTCTAAAACTGCATATTAGGTGTGTGGAGCTGGAGCAGGGTGATATCTCTGGTTCTGGGCATAGTAGAGACAAGCTACCAGTGTCCACCAATAGGGGAGAGTCACAGATTTAGGATTATACAGAAAAACTCTAAGTTAGACAGAACCTGAGATATCTGGCTGGGAAGAGCAATTAACAGGTTTGGATAGGGACCACTGCTTTCAAGTCAGATATCTCCGATTCCCTAGGACCGATTTTCAAAAATCTGGTACCTCTGGAAAGAGGAGAGCCTAGGGCCCTTATACTCCTGGGGCCCTTAGGCAAGAGCCCATTGAGCCCTTACGAAAAGACGGCCCTGCACATAACTGAACCTAAGGATGACATATAAACACAATTTATTTTATTTAATATTTCTTTCCAAATTTCTCAGTTCAGAACTTTTGGCCTAGGGGTGCCGTGAATAAAATTCTGATGCTCTAGGGTGCCGTGATTCAAAAAAAGTTTGAGAACCACTGGGTTATAATAACAATAGTGTCACGATCCGGGTATCTGGAAGCCATTTCTTACCCATCAGATGCCTCCTAAGGCTGGCTCAGCGCTCCAGGACCGGATCCCATCTGTTATCCTAATGTTCACATTCCTGCATCCTCTCCTGTCTCTCTGAGACGCTGTCACAGTAACGCCTTATTACATCTGGCATGGCGTCTCCCGCGGCCTCCGCCGCCGTCCCTGAGCTTCTGCATGCAGAGTGTCAGAGTGGCGATTACGTCAGCCGCGGCCTCCGCTGTGTCCGCGTGGTTGGATGTGCACTTGTCAGCCTAGCGTCTCCTGTCTCCAGTGGCCGGCGCCGCCATTACTGTTTTCATTACCACATGGATTACAAACCAAACTTCCCTCCAAGTGTCTGCATGGGCGCAGCCATCTTGGATTCTGTCAGCTGATCATTTCCTCCAATCTGTTGTCAGTATTGTTAATCTGCATAATTGCCTAGCCAATCCCTTCCTTGCTGCAGGTATAAATACACTGTGCCTGAGCAAGGAAGGCGTCAGTGCTTTGGTTGTCAAACCTAGTTCCTGTTTGTCTCTCTCCTGTGATTGTCTTCCAGGTTCCAGCTCCTGTCTCAAGACTTCCACCATAGAGACCCGCACCAGCATTCCACCTGCGGTGTAGCCTGACTCTCCAATCCATTGTGGATTCATCTGTTTCCAGCTACAACATTACCTGCTTCCAGCTCAGCTTCCAGCAGAGTACAGCTTCCCTTAAAGGGCCGGTGTCCTTTCTACACTTTACCACTCTCCACCGGTATTATTATTTCTCCGCTCTCAAGTTCTACATTTCAGTTCATATTTCATCGCTCCCAAGTTCATTTATTATTTAACTGGTTCCAGCCAGTATCCACTCCGTGCTAACAACAGTCTGGTTCCAGCCAGTATCCACAGCAGCTGTTTTACCTTCAGCAACCCAGCTTTTCCTGGAACACCAGCTGGCACAATCCTGGGTTATCTCCATTGCTACAGTCGGGCCTGGTAAGGACTTTCCATCTAGAAGATCATAAGAACTATCTCACACTACCAGTGCCCTGTGGCTCCTGCCATCCTGTAGTACCCAGGAACTGTATTTATTATTTGCTGACTTTTACGTTTTCTTTTACTGCTGCTGTGTTGCGGAGTTGTCATAATAAACATCATTGACTTTTATCCAAGTTGTCGTGGTCACGCCTTCGGGCAGTTATTATTCATGTTACTTACATGTCCAGGGGTCTGATACAACCTCCCAGGTTCCGGTACATCTCAGCCCCTACAACTGAGGCTGCCTCCCGTCAGCTCAGGCCCTCAGTTGTGACAGTAAGCACTGACCTAATGAATCCAGCCGGAGACCAGGATCAAGCGGCCAGGCCGATGCAAGAACTGGCAGCCCGACTAGAACATCAGGAGGCTGCACAGGGCCACATCATCCGCTGTCTCCAGGATCTCTCTACTCGGCTGGATGGGATTCAGACAACTCTCCGTGGATCAGGCGCATCTGGTGCTTCAACCACAGTGACTCCAGCTATAACCCCACCCACCTTACCCATTTCTGCTCCACGTCTTCATCTTCCAACGCCAGCAAAATTTGACGGATCTCCAAGATTCTGCAGGGGATTTCTCAACCAGTGTGAGATTCAGTTTGAGCTACAACCTGGCAATTTTCCCAGTGACCGTACAAAAATTGCCTACATCATCTCTCTTCTCAGTGGCTCCGCCCTTGACTGGGCATCACCGTTATGGGAGAGGTCCGACACCCTGCTATCTTCTTACACTGCATTCGTGTCAACATTCAGGCGCATCTTCGACGAGCCAGGCCGGGTAACCTCAGCTTCATCCGAGATTCTCCGTTTACGCCAGGGGTCACGTACTGTAGGACAATATCTGATACAGTTCCAGATCCTGGCATCCGAACTGGCATGGAACGACGAGGCCCTGTATGCTGCATTCTGGCATGGCTTATCTGAGCTTATTAAAGATGAGTTAGCTACCAGAGACTTACCTTCTAAGTTAGATGAGCTAATCTCACTCTGCACGAAAGTTGATTTACGTTTCAGAGAGAGAGCAACTGAGCGTGGAAGATCATCTGCTCCAAAATCTTCTGCTCCTCCTCCTCGTCAACTGTCACCATCTAAAGATGAGCCCATGCAATTTGGCCGTTCCCGTTTAACTCCTGCTGAGCGCCGAAGACGTCTCTCTGAGTCTCTTTGTCTTTACTGTGCAGCTCCGTCTCACACCATCAATGCCTGTCCCGAACGTCCGGGAAAACTCCAAACCCTAGCTCGCCCAGGAGAGGGCCGGCTAGGAGTAATGATCTCCTCTCCATCTCCTCATGATTGTAATCTCCCAGTCTCGCTTCAAGTTGCTCAACGTTATCGGAACGTCATTGCTCTCCTTGATTCCGGAGCAGCTGGGAACTTTATTACTGAAGCCTATGTTAAACGGTGGTCCCTACCCACCGAGAGACTTCCTTCCTCCTTTTCCTTAACTGCCGTGGATGGCAGTAAAATTTTTGATACTGTTATTGCTCTAAGGACTCTACCAGTTCGTCTGAGAGTGGGAGTTCTTCATTCCGAACTTATTTCACTTTTAGTGATTCCAAGAGCCACACATCCTGTGGTCCTGGGCCTTCCATGGCTCCGTCTTCACAATCCTACAATTGATTGGACGACTACGCAAATCCTGGCATGGGGTTCCTCCTGTGCAGAGACATGTTTGTTTAAAGTATTGCCTGTCTGTTCTTCCTCCCCCAGGTCGTCTGATGTTCCACCTCCTCCATATCAAGATTTCACGGATGTGTTCAGTAAAGCTTCTGCTGATATCCTTCCTCCTCATAGAGAATGGGACTGCCCGATTGATCTCGTTCCAGGGAAGGTTCCACCTCGAGGCCGAACTTATCCGTTGTCTCTGCCTGAGACGCATTCTATGGAGGAATACATTAAAGAGAACCTAGCAAAGGGGTTCATTCGACCTTCTTCTTCCCCAGCCGGCGCAGGCTTCTTTTTTGTAAAAAAGAAAGATGGTGGTCTGCGGCCGTGCATCGACTACAGAGGTTTGAACGACATTACCATCAAGAACCGTTATCCTTTACCCCTGATTACTGAGCTCTTTGACAGAGTTAGCGGAGCTACCATCTTTACAAAGCTGGACTTGCGAGGTGCATACAATCTCATCCGGATCCGTGAGGGTGACGAGTGGAAGACCGCCTTTAACACCCGTGACGGACATTATGAGTACCTCGTCATGCCCTTCGGATTGAGCAATGCTCCAGCTGTCTTCCAGCATTTTGTCAATGAGATTTTCAGAGACATTCTATACCGTCATGTCGTGGTCTATCTAGACGATATCCTCATTTTTGCCAACGATTTAGAGGAACATCGTTTTTGGGTTAAAGAGGTTCTGTCCCGTCTCCGTGTCAATCATCTCTATTGCAAATTAGAAAAATGCGTCTTTGAAGTCAAGTTCATTCCGTTTCTAGGGTACATTGTGTCCGGTTCCGGACTAGAGATGGATCCTGAGAAACTACAAGCAATTCAGAATTGGCCGGTACCCTTAACCCTCAAAGGGGTCCAGAGGTTCTTAGGGTTCGCCAATTATTACCGAAAGTTTATACGAGACTTTTCCACCATTGTGGCGCCTATTACTGCTTTCACCAAGAAGGGTGCTAACCCGTCCAAGTGGTCTGAAGAAGCCATGCAAGCTTTTCATCTTTTAAAACAGAGGTTCATCTCTGCGCCTGTCCTGAAACAGCCTGACATCGACTCTCCTTTCATCCTAGAGGTGGATGCCTCCTCCGTTGGAGTAGGAGCGGTGTTATCTCAGAGGGCTAAAGATGGCCATTTACATCCTTGCAGTTTCTTCTCCCGGAAGTTCTCCCCAGCTGAGCGCAACTATGCCATTGGCGACCAGGAGTTGCTAGCCATCAAGCTCGCTCTAGAAGAGTGGAGGTATCTGTTGGAGGGAGCTTCTCATTTAATCACCATACTTACAGACCACAAGAACCTTTTATACCTGAAGGGCGCACAATGTCTCAACCCTCGTCAGGCCAGATGGGCACTTTTCTTTTCCAGGTTCGACTTTAAACTCCAGTTCTGTCCGGGCTCTCAGAATCGCAAGGCCGATGCCCTTTCCCGCTCATGGGAGCAAGAAAATGAGTCAGAGTCTTCAGACAAGCATCCTATTATAAATCCGTTGGCATTCTCCACGGTAGGGATGGACTCTACGCCCCCATCAGCGAAAAGTTTTGTGAAGCCGATGCTAAGGAAGAAGCTCATGCATTGGGCCCATGCTTCCCGTTTTGCCGGACATACAGGTATCCAAAAAACCCTGGAGTTTATCTCTAGGTCCTATTGGTGGCCAACTCTGAAAAAGGACGTCTTGGAGTTTATTGCATCTTGCCCAAAGTGTGCCCAACATAAAGTATCCCGCCAGTCGCCTGCGGGGCAACTGGTTCCACTATCCGTTCCCCGTCGACCATGGACCCACTTGTCGATGGATTTCATTACAGACTTACCCATGTGCAACAAGTTCAATACCATCTGGGTGGTAGTTGACCGGTTCACCAAGATGGCACACTTCATTCCTCTCACCGGTCTTCCGTCAGCTTCCAAGTTGGCTCAAGTATTCATACAAGAGATCTTCCGACTCCACGGTCTTCCTGAAGAAATTATCTCAGATCGAGGAGTTCAATTCACAGCCAAATTCTGGCGAAGTTTATGTCAAGTCCTCCAAGTCAAGCTAAAGTTTTCCACGGCTTACCATCCTCAGACCAATGGTCAAACCGAGAGGGTGAATCAGGACTTGGAGGCCTTCCTCCGCATCTATGTGTCCTCCTCTCAAGATGACTGGGTTCAATTACTTCCCTGGGCCGAGTTCTGTCATAACAACCAGTATCATTCTTCATCTGCTTCAACACCATTCTTCACTAACTTTGGATTCCACCCTAAAGTTCCTGAGTTCCAACCGCTTCCAGCAACTTCTGTTCCCGCAGTGGATATCACCTTGCATCAGTTTGCCAATATCTGGAAGAGCGTACGATCAGCTCTGCTCAAGGCATCGTTCAGGTACAAGAAGTTTGCGGATAAGAAGCGTCGAGCAGTTCCTGCTCTCAAGGTGGGTGATCGGGTATGGTTATCCACGAAGAATTTGAGGTTAAGAGTTCCCAGTATGAAGTTTGCACCTCGCTATATCGGTCCTTTCAAGATTGAACAAGTCATCAATCCTGTTGCTTACAGACTCCAGTTGCCTCCCTTCTTAAAAATACCCAGGACATTCCATGTTTCCCTGTTGAAACCGCTGATCTTGAATCGGTTTCATTCCTCACTTCCTCCAACTCCGAAAGTCCAAACTCAACGAGGCGTTGAGTATGAAGTGGCCAAGATCCTGGACTCACGTCACCGTTACGGTCAACTACAATATCTTATTGACTGGAAGGGTTATGGTCCTGAGGAACGTTCATGGACCAATGCTTCTGATGTCCATGCTCCTGCCCTGGTCCGGAGATTCCATTCCAAGTTTCCTCAAAAGCCAAAGAAGTGTCCTGGGGCCACTCCTAAAGGGGGGGGTGCTGTCACGATCCGGGTATCTGGACGCCATTTCTTACCCATCAGATGCCTCCTAAGGCTGGCTCAGCGCTCCAGGACCGGATCCCATCTGTTATCCTAATGTTCACATTCCTGCATCCTCTCCTGTCTCTCTGAGACGCTGTCACAGTAACGCCTTATTACATCTGGCATGGCGTCTCCCGCGGCCTCCGCCGCCGTCCCTGAGCTTCTGCATGCAGAGTGTCAGAGTGGCGATTACGTCAGCCGCGGCCTCCGCTGTGTCCGCGTGGTTGGATGTGCACTTGTCAGCCTGGCGTCTCCTGTCTCCAGTGGCCGGCGCCGCCATTACTGTTTTCATTACCACATGGATTACAAACCAAACTTCCCTCCAAGTGTCTGCATGGGCGCAGCCATCTTGGATTCTGTCAGCTGATCATTTCCTCCAATCTGTTGTCAGTATTGTTAATCTGCATAATTGCCTAGCCAATCCCTTCCTTGCTGCAGGTATAAATACACTGTGCCTGAGCAAGGAAGGCGTCAGTGCTTTGGTTGTCAAACCTAGTTCCTGTTTGTCTCTCTCCTGTGATTGTCTTCCAGGTTCCAGCTCCTGTCTCAAGACTTCCACCATAGAGACCCGCACCAGCATTCCACCTGCGGTGTAGCCTGACTCTCCAATCCATTGTGGATTCATCTGTTTCCAGCTACAACATTACCTGCTTCCAGCTCAGCTTCCAGCAGAGTACAGCTTCCCTTAAAGGGCCGGTGTCCTTTCTACACTTTACCACTCTCCACCGGTATTATTATTTCTCCGCTCTCAAGTTCTACATTTCAGTTCATATTTCATCGCTCCCAAGTTCATTTATTATTTAACTGGTTCCAGCCAGTATCCACTCCGTGCTAACAACAGTCTGGTTCCAGCCAGTATCCACAGCAGCTGTTTTACCTTCAGCAACCCAGCTTTTCCTGGAACACCAGCTGGCACAATCCTGGGTTATCTCCATTGCTACAGTCGGGCCTGGTAAGGACTTTCCATCTAGAAGATCATAAGAACTATCTCACACTACCAGTGCCCTGTGGCTCCTGCCATCCTGTAGTACCCAGGAACTGTATTTATTATTTGCTGACTTTTACGTTTTCTTTTACTGCTGCTGTGTTGCGGAGTTGTCATAATAAACATCATTGACTTTTATCCAAGTTGTCGTGGTCACGCCTTCGGGCAGTTATTATTCATGTTACTTACATGTCCAGGGGTCTGATACAACCTCCCAGGTTCCGGTACATCTCAGCCCCTACAACTGAGGCTGCCTCCCGTCAGCTCAGGCCCTCAGTTGTGACAAATAGAAGTCCTCTGCTAAAATTGTTTAAAATATAACTATTTTTTATATATGTATAAATATATATATTTTTTGTGTTGGGCTAATAGTGATATGTGAATATCAATGTATAAAGAATATGCATATTAAAAAATGGACTGTTTTCATGTTTCTCTCTGTCCCTGAACTCTCCTGTCACTCACTTGTGTTTACTGACCTACTCAAAATGCTGATTATAATAGATTATAGGTTAGCTTCGAGTCAAGTGGTGGGTATAATACCATTTGAAGCTGCAATATAACACCATTGGGAACGTCCCAAAAGCCAGAAGTGTGATATCAAGGTTCAATAAAAACGTGTCAGATACACTTCCCTAAAGTTATCCATACTGAAGTGGCAAAAGTCATGGGATAGTAGTATGTAAAGGTAACGGTAGGTGGTAGAGATGAGCGGATTCGGTTTTACTCGGATTTACTCGGTTCTCAAAACGGCATCTGATTGGCTATCCAAAACACGTGACATAGGTGAGCCAATAAGATGCCGTTTTGAGAACCGAGTAAATCCGAGTAAAACCGAATCCGCTCATCTCTAGTAGGTGGTTCCACCGTACTGTGACATCTTGGAAATGCTCAACCCTACATCAGTTGTAGGAGTCTATGTACTAAGCCTTGGATGGAGATAAAGTGGGCGGAGATAAAGTACCATCCAATCAACTTCTAACTGCCATGTTTCAAGCTGTCTGAAAAATGACAGGAGCTGGTTGGTTGATACTTTATCTCCTTAATCTGACATCTTGTGAGTCAGTTTGAACACTGACTAGGCTGCTCATGGCAAGGTGACGTGAATTATTGGAGTTCGAACATTCCATTTCCAAAGCGGTGCGGACAACTAACATTCCTTGATCTACGGTGTCACGTGTGAACCGAGAATACCTCATGTAAGGCATTACCAACCATCGTGGACAGTGCAGTGGCCGAGTACGGGTGCTAAATGATCGTCACAATTGTCCATGGAAACATACAATTGACACTGGCTCAAATCACATCCACATTAAATACAGGAGGTACCAGATGTAAAACCAGCAGGTTGGTGCAGCGTTCTTTAGCTTCCATGGGATATGGGAGCAGAAGACCCACCAGAGTGTCCCTGTTAAAACTACGACACCGGACACAGCACCTCATCTCACCTGGGCTTGTGATGTCGCTAATTGGAACCTGGAGGACTGTTAACATGTGGCGTGGTCCAATGAGTCAAGTTCAAGGAGCATTCTGGAGAGCTCTGATTAATGGTGTGGCCATCACGGTCACCCAACATGAACCTAATTGAGCATTTAGAGGTTGTGTTTGAGAGATATATTTGCACCCAGGATCCTGCACCTACAAATATCAGGGTGCTGTGGGAAGCTATCCAGACGGCATGAGTCAACATCTACCCAGAGGTCTTCTATCCACTTGTTTAATCGATGCCATATCAAGTTGCTTCACTTTGCTGGGCAAAAGGTTGTCCTACATGATACTAGTCACTTATCCATAGGCGTTTCTATAATGGGTGCAGTGTGTGCAGTGTACATGGGCTCCTAGGTCCGGGGGCCCACACCGCACCCATATAGTATACTTACTGCTCCGGTGTCCTGCGATGGCGGCCCTGCAGTGCGGTCACAAATCACTTGAAAAATGGCCGCCACGCCCATTTATGAGTAATTTGCGCATGCGCACTGGAGATGTCTCCGGGAAAAAGTCGCGGCATTATGCCAGAGTCTACTAGCTGCCGGAGAAGAGGGGGCCCACAACGGAGGCTGTACGTGGGTCCCCTCTTCTCTTAAAATGCCCCTGCACCTATCCCATGACTTTTGTCACTTCACTGTATTGTATAAAAATGATGTTAGTAGTAGACACAATGATGGTGCTTGCAAGCCATATTTTCCCGCCTTATGTTATATGCAATGAGTGATGAGAAAAAGATCTAAATTACCATAGGCAATGGTTTCTTTGATCCAAGAACCTGCTCGTATCTAGCATCTATGTGTTTTTACATTATTACGATCTTACAAGCTCTAATGCAAAAAATTAATTAGAGTGCTTTTAAAGTAACAAGAAATCCTGAATAGCTAGCTAGTTCTTATGACAGCTGAGTGAAACCAAAGGATGAGTTGCAATTGAGGCGCAGGAGAGGCCTGATCTTAGAAATGTTTTTAAAATGCATTGGGCATTCCTGGGCGGTGGCACGGTGGTGGCTAAGTGGACACATGGAGATGGCACATTTTATAGGCCTGTTATTGGGCGCTCCTGGGCAGTGGCACAGTGGTGGCTAAGCGGATGCATGGAGATGGCACATATTATGGGCTTGTTATTGGGCGTTCCTGGGCACGGAGGTGGTTAAGAGGACGGAAGGCACATCTTACGGGCTTGTTATTGGGCATCCTGGGCAGTGGCACAGGGGAGACTAAGCGGACGCATGGAGATGGCCTGTCTTATGGGCATAATATTGGGCGTTCCTGGGTAGTGGTACGTATGTGGCTAAGTGGATGCATGGAGATGCCCATCTTATGGGCATGTTATTGGGCATTCCTGGGCAGTGGCACGGAGGTGTCTAAGCGGACGCATGGAGATGGCCCATCTACGGGCGTGTTATTGGGTGTTCCTGGGTGAAGGTGGCTAAGCGGACACATGGAGATGGGCCGTCTTATGGGTGTGTTATTGGGCGTTCCTGGGCGGTGGCATGGAGGTGGCTAAGCGTACACTTGGAGAAGATGGCCCATCTTATGAGCTTGCTATGGAAGTGATGCTGAAAGCAGTTGTGTACACAGACGCTCATCCGCTCACACAGGAGTCCAAACTTGGACGGAAACACTGCATCTGCCATAGGGCCGGTGCAAGTTTCCATGGTGCGACCGATGGTGGCATCTAAGAATACACTGATCGGTATTTCTGAGTCTACAGACCCTGACACTGGGCATCTCAGTCCTTGCACATTCAGACCCACAGATGTACACCAAGGTATAGCAGCCAAAGACGCAGACACGGAGACTGCTGCATCCGACTCAGAATCAGCCCACTGTCCTAACCCCTATTTTACACACTGATTTCCCAACCTAATAAGAATGATGTCTCGCTGGCTATTAAGCTGGGTGAACACCTGAACGAAGAGTCGACTTAGTGAAAGGCAGATACAGTTTAGCAATAAGTCATACCCGGGATATTGTTTAGCGGTAATGTTACTGCGTCGCATCATCTCATCTCACATTCAGCTCGTCAGATGGGAAGATGTGACCTGACAATTCATCAAATGCTACATTGGGTGTACACACTGTACTGTTGTTCGCTGCCATCCATCACAGGTGGCAAGATTGGCCAATATAGTGTATAGTGTTTACCCAGCTTAATGCACACTGCAATTTTACAACAAATGCATGTAGTGGTTTGACAGCTGAAATGGAAAAGACCTTGGAAAACCAGTTTCACCACGTAGCTCACAAATCAGGGGAATGAGCAGCTCAGCTTAGATGTTACAGTTAGCTGGAAATGCAGCTGCAATATGGGCTAACTAGAGGTTGGGCTTTACAGGTGTAATGTTGGCAGGTATGCGTCAGTTTAATAAAATGCCAAACTATCAGGTAGTCTGGGGAAAAGTTTTGATTAGCAACGTAAATATATTTGATACTTACTGAACTTTTATGGACAAAATAATGATTGTTTTGGGATATTTCAGATCTAGTCTATACACAAAATTTCAGATCATGCGATCACATTTTTAAAAACAGCTAACCTGACTCTATATACTATATATATTTTTATATATATATATATATATATATATATATATATACTGTATATATATATATATATATACATATACATACACACACATATACATATAATCGTAGTAATTGAAGACAAATCTGCAATTGGAAATAATTGTGGATTGCAATTGGATTTTAGTATTAATGAGCATCACTCAGGCCCTTTATAAGGTTTTAGATAAGATCAGTGATTCACAAAATTTTCTTGAGGACACCCACCCGGGTTCCCCAATTTATTCCAGCACACTATCCACCCAATGAGACTGAGATTAAAGAGAGAAGCTACAAAAGCTTTTAATAAAGTTGTTGTGGCATATCTAAAGTTTTCCACACAAATGACTGCAGTTCTGGCAGGTTAACCCCTTCACTGCATTTAGGGTCTAATTCATGTTTGTATGCACATGCCGATGCAACTGCGATTTTTTTAGGCCATGGAATAGCAAATCATTGCAAGTGAAGCTGCCATCCAGAAAAGAATATAGACGCCCACAGGAGATATCGCAAACTCATTCGCAACTCCATACGCAGACTATATGCAATAACGAGGAACATCGCCTGCCAGGGTAGACCTATGGCTGTAGTGACGCTGGCGCCATGTTTCTCTATGTACATTATCGCAGCTGATAGCAGATACACACCCCGAAAACATGACACACCTGTGTTTTTGCCGACGCTCCCTGTTACCATCCCAAGACAGTCATTTCCTGTCAGTCTGCAATAAATATTCAGTGCGAGCGTGATCGCAACAGTACTTTGGCGTGTGTGCAGTGCTATCACAGCACATTAGGGTGGCCAATCCTGGGATCGGAATTGGCGGGATCCCGGGATTTAGGCCAAAAATAGGCCAGGATTCATCCCAGGATTGGAAGCTCCAATTAAAGGGCTGCGGGATCACGCAGCCCTTTAATGCCGGGCAGCGTTGAGAATCCTCAGGACGCTCAATGCTGCCCAGCTCCCTTCTCCCCCTGCACAGCATGAACTCTGAACGCTGCACGACTCCCTTCTCCCCCTGTGCAGTGTGACCTCTGACTGTGAGGTCACGCTGCATAGTCATCCACCGCTGAGCGCGATGGTACAGCGGCCGTCACCCGCAGCCGTCTCCCGGCTCCCCCTGCAATCACCACTTCTGATTGAAGTTTCCCACCCGCAGGTTTGTGAGTTTATTTATGTCTGTGGGGCGGGTGGGGAAAGGTGGGGCGGGTCGTGGGGGACGGGCGGACACAGTTTAGAAAGCCAATCCCGGGTATCCCAAGAATCCCAGGATTGGTACCCGGGATTGAAAAAATGGCCTGGGATTGGCCTCCCTAAAGCACATGCGCAGTCTGCCATTCTCTCCGTTGCAGGAACATCAGCGCTGCATGAAAACATAAATGAGGCCCTTAGTGCAGTGGTAGTCTGTCACTGGACACTCCTGTGCCTCTATATGCCAATAGCATGTAACAGCTCTTCTCATTGTCACTGCTCTCATATCAATCCTCTCTCCCCACACTGCCCAGGCTTGGTTAGGCCCCCTGTCACAAGTTCTGCAGGTCCAGCAACCCACCCCTTTGCCCCTTTGTGTCCACATGTGGCCAGTCCAGTGTCCCCTTGGGGGCAGTACCACTCACTTTGGAAAACCACTGGGATAGATTATCAGATAACCAAAGTAGAATGAAACTTAGCAGCTTGGTGCTCTGCAGGGCCGGTACCGGGGCTTCTGGCGCCCCGGGCGGCATTAGGGGGCGTGGCTTCATACAGGGGGCATGGTCAGTTACGCCCCCTGTACTGTAGTAGGATGTGCGGTGCGTGATGACGTCATCACGCACCGCACAGCAAAGGTCCTCTCCACGAAGGAAAACTAGACGCTAAGCGTCTAGTTCCCTTCGTGGAGAGGAACTTTGCTGTGCGGTGCGCGATGACGTCAACGCGCACCGCACATCATTACAGTTAAGGTCCTCTCCAGGAAGGGAAACTAGACGCGTAGCGTCTAGTTTCCCTGGACAGCGGGCCGCGGCAGCGGGGGGCACCACAGCAGCAGCGGATCTTGCCATGGTGCGGCTCCCTCCGGATGGCGCCGGCGCCCTCCGGAAGGCGGCGCCCCGGGCAAAAGTCCTGCTTGCCCGTGGCAAGATCCGCTACTGGTGCTCTGGTTGTGTTTCAGTTGGATGATTAGATGGTAAAGATGTCCAGTAGGATTTACAGATGTCATCCTCACTGATTACTGTGTGTCAGGGGGTAGGGAAATTTAATGCATATATGGTGGACCTACCCATTAACCATAGCCCAAGACGTTTGGAGAAATGTCTGACCCTTGGCATCAGCACTATTTAGTACTGGCAAGTAGTCTCCTAAACCCTGGAAAGCATCTATCTGTGTCCTACTCTCACTCACCAATGGATAGTAGTACTGCTTTCCAAGAGCATCACAGCTGCTGATTATAAAGAGTACTTACCTGCAACCTACATTCTCTTTTCATAGATTTTTTAATACTCTATCTGAATCTGTCCTCTTGTGTTTCCATTCCCTTCCCATACCCACCTCCCTGTTCTTTGTGTGTGTACTATGCTTTACATTTTATTATTTTGTAAAGGGCCCTACACACCTAGCGATTGGCCGCTGAGGTGCCCGGGGAGAATTGTGACTGGGCATGCATGATTAAACGAGCCGGCACCAACGATGAACAAGCATGGGGCTGCGCATCGTTCATCGTTGGTGCATACACACTGAAAGATATTATTCATTAATTAACGAGTTATCTTTAAGTGAAATCGCTAAGTGTGCAGGGCCTATTAGACATTGTATAACTAAAGAGGTGATTACAAAAAAAAATCTACCCGTTATACAACTTACTCATCTTATATTTTGGAGTGGTAACTATATTTATTTTGGTCAATATCCAATATCTGTATAACATTATGAGAGCGGTGTATCAAATGTATCAAATGTTGGAGAGAGATAAAGTACCAACTAATCAGCTCCTGACAATTTTCAAACACAGGACCTTGTTCAGTAAGGATTGCAGATTCAGTTTTTTAGTAGAATCTGCAATCCTTTCAATCACATGCTGGGGCCGACCATTGCAGGGCGCCCTGACGCCACACCGAAAATCTTTGGTCGCTGCCCCCCTGCCTGCTTCGCAAATGCCTCTGCCTGTCAATCAGGCAGAAGCGTTCGCAATTAATGCGACCTGAATCAGCCACACAGTCTGCAAAATGGTAGTTAAAAGCTGATTGGCCCGTACTTTATCTCTCTCCAGGGTTTGATACATCTTCCCCTCTGTACGGAGAATATACTGAACAGAATGCCACTCACTCTACAACAGCTGTGCTATCCAACCCATCCTGCAGCACCTCTAAACACTCAGCAGCCTGCTTTCTTCCCAGTATATCACACATGTGTTGCTAAAGACCCCCCAGTGAGCACCACTGTTGTCACTGAAATCTGCAGCAGCAGTACATAGAATTCTATGGTACAATCTCAATACTAGCTCTTCCAAGCAGGAATAACTCAAGAAGTAAAAACTCAATTTAATCTATTATTATAACCAGCAATAACTATTGCTATAATTGTTCATTTATGTAGCGCTACCTAGCCTACCTACAATATTATATAACATCGCTGACTCCACAGAGTTCCACTTGGAAATTTATATTGCACATGAGCATGCATAAAGAGTAGTGCACAGCAAATAGTTATTACATAGCTACAATGTAAGCCAGCGAAAGAAATGAACACATTTACTCACCACTGAAGATCACGCCAGACTGCTGGTCACTGTGACATCCTTCCTCTCTGCTCACTGAGGACGTGACTGGGAATCCCCCTCATCACCTGCTCTCTTCCATCTGAGGTCTCCTGGCTTTCTACTCTGGTTCCAGCATCACTGATGGGAGGGTGTATCCTCTGTCTGAGCCACACACTCAGTCATTTCTTGGGTAACAATGAGAGGATGGTAGATGAGCCCAGCCTTGTGCTGCACTGAGGAGTGACACTCACTGCACATCTAATATAACAACAGGATCATAGTGATACAGGATGTGATTACTGCATCTCACTTCTATCAGATTTGTGGTAGCGGCCTCCATATTGTCTAGCCAGTGTAATATTTTAAGATATACAGATTCCAAAAAATCTATGTGAAAAATGTATGTGATAGAGTAGGAAAAGAGGAGACTAAGAGGGGATATGGTCAACATCTACAAGTATATAAGGGGACAATACACAGAGCTTGCACGGGACCTGTTTTTGGCCAGATCAACACATAAGACTCGTGGACACTCGCTCAGGTTAGAGGAGAGGAGATGCCGCACAATACGGCGTAAAGGCTTTTTCACTGTAAGGACAATACGTGTTTGGAATTCCCTGCCTGAGGGAATTGTAATGGCGGAATCGGTCAACACCTTTAAGAATGGGTTAGATAAATTCCTAATGGATAAGGATATCCAGGGTTATGGTGCATAGTCACGCATTATAGTTACTACAAAAAGGGATAAAATGCAACGGCTGACATCAGCATTAGTCAAAAATTTTAGACAAATCATCATGCATAGGAGACCACAAATAGGTTGAACTCTATGGACAATTGTCTTTTTTCAACCTCAGATACTATGTTACTTGCAGTGAAATGGGGTCCCTTGATGTGGGCTGCAAGCATTGTACAATTTGTAAACTAAAACCCCATTATTTACTGTATCTAGTTATTTATTAAGGTTTGGAAGTGAATGAGGTTACTAAGGAGAGTTTTGGGTTCTCTGTATATGTATATTTGAGTAGGTGATCACCACCCACTGCCACCCAACCTGGGGGTGGAGAGTGCATGTGTGCACCCTATTCCTGCGAATGGCGATTGCGGTAGATTCCTGTATGTGTATATATATATATATATATATATATATATATATATATATATATATATATACATTATATATAATATAGTCTTGCAGAATATATGTGCACCATATAGATAACTGTTACAAAATTACGTGTGTATGTGTAATTTGTATTTAAATAGAGGGCAGTGTTAATAAATCTGCCCTATGCTATGCCATAATAATAATTTATGTAGGTGTGTTGCCCCCATTTTGTAAGCGTGCCGAAGCAAGGGTCTGAATCTACTGACGCAGACTTCCTGGCCCCGGCAGTGTGAACAGCCCCGGACCCAGCAGCAGATTGCAGAAGCATGCAGAGAGCTAATATTAACACCAGGCGCATCCTGCAGCATTTGCATAATTTAGCAGTAGCGGCTGTGCCAAGCGGCGTAGCTGCTGCTGCACTGCATCCATCTCTGAATCCCACACTAAACTCTGTTGTGAATTCTATCCAGTTACTGTGGAGTCACAGCCAACGCATGACCCCAGCCCAACACAACTGCACTTTTATTTGCATTTAAACGTTTTCACTAATTTTTACAAAATAAGTGTCTGTTGCTGGCTGACAGGTTTCTTTTTTTTATTCCTTTGTACCAAATGTAAGTGGAGGTACCATTCAGAAATAATGTAAAACAGTTTTGAAAAATATTGTCAAATGGTTGAAATGCAAATAACAAGTGCAGGTGTGTCAGCAGATATGATCACTTTATTACTTATTAGATGTTTTATGAAATTGCACAAAATATTGTAGCTCACTATTGCGAGATTTCTACAATCTGAGTTCTCCTGAATTACACAGCTTGCACCATCTATTGTATGCTGCATCATAGGACCACCTACTGTTAATTTATCAGCTGCTCCTTTACAGCCCAATATCTAGTATAGATCTGTTACCATCTGCCTGCATACTGCAGCTTGAACCATTCACAAGACGTCTGTATTCCCAGAATCCTCTAGCACAGGAAGTGCTGCCCTTAATTAAGCACTTTTAGTATCAGTTGCTTCACTTAAAGCTGTTGCCTAACAATAATTATTTCTATG
This sequence comes from Pseudophryne corroboree, assembly GCF_028390025.1. Taxonomy (NCBI): domain Eukaryota; kingdom Metazoa; phylum Chordata; class Amphibia; order Anura; family Myobatrachidae; genus Pseudophryne; species Pseudophryne corroboree. The sequence continues at coordinate 369,402,235 of NC_086451.1, read as the reverse complement.
GAATTTCAGTTGGATTACAGCCATGGGCGTATCTAGAGAGAAGGAGGCCCGTGGGCAGGTTCTGTCTGGGCCCCAGTGCCGTAACTAGGTGTGTGCCGAAGGGGCATTGCCCACAGCGCACACCTGGTTAGAGTGCAGATTTCCCCAAGAGCCGGCTGTCAGAAAAGGGCTCCCGCCACCCACGGAGATCGGATCTGTAATGCGATCCGATCCACGGCAGTGAAATGCGCGGCACTGCCCTTCCCTCCTCACTGACAGCCCAGCCCCGCCATCATGCTCTTTGCAGCCGCTGGCGCTGCAGAGCATGCTGAGTGACGTCTCATCCTCCCAATGGGAGGAAGTCATGCTCCAGCCTGCGGCTCAGTGACTGGCTGAGCACGCAGGCTTGAAGGAGGAATTCCCTGGCAACGTGTGGAGTCTGTGCTGGACGGTGCTCTGTGAGTATTGATTGTGTGTGTATATGTGTATGGGATCAGGTCAGGATCCCAGCAGTCGGAATCTCGACACTGCTTTGAACATCTGCCGTAATGTGTAAAAAGGGGATGCTTTCTGCCGTAATGTGTAAAATGGGAAAGCTGTCTGCTGTTATCTGTAAAAAAGGGGACGCTGTCTGCCGTAATGTGTAAAGGGGGGAATCTGTTTGCAGTAATGTGTAAAAAAGGGATGCTGTCTGCCGTAATGTGTAAAAGGTGGACGCTGTCTGCCGTAATGTGTAAAAGGTGGATGCTGTCTGCCGTAATGTGTAAAAAGGGGATTCTGTCCGCTGTAAGGTGTAAAAGGGGCTCTACCTGGTGTAGCGGAGTTACTGTGCGGCGTATTTGAATAATGGAGACTACTATGCACCATTATATGAATTGGTATTACTTTGTGCCAACACCCCTTCCACATGAAGCCACGCCCCTATATTTTTGCTGCGCGCCTACGGCGCGCACTGCCCCTGTTTTTGCTTGGGGGGCGCTGATGCCGTTTCTTGCACACAGCGCTAAAATGTCTAGTTACGGCACTGCTGGGCCCCCTCCTCTCTAGCCAACAGCGATGTAGCTCTGGGCACTAGGGTCCCAAATGGACCCTAGCGCTGTCTCAGAGCCTAGAGCGCATGCGCAGATCTCTGGGAAATGGCACAGCGGCCATTTTCACAGTGATTTTCCTACTGCACATGCGCCTAACACAGGGAAAATGGCGTTGCACTATTTTCCCAGTGATTTCTGTAGCGCTGCTGCTGCGCCATGGAACTCCGGAGGGTAAGTATTAAAAATAATGGCTGCAGGGTACACTGCACCCATTATAAATATGCCAGTGGCACATACCCAAAGCAGTGGATGCATGCATACATGCCAAGCAGATTTGCATGATTCTGTCACTTCTGGGTGAACCTGGATGGGCAAAATGGGACAAGGATTTCTAAAGTGTTCTAAAGTAGTAGTGTTAACTAGAAGCCATAATAAGGGGATGTTCTGGCAGATGCACTATACATTCCTGGACATAATGTGCCACTACTTTGTATCCTCCAGTGACGTTAGCCTCTGGCTCAGCAGGTACAGGATTAGCTGTTGTGCATATAGAAATATATCCGCATCTAAGAAGTGGCACATAAAAGACAACTAGCAAATAAATAAAGTATAAGGAATAGAGGATGGGGGAAGTTAGGAAAAATTGTAAAAAATAAAAAAAATAACTGTAATTGTTTTATTTTAATTTTCAGTTCTTTTTTAAACATTATTACTTAAGTCCATCTTCCCTCTTTTACCACATCTTCAGTAACCTTTACATTTAAAAACATTCATAGTCTCTTTTCTCTACACCATGTGGCCTTGTGACATCATAAAGCAGTGATGTCACAATAGGCCCAACAGCATGCAGTCACAAAAGGACCCAACAGCAAGGATTCTTTCATTTCTCTGCACAGAGAGCAATAATGATGATTGGATTTATTTTCCTCCTGCTATCTTTAGCAGGAACACTTATGAAAATCTCAGATGGACAGGAAACATCAATTAGTCCACTGAGTGACGAGGCTGAAAAGCATTTAAAAGACATCTTGTACATGACCGAGAAGGGGAAAGCTACTGAGGAGACTAACATGGAGATGAGAGAATTATTTCCAGCTCAAACTCCAAGGAACATATTGGAGAAAGAGGTAATGCCTGAAAGCCGCATGCCTGATACCAAGGAGATCGACACAGACGTGGTAAAGTCAGATTCAGCTACTTCACAATTGGACAATTGGAAGTCAGATCTTTTGCCTAGGATGGGCATGGCTGGTACTTCGGAGTCCAACACAGATATAAGTGAGTCAGATGCAGTTCCTTCAGACTGGGACACTCAGGAGAAAAATATCATGCCTGAAGAGCACATGGCATTTACTGAGGAACCTGAAACATACAGGAGCGAGTTAGATCCAGCTCCATCAGACTGGGACACTCAGAAGAAAAATATAATGCGTGAAAGGCACATGGCATTTACTGAGGAGCCTGAAACATACAGGAGCGAGTTTGATCCAGCTCCATCAGACTGGGAACCTCAGGAGAAAGAGCCCATGTCTAAAGGCAGCCTGAGGGAAAAATTTGAGGATCTAAAAGAAGAAATGAAAGAACAGCGTTTCCAATGCACTGTCATTATCTGCATTGCTGTCATCATCTTCCTGTTCTTATTTACCGCAGTGGTCCTGACCGCTACCTGTTTCAACAATTATTTGAAAATCAAATTATTGACGAGACTGGGAATTACAACTTCCAGGCAAGGTCTAAATGATGTTGATATAGAAGCTGGCAATGCTACCAACCCGGGATCACTGAACTGAAATGTATATCTGTTCAGCACAAACATCTGGATTTGACACCATGCTCTTAAGAAACATCTGAAAAGTCGTCTCTTTTCCTCCAATCTCCGTCTGAACCCTATTGCTACCCCTATACACTGCTTACGGTCAGTGCTTAACCATCAGCCTAAAAAATCTGGGGATTAGGGCTACTGGCGACACCCCATGTAAAAAAAAAATGACACTGGGCAGCCACCTCACGGGTGTGTTGGAAGAGCTGCTAAGCTGGTAAGTATTTTTAAAATGTTGACAGTTACATTAAACTCATTGATAACTTAATAACATGAAGATTTTAACCCGAGCAACGGCAGGTACTTCAGCTAGTAAATGTATATAATATTGTCAGTATTAGGGATGCAGGGACCCGACTGATAAAGGTTCACCATGCCATGGTAGGTAGGTTCACATTTCTTTGGCCAAAGGTAAGTCCTGGATAAATATATATAATGTGTCAGTATAAGCGATGCTATATAAATAATATATACTGTATGTGTTGTTATTTACTCAGCATGATCAACTCGTTGATGAAAACACACTGATACTTTTCAAGTCTTATTCATGTATTGTTGTGATACTCACAAGTGTATCCATATAAGTGGACACAAGAAACATTGGGGCAGATGTATTAACCTGGAGAAGGCATAAGGAAGTGATAAACCAGTGATATGTGCAAGGTGATAAAGGCACCAGCCAATCAGATCCTGTTAATTTACATATTGGAGCTGATTGGCTGGTGCCTTTATCACCTTGCACATATCACTGGTTTATCACTTCCTTATGCCTTAACCAGGTTAATACATCTGACCCATTATTAGAAAATGCATGTAGCCATAGGGTTCATTGTGCCACTGTATGGAAAATGGCACTTTTATATACATATACAGTATCATTGTTTTTTTGTTTTTATTTTTTTGAAAGCATGTACAGCTACATAATGAGGGAAAGAAGCAATTAGGGAGATTGCAAGACTTTGCAGGGAGTCAGGGAGACTGCTGATATTTCAGGGAGTCTCCTTGAAATTCAGGGAGGGTTGGAAAGTAAGGGTTAAATTAATGTATTTTTAACTTAGAAATGTATTTAGAGATGTGTAATTAGTGTAAATAACCATCTACTGTGTTTTTAATATTTTTTTTATTTAGGTCTCACATACAACACACCTATCGGAAGTAGAGGCCTAATTTATCAAGGAGTACAGTTTGGAAATTAATGTTATTGAAGATAATAATACGTGCTTGCGTTGTCCGGATGGTGCCCACAAAACACTGCAGTGCCGTCTACCCGACAGCCACTGCTGTCAATCACCTTGCGGCCTGCATCCAGGAAGGATGCCGCTGCATAGTGAATGGTCACACACACGCACTATGGCCAGTGCACATGCCCAGACCATCTCTGAATGAAGCCGCCCTTATATCCCCACCGTACACACACATAACATATTAAGTTACAACATATTCTAAACAACAAACACCACACGGATATATTTATATGCAACTTCAAAAGGTCTGTCCTGTCTCCTTAATGCAAATGCAGTGAAATCCTGGGCACATGCCTCAACGGCTCCAACAGCGAGGGAGACAGGATAGACTCTAGCTAGCTGCCGGAGAGATGGGGTCCCTGCCGTCTGAATGATGTATGAGAGCGTAAGAGGGGATCAGGATGGAGCAGTATGGAGGAAGCAGAACAGCAGAGAGCAAAAGGGTGGAATATGCATACTAGTAGTATGTGTGTGTGTATATATACTATATATATATATATAGAGAGAGAGAGAGAGAGAGAGAGAGAGAGAGAGAGAGAGAGAAATAATAGAGGCACTCTCCAGATTTTCCAAATATGCAAGAAATGTTCTCATTTATTATGATATACGTTACATGATCCACTTGAATAGTATCCTCAAGCGCTTTCGGCCCTCACCGGGCCTTCCTCAGGAGCTGGATGCCTGGGATGATTTGCTGCTCGGTTTCATTACCTGATGTATAGTCGCTTCAGATAGCCTCCTGAGGAAGGCCCGGTGAGGGCCGAAAGCGCTTGAGGATACTATTCAAGTGGATCATGTAACGTATATCATAATAAATTAGAACATTTCTTGCATATTTGGAAAATCTGGAGAGTGCCTCTATTATTTCTCTATAATTACAATGCTTTGTCAGTGGAGTGGACACCCCAGTCGTTGTTTTTTGAGGATGTGAGTGCGACCTTTCTGGATATATATATATATATATATATATATATATTATATATATATATAGCAAGAGAGGACGTGGCACTCGCGGCATAACAAACTGATGTCACACATTGAAAGTGGTTTGTAACTTTTCAGTGGACTGCGCCACTGTCGTCAGGCTTTATTAAGAATAAAACATTGAAACATACCTTTATAGACTACCCACGTGAAGATCCATTAGTAGATCCGAAGCCGAACATCCGGCTGGAAACTGCGGAAGTGATGTAATAGTGCTATAGACGCACTGTGTGAAAGAATCCCGTCACCAAGGAAACCAGACAACACAAACACACACAGAAATTCTGTACAAAAAAGTAGCCAGAAATGAACTGTTACTTTGGTACACATTGTATCTACTAACAGCATACTAAGAGAATATACCCTAACAGTGTAACAGATTCAAAATGCATCACAAATATTTTTCCAAATGACATAACCCATGTAATAGAGGAAGTAGAACTCTATTTTAAGAAGCAAGAATATGAAAAATGCTTATTTAAACCTTTGGGATGCATTACCTCAAGTTTTGCTATCCATCTTGCTTCCAACTGAAGCGACAGGATGCTCACTATTCCCCATTTCTAGAGCACTTTATATAGATGAACGATGACAAGTCATCCTTTCTTTAAACTTTCTTTCACTTTTTCCGATATAACATAAACCACAAGGGCATAAAATTTGATACACTACATGTGTGGTATTACAAGTTAGTAGAAATGTAATCATTATTTTTTTTTACCCGTATGTGGATGATTGAAGGAATCACCTACCAATAAATATTGACAAGTAACACAGGAGCACTTAATACATCCTAGTTTCTTGTTTTGATTTGACAGAAAATGTGTTCCAGGTTCGTAATTGTCCCACCATCGGCAGACATGATGCCATATCAAACAAGTGTCCTTTTGATTTAATTCTACTAGTCATTGAGCAGTCCACTAAAGCATTAGAAACAATCAGATCCAAGATTACAGCCTTTGAAAATATTAATACACCTATCCTAACTGCTGATCAAGACGGCGACTGGATGAATAAGTTACAACAACAAATAACCCAATATAAGAAAGAGTTGAGTCTCCTTATTTATTCCTGAGTGCCGCCATTGGAGGATATATTATACGTAGCCTTCGGCTATTGGTGAGGAAGGCACCGGGTACAGTTTCTCATGGTTTTCAGTGAGTGCCGGAGTTTTATATATATATATATATATATATGTAATGGTGTGTTATATCGAGACTGATTTCACCAACACGATTGGACACTATAGATCACATAACCATGGTGGTCATTCCGAGTTGTTCGCTCACTAGCAGTTTTTAGCAGCCATGCAAACGCTATGCCACCGCCCACTGGGAGTGTATTATTGCTTAGCAGAAGTGCGAACGAAAGGATCGCAGAGCGACTACAAAATTATCTTGTGCAGTTTCTGAGTAGCTTCACACCTACTCAGCACTTGCAATCACTTCAGACTGTTAAGTTCCTGTTTTGATGTCACAAACACGCCCTGCGTTCGTCCAGCCACGCCTGCGTTTTCCCTGGCACACCTGCGTTTTTCTGCACACTCTCTGAAAACTGTCAGTTGCCACCCAGAAACGCCCACTTCATGTCAATCACTCTGCGGCCAGCAGTGCGACTGAAAAACTTTGCTAGACCCTGTGTGAAACTACATCATTCATTGTGTTAGTACGTTGCGCGTGCGCATTGCGCCACATACGCATGCGCAGAAGTGTCGTTTTTTTGCCTCATCGCTGCACAGCGAACTAATGCAGCTAGCGATCAACTCGGAATGACCCCCCCATGTATTAATTCACAACGATCGCACACCTCAGACCTGATCTACTTCCAATTGTAATTTGAACCTAATCAAAAAGCAACAGCTGTATCACTCCACATGTTTACACAGTAACAGCTCTCACAGAAACACTGGTCACAGTGAAGCAGCACATCACTGCCTCACTCTGGGCGTGATGTATTAAACTACATTGCAGCGATGCTAATCGCATATGTACCAACATATGTCATTAGTCTCACAATGCAGTGACAGAGGCCTGGGAGAAAGCTTGCAGTGGGTCTCTAGGGTCCGTCGCCTCCCAGTCCCGGGAGGTGATGTGCTGGGAGACCCTGGGTTCCTCCTCCTCCTCCCTGCAGCCGGAAGGAGACATGGCTGTGATGCAGGGGAGGAGAAGGTGGGGGATTGTGGAGCTGAACAAGCAGGCTGCCAGGACACAGCTGAGGGGAGGGGTGGGTGTGGCGGGTGCGACGGGTTGCTGAAAGAAGCCCATAGGCTTCTATAGGGTGTCACCCTACATTACTTCTACATAGACCTACAGTACTTTGTTACAACAGGGACCATTTTGCAAGATAGATATGCCACTCTTGAGTGTGCGATCACGCTCTGATGTACACACGCCTTGAGTGGTGTCACATAACACACCAAGACGTGCAAAAAAAGAGAAGAAGATCGGCATTCCACTCAATTCCACTTAGGTAGCTGGATGCACTCCCAGGAGTCAGCAATTCCAAACACATCAAAGGCAGAGGGCGACACTCCACGGGTTAAGGGATGAAATGCTCACAATCAATTAAGCAGTTGTTACATCATCATTTCAGATGCCTTTATTATGCATCTGATCAGGATTCTGAGGAAAGATGCATAATAGAAGCATCTTACACATCCAACTTGTGAGCGTGAATCCCCAAAACCCATGGAGTGCAGCCCCTTTGCAATATCTTTTTTATATATATATATATATATATATACACATACACAGTATGTATATATATATATATATATATACACACAGCATATATATATATACACTAGAGATGAGCGGGTTCGGTTCTCAGAGAATCGAACCTGACCAAACTTTGCCTTCCGTGCCCAGATCTGAGTCCGGCCCGGGTTTTCCCGCCTGACTCGGAAACCTGAACGTGGCAAAACGTGGCAAAACGTCATCATCCCGCTGTCAGATTCTCGCGGGATTTGGATTCCATATAAGGAGCCGTGCATGGCGGCCATTTTCACTCCAGTCTCGGAGAGTTTATAGAGAGGACGTGTCCTCAGTGTTCAGTGTCTGTGTGTTGGGGCGGGAAAGTGGGGTGGCAAGTGTTGTGCTGCTCAGTCCAGTCCAGTGTAGTCACTCAGTGTATTGTGCTGCATCAGTCCAGGCAGTCACAGTGTTGGTGTTTTTTTAGGGGAGATTATTAGTGTAGGTCACTAGTGGACCTACCACTAAAAGAGGCTTAGTGTGTGGCGCACTCTTTTGAAATGATTATTTTATATTAAAATATTTCAAACTTTTATTTCCATATTTAAAAAATTGGCATCTCGAACAGGCATTCTATCCTATCTGATGGCCTGAAAGGTGCAAAAAGAAATTATTTTTAATTTTATATATATATAACGTATAAATGTGAAATTCATATATTTTGCCTATGGAATTGGGTCATCACAATGATGCCAATTATCAATAAATTCATTATTTGGGCAAAAAAATAAAGATGTGATTAAATAAGCAATATGAGATATTAGTAAAATTAATCAATGCTAATATAGCTACTGCTGGGCTCTTTTGAGAGACTATATCGTAGAAATAATTCGTATAACATCACTAAATAGCGCGCCCCTCAATGGAGAAAAAAATGAATGTGTATCCCTATCCAAGTAGCCCGTACCAATTTCCCAAGAGAAATGTTACTTATACATATACCAAGAAATGGAAAGGAGAACAAATCCAAGTGCCCGTAATAGTATCCCAGAGATAATGTTGTTTTTATTTATACCAGGGAGTGACAAGGGAAACAGAAAGGAAAAAAGGGGGCTGGGGAGAGCACTATGAATTACATAAAGGTTTTGTAACATATATGCACTCTTTACATCAGTCTACTGTTCAAGACTGCAGTAATAGAGTTAATGTAATTTGGATGGGGGAAGTTAGGGAAAATTGTAAAAAAAAATAAAAAATAAAAAAATAACTGTAATTGTTTTATTTTCATTTTCAGTTCTTTTTTTAAACATTATTACTTAAGTCCATCTTCCCTCTTTTACCACATCTTTAGTAACCTTTACATTTAAAAACATTCATAGTCTCTTTTCTCTACACCATGTGGCCTTGTGACATCATAAAGCAGTGATGTCACAATAGGCCCAACAGCATGCAGTCACAAAAGGACCCAACAGCAAGGATTCTTTCATTTCTCTGCACAGAGAGCAATAATGATGATTGGATTTATTTTCCTCCTGCTATCTTTAGCAGGAACACTTATGAAAATCTCAGATGGACAGGAAACATCAATTAGTCCACTGAGTGACGAGGCTGAAAAGCATTTAAAAGACATCTTGTACATGACCGAGAAGGGGAAAGCTACTGAGGAGACTAACATGGAGATGAGAGAATTATTTCCAGCTCAAACTCCTAGGAACATATTGGAGAAAGAGGTAATGCCTGAAAGCCGCATGCCTGATACCAAGGAGATCGACACAGACGTGGTAAAGTCAGATTCAGCTACTTCACAATTGGACAATTGGAAGTCAGATCTTTTGCCTAGGATGGGCATGGCTGGTACTTCGGAGTCCAACACAGATATAAGTGAGTCAGATGCAGTTCCTTCAGACTGGGACACTCAGGAGAAAAATATCATGCCTGAAGAGCACATGGCATTTACTGAGGAACCTGAAACATACAGGAGCGAGTTAGATCCAGCTCCATCAGACTGGGACACTCAGAAGAAAAATATAATGCGTGAAAGGCACATGGCATTTACTGAGGAGCCTGAAACATACAGGAGCGAGTTAGATCCAGCTCCATCAGACTGGGAACCTCAGGAGAAAGAGCCCATGTCTAAAGGTAACCTGAGGGAAAAATTTGAGGATCTAAAAGAAGAAATGAAAGAACAGCGTTTCCAATGCACTGTCATTATCTGCATTGCGGTCATCATCTTCCTGTTCTTATTTACCGCAGTGGTCCTGACCGCTACCTGTTTCAACAATTATTTGAAAATCAAATTATTGACCAGACTGGGAATTACAACTTCCAGGCAAGGTCTAAATGATGTTGATATTGAAGCTGGCAATGCTACCAACCCGGGATCACTGAACTGAAATGTATATCTGTTCAGCACAAACATCTGGATTTGACACCATGCTCTTAAGAAACATCTGATAAGACGGCTCTTTTCCTCCAATCTCCGTCTGAACCCTATTGCTACCCCTACACATTGCTTACGGTCAGTGCTTAACCATCAGCCTAAAAAATCTGGGGATTAGGGCTACTGGCGACACCCCATGTAAAAAAAAAATGACACTGGGCAGCCACCTCACGGGTGTGTTGGAAGAGCTGCTAAGCTGGTTAGTATTTTTAAAATGTTGACAGTTACATTAAACTCATTGATAACTTAATAACGTGAAGATTTTAACCAGAGCAACGGCAGGTACTTCAGCTAGTAAATGTATATAATATGTCAGTATTAGGGATGCAGGGACCCGACTGATAAAGGTTCACCATGCCATGGTAGGTGGGTACGCATTTCTTTGGCCAAAGGTAAGTCCTGGATAAATATATATAATGTCAGTATAAGCGATGCTATATAAATAATATATACTGTATGTGTTGTTATTTACTCAGCATGATCAACTCGTTGATGAAAACACACTGATACTTTTCAAGTCTTATTCATGTATTGTTGTGATACTCACAAGTGTATCCATATAAGTGGACACAAGAAACATTGGGGCAGATGTATTAACCTGGAGAAGGCATACGGAAGTGATAAACCAGTGATATGTGCAAGGTGATAAAGGCACCAGCCAATCAGATCCTGTTAATTTACGTATTGGAGCTGATTGGCTGGTGCCTTTATCACCTTGCACATATCACTGGTTTATCACTTCCTTATGCCTTAACCAGGTTAATACATCTGACCCATTATTAGAAAATGCATGTAGCCATAGGGTTCATTGTGCCACTGTATGGAAAATGGCACTTTTATATACATATACAGTATCATTGGTTTTTTTATTTTATTTTTTTGCAAGCATGTACAGCTACATAATGAGGAAAAGAAGCAATTAGGGAGATTGCAAGACTTTGCAGGGAGTCAGGGAGACTGCTGATATTTCAGGGAGTCTCCTTGAAATTCAGGGAGGGTTGGAAAGTAAGGGTTAAATTAATGTATTTTTAACTTAGAAATGTATTTAGAGATGTGTAATTAGTGTAAATAACCATCTACTGTGTTTTTAATATTTTTTTTATTTAGGTCTCACATACAACACACCTATCGGAAGTAGAGGCCTAATTTATCAAGGAGTACAGTTTAGAAATTAATGTTATTGAAGATAATAATACGTGCTTGCGTTGTCCGGATGGCGCCAACAAAACACTGCAGTGCCGTCTACCCGACAGCCACTGCTGTCAATCACCTTGCGGCCTGCATCCAGGAAGGATGCCGCTGCATAGTGAATGGTCACACACACGCACTATGGCCAGTGCACATGCCCAGACCATCTCTGAATGAAGCCGCCCTTATATCCCCACCGTACACACACATAACATATTAAGTTACAACATATTCTAAACAACAAACACCACACGGATATATTTATATGCAACTTCAAAAGGTCTGTCCTGTCTCCTTAATGCAAATGCAGTGAAATCCTGGGCACATGCCTCAACGGCTCCAACAGCGAGGGAGACAGGATAGACTCTAGCTAGCTGCCGGAGAGATGGGGTCCCTGCCGTCTGAATGATGTATGAGAGCGTAAGAGGGGATCAGGATGGAGCAGTATGGAGGAAGCAGAACAGCAGAGAGCAAAAGGGTGGAATATGCATACTAGTAGTATGTGTGTGTGTATATATACTATATATATATATATATATATATATATGCTAGGTGATTCATCGCGCCCTACGGGCGCTCTTCACATCGTCGCACGGGGCTACGCCCCCTTAACCCCTGCACGCCTTTCTGGTGTTCAATATTTGTATTATATGGAGAATTACCAGCATTCCTAGTTTTGTTAGTGATTAAATATTGCACAACAAAAGGGCATGCGATGGTGAAGAGGGCGTAGCAGGGCACGATGTACAGAATGTAGGTGTAAGTTCAGTGTGGGAATGGAGGGGCTTGAAAAGAGGGTGGGTGCAGTGAGGTGGAGGTGCCTCTCCGTGCAGCTGATCACCCCTGATTCAGGGACTCACTGGTAGCGGCTGCGGATGGTGTCCAAGGTGCTGCGTGTGGTGGAGAGGTGGGCTGTGGATGTTGGAGGGTGTCACAGTAGCGTCCGTCACATTACACCGCACAGTAGCGTCCGTCACGTTACACCGCACAGTAGCGTCCGTCACATTACACCGCACAGTAGCGTCAGTCACATTACACCGCACAGTAGCGTCCATCACATTACACCGCACAGTAGCGTCCGTCACATTACACCGCACAGTAGCGTCCGTCACATTACACCGCACAGTAGCGTCCGTCACATTACACCACACAGTAGCGTCCGTCACATTACACCGCACAGTAGCGTCCGTCACATTACACCGCACAGTAGCGTCCGTCACGTTACACCGCACAGTAGCGTCCGTCACATTACACCGCACAGTAGCGTCCGTCACATTACACCGCACAGTAGCGTCCGTCACGTTACACAGCACAGTAGCGTCCGTCACGTTACACCGCACAGTAGCGTCTGTCACGTTACACCGCACAGTAGCGTCCGTCACGTTACACCGCACAGTAGCGTCCGTTACATTACACTGCACAGTAGCGTCCGTTACATTACACAACACAGTAGTGTCCGTTACATTACACAGCACAGTAGCGTCGGTTACATTACACAGCACAGTAGCGTCCGTCACATTACACCGCACAGTAGCGGCCGTCACGTTACACCGCACAGTAGCGTCCGTCACGTTACACCGCACAGTAGTGTCCGTCACGTTACACCGCACAGTAGCGTCTGTCACGTTACACCGCACAGTAGCGTCCGTCACATTACACCGCACAATAGCGTCCGTCACATTACACCTCACAGTAGCGTCCGTCACATTACTCCGCACAGTAGCGTCCGTCACATTACACCGCACAGTAGTGTCCGTCCCATTACACCGCACAGTAACGTCCGTCACATTACACCGCACAGTAGCGTCCGTCACGTTACACCACACAGTAGCGTCCGTCACGTTACACCGCACAGTAGCGTCCGTCACGTTACACCGCACAGTAGCGTCCGTCACATTACACAGCACAGTAGCGTCCGTCCCATTACACAGCACAGTAGCGTCCGTCACGTTACACCGCACAGTAGCTTCCCTTACATTACACAGGAGGGGAGAGAGAAAAAGAGAAGGGGGTGGGGGAGAGAGAGAGAGAGAGAGAGAGAGAGAGGAGGGTGAGAGAGTGAAGGGGGGAGTGAGAGAGGGGGTAGAGAGAGAGAGAGAGAGAGAGAGAGAGGGGGGGGGTGAGAGAGTGAAGGGGGGGTGGTGAGAGAGAGGGGAGAGAGATCTTCTCTGGCATGGTCCCAGCTCCCTGTCCCTCCTGCAGCTCTTTGAATTTGTGTCCCACAGCAGGTCATCTCATGTTCCCTTCCCCCAGACCCCTCTAACTTGTGTCTAGTCAGTGTGAGCCACGGGAGTGGAGGGCCGGGCAGAGGGGGACTGTCATCATGGAGCTGCTGGGAGCAGCGGCGTGTGGCCAGACATACAGGCAGGCAGGCAGGAGAGGAGGGCTGGGCAGAGGAGGCACATCACGGTTGAGCCGCCGGGATCTTGCGGGCGGGCGCCGGCGCGCTGTACAGTGAGTGAAGGTGACTCACTCACTGAGCAGCGGTTCCCTCCACTGACCGGCGCTCTACGCGGCTTGCAAAGCCCGCGTACGCGTCGTGCCGGCCAGAGCACACGGGGAAGGCAGCTTCACCGCTGCAGTGCTAATACAGCGCAGGCAGCGCTGAAGCTTCGGCACAGGTTGTGGGTCCAGGTGAATGGCGCCTCTCTCATGATTTGGGGGGAGCGAGTTGCCCCCTTGCCCCCCCATTCCAACGCCCCTGCCCCCCACTCCAGTTCCCGCCGTGTGCAGGAGCCAGGAGGAGCGTGCCGGGACGGGGAATCGCAGGCAGGACGTGTAATAATTATTACCTGCCCTACATCCAGCGCAGCTATCTCCTGATTCTGCCCTGCATCCTCTCCTCGATCTGTGACTCCGCCCAGATCTGTGACTCCGCCCAGCGTTACGGGCAGGCACAGAGTCACAGATGTAGGCAAATATATAGGAGATATGTAAGCATATATATATATACTGTATATATATATAAATATATATATATATATATATATACTGTATATATCTATGTATACTCTATATACTGTATATACTGTATATATATATATATATATATATATATATATTAGGTGGTTCATCGCGCCCTATGGGCGCTCTTCACACCGTAGCAAGGGGCTACACCCCTTTAAGCCTTGCACGGCCTTTGGGCATGCAATATGTTGATTATATGGAGTATTACCTCCACACATAATTGTGTGATTGGTTAAATAGTGCGCGGACAAAGGGCGTGTGATGGTTAAGGGGCCGTAGCCCCTTGCGGCTGTGCGAACAGCGCACGCAGGGCATGATGAATCACCTAGTAGGTGCTGTGGTTGGGGGTGTGGCGGAGACACGGATGGTGGAGGGGGGCTGGGGGTGTTGCGGCTGGGGGAGGGGTGGTTGTGGGAGTGCTTAGGGCGGTAGAGGGGCGGATGAGGGGGGGACTGCGGATGGAGGAGGGTGAAGGGGGGGCGGATGGTGGAGGAGACCAGAGGTGATGTGGATGGGGGAGTGTCGGGTATGGGATAGATGCGGATGGGGAGGGTGTCCAGGGGTGCGGCGAGTGGGGGAGAGTCATAAGCCACCGTGGTAGGGGGGTAGCGGGGGTGCTGCAGGCGGGGGGGTTGAGGGGGTGCAGATGGTGGGGGAGGGCCGGGTGCGGGGGTTGTGTGTTTGGGGGAAGGGCGGATGCAGGGGTGCCGCGGTGGGGGTGGTGGTCCGGAGCCACCGTGGGTGGGGGAGGGTGTGGTGGTGCTGCGGTTGGGAGTGGTGTGGGATTGCATGAGGTGCATCCAGGTGGTGCACTGCAGAGGTGACAGTATAGGGGACACAGGCACAGCATAGGTGACACATGGCGCCGCAAAGTCATGACGGGCAGAGCCAGGACACAGCAGCAGAGCTCTCCCGGAGACAGGCAGCGCAGAGCTGGGCCATGTGTTGTGCATGTCAGGAAAGGGGAGAGCAGCAGCGCACTGCCGGGCTCCAACAACCCTCCGCTGATGCATCCGCGCTACTTACTAAAGTCCAGCCGGTAGTTTCCTGTGTGGTGACGCCCCCTCTCCTTGGTGCTGGAGAGCAGCATGCAGCTGAGCCAGCCGCGGTGACACGCTACGGTGCTCCCTCCATGGCACGGCTTCCGGGCAGCGTGAGCAGCTCGGCAGAGGCTAAACGGCGGTCCAGAGCACCACAGCACGTGCATGTTACTCTGGCGGCGGAGGCGCGGGCCCTACACACAGCCGCAGCAGCGCTATCCGACACTGCCGCTAATACCAAGTTGTGAAGTGACCTCTGACGTCACCAGGGGGCGGATCTATGCTGGCGCTAACCCAATGAGAGCTCCTAGCCACGCCCAGCGTTAGCCACACATCACTCTGGGCTATTATGTAGGAGATGCACGACGAAGGGGCGTCCGATGGTGAAGGGGGCATAGCCCCTTGCGATGGGGTGGGGGTGCTGCGGATGGTGGAGGGGGTCTGGAGGCACTGTGGTTGGAGGAGGGGCGGGTTTGGGGGTGCTGCAGGTGGGGTAAGGGGTCCGGAAGTGGCGTGGGTGGGGGAAGGGTTGGTGCCGCGGATGGGGGAGGAGGTCTAGAGACGCTGCGGTTGGTGGCGGGGCGGGTGCGGGGGTGCCACGGGTGGGGTAGGAGGTTTCGGAGTTGGGGCTGGTGGGGGAGGGGCGTGGGTGTGGCGGATGAGGGAAGAGGTCTGGAGATGCTGCGGTTGGTGGAGGCGCGGGTGCGGGGGTGCTGCGGGTGGGTGAGGAGGTATGGAGACGCTGCGGTTGGTGGAGGGGGGGGTGCCACGGGTGGGGTAGATGGTTCCGGAGGTGGGGCGGGTGGGGGAGGGACGTGGGTGCGGCGGATGGGGGAAGAGGTCTGGAGATGCTGTGGGTGGTGGAGGGGCGGGTGCCGCAGGTGGGTGAGGAGGTATGGAGGCGCGCGGTTGGTGGAGGGGCAGGTGCGGGGGTGCCACGGGTGGGGTAGATGGTTCCGGAGGTGGGGCGGGTGGGGGAGGGACATGGGTGCGGCGGATGGGGAGGATGTCTGTAGACGCTGCGGTTGGTGGAGGGGTGGGTGCTGCGGGTGGGGTAGGTGGTTCGGAGGTGGCGCGGGTGGAGGAGGGGTGGATGCGGGGGTGCCACGGATAGAGAAAATCTACATTGTACCAGAGAGTACTGCCCTACATACACACACATGTAGCTGCAAACACATGTACACGCCCCACATGTCATAATGTCCCCCTAGCTGCAGGATATAAGTAATGGCCATCCTCATCTAGTAGTAGGGCCCCCTGCCCAGCCATTGTGTCAGCAACAGGCAGAGAATGATGGGGGCAGCTCATTGTGTGGGGCCGAGGCCGGACCCGGGCGCTCCCTTCATGCAGCTGCAGGTCCGGCTACTCCAGGCCGGGAGGCGGGGGCAGGGATGGCGATAGGCCGCAGGCATCGGGTGGGGGTTGCCTGCTCTCGCTGTGCGCTGTGCTCTCCTGAGCGGTGGCTGCTGCCTCCTGCTGCACAGCGCCCAGCGTACACACAGCAGCAGCCAAGCCAGGAGAGGGGAGGAGGAAGGCGGCGGGCGGCTCTTACCGGCTCCCGGCACCACACGCTGCTGATCACCCGTGTGAGACGAACGGGTGAGGAGGACGGGGCGGTGCAGGGGAGTCGGTCTCCTTGGTCAGGGCGAGGGCCGGACAGTAATTGAAGGCGGGGTGATGGGGGTTTGTGTGGTGTCTGTAACCTATTAGGCCAGATCTGTGACTCCGCCCAGCATTGTGACTCCACCCAGCGTTAGCAAATGAGTCACAAAGTCACAGATCTGGGCTAATATATAGGAGATATATTGTGACAAGAACACTGGAATAGTGTTTGAGGGCAGGTATGTTTGTCCCAGGTTCTTGTCTTACCTGTATTAGGAAAATGTTTTGTTTTGTCAGAAGTTCAGAACCGTTTTAGTTTATGGGAAAAGCTGGATAAGGGCCCTGAAAGAAAGATAGGGCAAGTTCCAGACGTTGGGCCCAGTTCGGGTCTTTGGCCTCATAGAGGGCTAATCAGGGTTTCAGATGTGTAAGTGGGTTATAGGGCTGCTAGCCTGATTAGTGTGGGCAGACTGCCTGGGAAGACTGCAGGATCTCTGTGAGAGAAATACGCTTCCTTATACATGTGAGCCATACAGGGTTGACTGGAAAACTCTGTGTTTTTTTGTTTAGAGACAGTTAGGAACGTCTTGTGTTTAGTTAGTGCCGGACAGGCAAGGTATTTTCTTTTGATGTTTGTTTTGTTTTCTGCCTAATAAAACTGGTCGTGGCCAGTTGCACCACCAACTGGACTTGTGTGATTCCTCAGCTGCTGCTTGCTAACATTTACCCCATGAAACGGCACCCTGTTCCCTTACAGTGTTACAACTTGGTGGAGAATGCGAGCATGCCGTTCTGCGCATAAGTGAAAGCAGCAGCTTTATGAGGCCTGCGGAAAACGGTGGTTTGTGCAGATACAGCCCAGTGTGAAGTTGCTGAGACTCGCCCTGAGGATTTGATATATGTCCTGGGTGAAAGCAGCTACAAAGCCGCCTGAAAAATCTGTCGATGTGGAGGAACTGCTCAAAGCCTTGCTGCAAGCTACAGCGGCTCAGCAGGAGGCCAAAAGACAGCAGCAGGTGACACTAGAGGAAAATAGGAGACAGCAGCAGGTGGCAATGGAGGAAAATAGGAGACAGCAGCAGGTGGCAATGGAGAAAAATAGGAGACAGCAGCAGGTGGCTATTGACGAACTTTACAGGCAACAGCAGTGGTGCAGAGCCTTGCAGCCCGGATTGGAGATGTGGCCGTCAGTGCTCCGACCAGCTCTAGTTCTATACGGGCCAGTCACTTCCTGCAGAAAATGACAGAGGCTGATGATGTAGAGGCCTACCTGACCACGTTTGAAAGGACTGCCGAGCGTGAGAACTGGCCGAAAGCACAGTGGGCCAGTCTGCTGGCGCCTTTTCTGTCAGGTGAGCCCCAAAAAGCGTACTTTGATTTAAGCCCTGCTGAGGCTCGGGACTATGATAAACTAAAGAATGAGATCCTGACCCGCCTGGGAGTCACGCTGTCAGTACAAGCACAACGGGTGCACCGTTGGGTGTACGCCATGGAGAAGCCTCCTCGCTCCCAGATGCATGACCTGTTTCAGCTAACAAAAAAATGGTTACAGCCAGAGACATTAACTGGTCCCTAGATGGTTGAAAGAGTCATCATGGACCGCTATTTGAGATCTTTGCCCGTACTCCTGCGCAAGTGGGTGAGCCATGGAAACCCGGATACTGCTGATCAATTAGTGGACATGGTAGAGAGGTATTTGGCGGCAGAGGAACTACTGATGACCACCCAGCAACCCATAGATCCTCGACAGCGTCCTTCAGTGAAGACTGGTAAGACTGTTCTGTGGGAAAACGTTGCTGGGCGGTTAAGAGAACGCAAGGCTGGAGAGACTGTAAACACTGGCCCTGGAGACAGGCCAATGGGGCTAGAACGGTCTATGCTGCCCAAACGGGTTGATAATCGTGTGGTTAAATGTTTTAGGTGTGGTATGCCAGGTCATGTTATTGCCAATTGCCCAGTCACGCAAGAACCCATGCAATGTGATGCTGCCTTTGAATGTCACAGAATGTCTTTCTTTGCTAGGTTAGCCTGTACTGTGGTATCTTCACCTGAGCTGGAAAAACAAATGTGTGATGTGTTCTTAGAGGGTAACCGGGTAGAAGCCTTGCTAGATTCAGGAAGTTTAGTTACCCTCGTGAAAGCTGGGTTAGTGAACCCCTAAAAGGTCCAGCAAATACCTATTGGGGTAACTTGCATACATGGGGATACCCAACATTATGTCACTGCTGAAGTGAATATAGAAACTTGTTGTGGGTCAGCAATTGTTAAAGTAGGACTGGTCCCCACCCTGGTGCATGAGGCCATAATAGGAAGGGATTTTCCTCATTTTTGGAAACTGTGGGGATCACGTTTATCAACAAAGGTGAGAAGTAAAGAGACAGTTGATAATACCGGTGATTTTATGGCTGTACATGTGGTTTCGGAACTTTCTGACCCTTTGCCTTTTGCTAGTCTGGCTGGGGAAGTGACAGATGGGGAGTCCAGTGAGGACCCTCTTGCTGGGAACAAAGACATAGTAGTTAGAACTGAAATCGTGCCTGACCTGGAGGTAAAGAAGGATCTGTTTGCGTCTGAACAGTTAAAGGATCCTACCTTGATAAAGGCTAGAGAGAATGTTAAGATTGTTAATGGGGAACCTGTGGTACCAGGTGACAGGGTTACGTATTCCCACATGGCCATCTGTAATGAGCTCTTGTACCACATTGTCAAAAAGGGTGAGGATGTAGTGGAACAGCTAGTAGTTCCCCAGCCTTATTGGAGAACGGTACTGGATTTAGCTCATAGTCCCGTTACAGCAAGACATTTAGGGGCAGAAAAAAAACACTGAGTTTTACAAAGGTTCCTCTGGCCAGGGGTTTATAAAGAAGTGTCTGAATATTGTTCTTCCCCATTTCAGGAGCCCACTAGTTCCCATGCCTATTATGGAGGTCCCATTTGACAGAATAGCCATGGATCTCGTGGGACCCTTCTTAAAGTCCGCTCGGGGCCATCAGTATATCCTGGTAATTATGGAATATGCCACTCGATATCCTGAGGCTGTCCCTTTACGCACTATCACAACCAAGGCGATAGCTAGGGAGCTGGTGCAGGTTTTTAGTAGAGTGGGAATACCAAAAGAAATTTTGACTGACCAAGGTACTCCATTTATGTCAAGGGTCATGAAAGAATTGTGCAAATTATTTAAGGTTACTCACCTTAGGACGTCCATCTACCATCCCCAAACTGATGGGTTGGTGGAAAGGTTCAATAAAACATTAAAAAGTATGTTAAAAAAGGTTGTTTTTATAGATTGGAAAAACTGGGATTGTTTGTTGCCCTACTTGTTAATGGCCATCAGAGAAGTTCCTCAGTCCTCTACGGGGTTTTCTCCATTTGATTTGTTGTATGGTAGACACCCCAGAGGACTGTTGGACATTGCCAAAGAGACGTGGGAAGGACAGCCCACTCCTTATAGAAGCGTTATTGAACATGTAACACAAATGCAGGATAGGATTGCAGCCGTGGTACCTATTGTCAGAGAGCACATGGAACAAGCCCAAAGTGCTCAACAGAGGGTATATAACCGGAGTGCCAAGATACGGGAATTTGCTCCCGGAGATAGAGACTTGTTTTGGTACTCACTGTGAAAAGCAAGTTCCTAGCTAAATGGCAGGGTCCATTTGAGATTAGGGAAAAAGTGAATGAGGTTAATTACAAAGTATACCAACCGGGAAAGAGAAAACCCGAACAAATCTACCATTTTAACTTAATGAAACCCTGGAAAGATAGGTTGTCTCTGTCAGCGGAGCCTTGCCCTTCGGTATCTTCACCTCAGTTGCTTCCCGCAGTAAAGGTGTCAAAGACGTTATCAGCTGATCAGAACAATCAGGTTAAAGAATTTCTCATTCAAAATAGGGAGATATTTTCAGAGCTGCCTGGCCGAACGACCATAATAAAACATGACATTGTCACAGAACCAGGGGTCAGGGTCCATTTAAAGCCATATAGGATTCCTGAAGCTCAGCGAGAAGCTGTTTCTAAAGAAGTTAAAACCATGTTAGAACTTGGAGTCATAGAGGAATCTAACAGTGAGTGGTCCAGTCCCATAGTTCTCATCCCGAAGCCAGACGGTAGCATACGCTTCTGTAATGACTTTTGTAAGTTAAATGAGGTGTCCAAATTTGACGCATACCCCATGCCTTGTGTGGATGAGCTTATAGAAAGGCTGGGAACAGCCAGGTTTCTCACCACGTTGGACCTGACCAAAGGGTACTGGCAAATACCTTTAACTGATAGCGCAAAAGAAAAAACAGCCTTTTCGGTTCCAGAGGGGCTATACCAGTATAAGATGTTACCCTTTGGATTGCATGGAGCTCCAGCAACCTTTCAACGGGTGATGGATAAAATTTTGAGGCCCCATAGAAAATATGCAGCTGCTTATTTGGATGATGTGGTAATTCATAGTACAGACTGGGGGTCCCATTTGGTTAAAGTGCAAGCAGTACTGGACTCAATCAGAGAGGCAGGGTTAACTGCTAACCCAAAGAAGTGCTGCCTCGCAATGGAGGAGGTCAAATACTTGGGCTTCACCATAGGCAGAGGTCTGATTAGGCCCCAATTGAATAAAATTGATGCTATTCAAAACTGGCCTCGTCCAGTGAATAAAAAACAGGCAAGGGCTTTTTTGGGAATAACTGGGTACTATAGACGGTTTATTCCCAATTTTGCGACCACAGCAGTGCCATTGTCAGACCTTACCAAAGGGAAGCAGTCTAATATGGTGAAATGGAACCCTGATGCAGAAAAAGCGTTCCAAACATTAAAAGTGGCTTTGTGTTCACAACCGGTATTGATGACACCAGATTTCTCGAAAGAATTTGTTGTACAGACAGATGCCTCAGAGGTAGGGATAGGGGCTGTGTTGTCCCAAACCAGAGATGGGGACGAACACCCTATCATTTATTTGAGTAGGAAACTCAATGAGCATGAAAAAAGGTATGCCATTGTGGAAAAGGAGGCTTTGGCCATTAAGTGGGCACTAGATACCTTGAGATATTACCTCTTGGGTAGACAATTCAGACTAGTGACAGATCACGCCCCTTTTAAATGGATGTATGTAAATAGAGGTCAGAATGCTCGGGTAACTAGATGGTTTCTAGCATTGCAGGATTTTAAGTTTACTGTTGAACATAGACCTGGTACACAATTGGCCAACGCAGATGCATTGTCCCGCATCTTCTGTTTGGGGGCTACAAGTGTTCCGGCCCCTAGGTCGAAACAGGGGAGGGGGATATGTGACAAGAACACTGGAATAGTGTTTGAGGGCAGGTATGTTTGTCCCAGGTTCTTGTCTTACCTGTATTAGGAAAATGTTTTGTTTTGTCAGAAGTTCAGAACCTTTTCAGGTTATGGGAAAAGCTGGATAAGGGCCCTGAAAGAAAGATAGGGCAAGTTCCAGACGTTGGGCACAGTTCGGGTCTTTGGCCTCACAGAGGGTTAATCAGGGTTTCAGCTGTGTAAGTGGGTTATAGGGCTGCTAGCCTGATTAGTGTGGGCAGACTGCCTGGGAAGACTGCAGGATATCTGTGAGAGAAATACGCTCCCTTATACCTGTGAGCCATACAGTGTTGACTGGAAACTCTGTGTTTTTTTTGTTTAGAAACAGTTAGGAACGTCTTGTGTTTAGTTAGTGCCGGACAGGCAAGGTATTTTCTTTTGATGTTTGTTTTGTTTTCTGCCTAATAAAACTGGTCGTGGCCAGTTGCACCACCCACTGGACTTGTGTGATTCCTCAGCTGCTGCTTGCTAACATTTACCTCACGAAACGGCACCTTGTTCCCTTACAGTGTTACAATATATATATATATATATATATATATATATACTCCTCCACTGGCGGGACTCAAAAGCTTATGAAGAATGACACAAGTCGGCTGTTTGGG
This sequence comes from Pseudophryne corroboree, assembly GCF_028390025.1. NCBI lineage: Eukaryota > Metazoa > Chordata > Amphibia > Anura > Myobatrachidae > Pseudophryne > Pseudophryne corroboree. The sequence goes on along the minus strand of NC_086451.1, from coordinate 369,379,330 downwards.
CCCAAACAGCCGACTTGTGTAATTCTTCATAAGCTTTTGAGTGCCGCCAGTGGAGAAGTATATTGCGTGCAGCCGTGGAGGCTGTAATGTGGAAGGCACCGGGCGCAGTACACCATTAAATGTCAGTGGAGTGCCGGAGTTGGAGAGCTATATATATATATATATATATATATATATATATCCAAGTTCGCATAGATGCACTCTCCTTCAATTCAGCATGCAGGGTGCGTCCTTAATTGTCCCTCCTCGGGAAACTTCCATATCCACTGAAACAAGAGCACTCACTACTTTGTCACATTTGAAGATACCAAAAATCTTTATTAGTTCAATCTTCAGGCACAGCTAGTTCAATCCGTTATCTTAGTACAGAAAGCATGTCCATTTATATGGAGTCCAGTATTCAGCACCAGGGCCGTAACTAGGTGTGTGCCGATGGTGCCTTGCCCACAGCGCAACTGCAGTGAAGGCGCACCATCTGGCAGCACACCCGCACGTACGGCCGTTATATCTGTGAGGTAGTAGTGAAAGTTCAGTTGTCCGCCGTCGTCTGTGTCATGCGCTGAACGTGGAGTGGTGTTGCAGGCTGCATATGGTGTTAGACAAGCTCCATTGGTAATTCCGCCTTTGAGAGCCTCCGATGTTTCTGTAATGTAGAGGGAGCGCTACAGCAGATGCTAGCTCCCGTATATGAGCCGCCGCTGGCTATGGTAATTCTGCCTGTGAGACCCGGCGAGAGAAAGTTCAGTCGTCCGCCGGTGCCTGTGTCCCGCTCTGGACGGGGAGCGGTGTTGCAGGCTGCATATGGTGTTAGACAGGCTCCGCCGGTAATTCCGCCTTTGAGAGCCGCCGCTGTTTCTGTAATGTAGAGGGAGCTGGAGCGCTACAGCAGGCGCTAGCTCCCGCATATGAGCTGGTGCTGTTTGTTGTAATTGCAGAGAGAGAAGTTGCTGCTGGACTGTCCCGACAGGTGAGAGAACACACACACACTCTGTCTCTCTCTCTCTCCTGTGTACTGTAATATGTAACAAAGGTGGACTCTACTGCCTAATGTGTAAAAAAGGTGGACTCTGCCTTCCTAAGTGTAAAAAGGGGGACTCTGCGGCCGTAATGTGTAAAATGGGGTCACTGCCTGCCATAATGTGTAAAATGGGACTCTACCTGCAGTACTGTGTAAAAGAGGGACTCTACCTGCCTAATGTGTAAAAGGGGGACTCTACCTGCCATACTGTGTAAAAGGGAGCTCTACCTGCCGTACTGTGTAAAAGGGAGCTATGTGGCCATGCCCCTTCCCCATGAAGCCACACCCCTATATTTTTTATATTTGGTGTGGGGGGGGAGATGCCGATGCTGTTTCTTGCACACAGCACTAAAATGTCTATTTATGGCACTGTTCAGCACACTCATTCACTTTGTATTTCAATGAAAAAGTTGGATAATCACCCATCCTTAGAATGTAAGCTCTCACGAGTAGGGCCCTCTTCCCTCATGTGCTTATCCTTTTCTTACTTTAATAATCCTCAACTGCCCAAATCACGCAGTTTTTTGGCCACCTGGAACTTATCTCTGTCATTTACTGGTGTAGCTATGCTTAGTTACCCTGTACTTGTCCTAAATTGTCTTCAATGTAAGTCACTGTTTTCCTGTTTTGATTATGTGCATATGTACTCTGTAATTGGGCGCTGCGGAACCCTTGTGGTGCCATATAAATAAAGGATAATAATAATAATAATAATAATCACTTACATTCATGTGATAATATTACATAGGACTCCAATAGGATGCCATGCTATTCTTCCATTGGATACATCATATCACAATTTCATGTAGATCGAGTGCCAATTTCTATTGGAGTATGTGTATGTATTGGATTGTGCACCGGAGCACGACAGAATATTAAAGGGAGTGCCGGCCTATGGACGTTTGTGTATATATATATATATATATATATATATATATATATATTAGCTGATGTACCCTTTCTTTGCACAGGAGTTTTGGATTTTCATGGTTGTAAATATATATGAGTGTTAAGAATTTGGTAAATCTATAGAGATGTAAATTTAAGATGTCTCACCTGAAGAATAACTAAATTACATGTCATCTTCCTAACATATCGGGAAGTGAGTATGTCAGTCAGGGAGTGAGTGAGTGAGTGAGTGAGGGCTTTCGCATTTATATATATAGATACAGGGGTGTAGCCAAAACTTTGTGGGCCCCATTGTAACATTCTGTAGGGGCCCCTGACCCAATGCTTCTAGAGAGACACCTCTCTGCAACAGTTATTAATTGTTGTGCCCCTATTAATAGTGCCCTAGTGCACACCATTTCCAGGGCCGGTTCTACACCTTGCAGCGCCCAGTGCGAAAGTTTCCACTGGAGCCCCCCCCCCCCCCCCCTGCGGCAAAACAGAGGCGTGGCTTCATAGGGGAGGGTCGAGAGTAGTTGTGCCCCCCTGTAGATTTGCCCCCAGTAGCTGTGCCCCCAGTAGCTGTTCCCCTGTAGCAGTGCCCCCTGTAGTTGTTCCCCTAGTAGTTGTGCCCCATGTAGTAGTGCCCCAGTAGCTGTGCCCCCCAGTAGTTGTGCCACCCCTGTAGATTTGCCCCCAGTAGTTGTGCCCCCAGAAGCTGTGCCCCCAGTTAACTTACCCCCGGTAGCTGTGTCCCCTGTAGCAGTGCCCCCTGTAGATGTTCCCCTAGTAGTTGTGCCCCTGTAGTAGTGCACCCAGTAGCTGTGCCCCCAGTTGATTTGCCCCCTGTAGATTTGCCCCCAGTAGTTGTGCCCCCAGTAGCTGTTTCCCCTGTAGCAGTGCGCATGTAGTTGTTCCCCTAGTAATTGTGCCCCCTGTAGCTGTGCCCCTGTAGTAGTGCCCCCTGTAGTAGTGCCCCCAGTAGCTGTGCCCCCAGTTGATTTGCCCCAATTGATTTGCCCCCAGTATGTGCTCCTTGTAGCAGTGCCCCCAGTATGTGCCCCCAGTCAGAGGCGGAACTACCGGCAGTGCAAGCAGTGCGTTGCACTGGGGCCCGCCTCTGTCCAGGGGCCCAAGCATGTAATGAGTCAAACTGACACATTACATGCCGCTGTGCGCTGCGGGCAACCGCTGCCCGCAGCGCACAGCCGCCCGGCGAGGAGAGGAGCAGCGGCATGGACGGGGGAAGGAGGAGGAGGGAGGTGAAGGAGGGAGCCGCAGCAGCGCTTTGTTACTGGTGGAGGCGCTGCTGCTGCTGCTCCTCTGCTTCACTATAGGCTGTCTTCCGAGAACAGCCTATAGTGAAGCAGCGGGGCAGCAGCAGCAGCGCCTCCACCAGTAACAAAGCGCTGCTGCGGCTCCCTCCTCCACCTCCCTCCTCCTTCTCTACTGCCCGGGAAATGGAATCGTCTGACGCTGCACCGAGGAGCCTGAGCCAGCAGAGAGGGTAAGTATAATTCTTTCTTTCTTTCTTTCTTTCTTTCTTTCTTTCTTTCTTTCTTTCTTTCTTTCTTTCTTTCTTTCTTTCTTTCTTTCTTTCTTTCTCTTTCTTTCTTTCTTTCTTTCTTGGGACTGCCTGCCGCTATGTGTAAAAATGGGGGACTGCCTGCCGCTATGTGTAAAAATGGGGGACTGCCTGCCGCTATGTGTAAAAAGGGGGAATCTGCCTGCCGCAATGTGTAAAAAGGGGTAATCTGCCTGCCGCAATGTGTAAAAATGGGGAATCTGCCTGCCGTAATGTGTAAAAAGGGGGGACTGCCTGACGTAATGTGTAAAAATGGGGAATCTGCCTGCCGCAATGTGTAAAAAGGGGGGACTGCCTGACGTAATGTGTAAAAATGGGGAATCTGCCTGCCGCTATGTGTAAAAAGGGGGAATCTGCCTGCCGCAATGTGTAAAAAGGGGGGACTGCCTGCCGCTAGGTGTAAAAATGGGAAATCTGCCTGCCGCTATGTGTAAAAAGGGGGAGTCTGCCTGCCGTAATGTGTAAAAAGGGGGACGCTGTCTGCCGTAATGTGTAACAAGGGCACGCTGTCTGCCGTAATGTGTAAAAAGTGTACGCTGTCTGCCGCTATGTGTAACAAGGGCACGCTGTCTGCCGTTATGTGTAAAAAGGGGACGATGTCTGCCGTTATGTGTAAAAAGTGCACGCTGTCTGCCGTTATGTGTAAAAAGAGGAATCTGTCCGCTGTAAGGTGTAAAAGGGTCTCTACTTGGTGTAGTGGTGCTACTGTGCGGCGTAATTTGAAGAATGGAGACTACTGTGCACCGTTTTATGAATTGGTATTATTTTGTGGCCACACCCCTTCCCCACGAAGCCACGCCACTATGTATTTTTGCGCGCGCCTACGGCGCGCACTGCCCCTGTTTTGCATGCAGGGGTGGGGCTCCGATGCCGTTTCTTGCACACAGTGCTAAAATGTCTAGTTACGGCACTGTTGCTAGGTATTTAATTCTCTGGCCCTGAGCAGGTCCACCTCACCAGATCCTCTCCAGGGGTGAGGGGGTGGACTTGGATGGGATATGTGTGGGGGTGGGGGCCCAAAGCATTTTGTCGCACCTGGGCCCACTGCTCGCTAGTTCCGCCACTGCCCCCAGTAGTTGTGCCCCCTGTAGATGTGCCCCCAGTATGTGCCCCCTGTAGCCGCTTTGAAACCTAAAAGAAAAATCACAATACTTACCAGCCTCGCTCCTGCTTCCGGACCGATGCTTCTGCTGTCTCCGGGCGCCGGCTCCTCTCTATGGGAGAGACGTCATGACGTCTCTCCCATAGCAGCACCGCACTGACACTCCCGGGGACCGAGAGCCAGGGAGCAGGGAGGGAGGATAATAGTAGCGGCTCTTGCCACGGAGGTGCCCTCAGGGTAGCGGCGCCCCGGCCAAACTATTGACTATTTCACATTGTATGCCAGGTGATGTAGTTATGTGACCAGCGGTCAGGAAAACACCGGTCATATTACCTCCCCCTACATCCTGCACCCTCACAATCCCAAAGGTCGGCAAGCCGACCAAGAGGGACTATTCCCACTCATGGGTGTCCACGACACCCATAGATTGGGAATAGAATCCGTGGCGACAACGCCACCACGCCCTCCACCGACCTTCCACTGCCGGGATCACGACGGGGGTATGCTGACTGGTCATGCAATACACACTCCTGCTCATACACATTATGGAACAGCGTACCCCCAATTCATATTATGCCATACAGTGTACCCAGTTTGTAGTATACAACATTACAGTGCCCCAGTTCTTATTATGTAATATTATAATGTCCTCCAGGTTATTTTATACCACATTACAATGAGCAGGTTCAGGGGAGTAATTAGATTTTTGTAGGACCCAACGCAAAAGTTTGTAAGGATGTTAGGGCCCCTATGTATTACCTAGTGGTGTAAAATGTATATGACACATGTAACTGTGCCAGGAAAGGTGGCCCCTCTCAGCTCTGGGCCCCATAGCAGCTGCACTCCCTGCACCTATGGTAGCTACACCCTGTATATAACACATGTAACTGTGACAGGGAAGATGGCCCCTCTCAGCTCTGGGCCCCATAGCAGCTGCACTCCCTGCACCTATGGTAGCTACACCCTAGTATATAACACATGTAACTGTGACAGGGAAGGTGGCCCCTCTCAGCTCTGGGCCCCATAGCAGCTGCACTCCCTGCACCTATGGTAGCTACACCCTTGGTTGCATCACATTTTACCAGCCAGTGAGGGTGATTTGCTAGTTGTAAAATGTCTGGTGCTTCTACATTATCACAGTTGCACTGTCTACAAGTTTGCTCACTCATCAGTGCATACTGCTTTTCAGGTGTGTAACTAGGGGATGTAGTTTATTTGCCGGTGGTCGGGATCCCAGCAGTCAGGATGCCGACGCCAGAAACGCGACCACTGACAATGCCAACAGTCAGCATGCTGACTAACAGGGACTATTCCCACCCGATCTGTGTAGATCTGCAAGATTGCGACCAACTCTGAATAACCCCCAAAAGTTACAACTTCATTTCAGGCCCGGCGCTACCCGCTCAGCAAAGGGATGCAGTGCAGGTAAGCGCCAGCTGGGAGAGGGGCTGTCCCTGCTCTGCATCCCTGTGCTGCGCCTGGGCCCCCTGCTGCTGCTGCCCGCTGCTGTGCCTGTCATACCATTTGACAAGCAGCGGCACCGGCAGCTTGAAGGTTCCCTCTAGCCCCCTGCAGTTCCTGTCCGTGTCCTGGCCGGAAAGGGGGCTGGGCTACACAGCGCCGAGGTGCGGAGCTACACGGGGCCAGGCTGCAGGAGGAGGACAGAAGCTACTGCAGATCCAGATTCCAGCCAGCCAAATGGTATGTTGAAGGAGAGTGATAAAGTGTGTATGTGTGTGTGTGTGTATCTATTTGTTTGTTTGTTTGTATGTATGTGTGTGTGTGTATCTACAGTGTGTGTGTGTGTGTGTGTGTGTGTGTGTGTGTGTGTGTGTGTATGTGTGTGTGTGTGTGTGTGTGTGTGTGTGTGTGTGTGTGTGTCTGTGTGTCTATGTGTATCTACAGTATGTGTGTGTATATGTGTATCTATCTATGTGTATGTGTGTGTGGGAGGGGGGGCATAATTTGTAAAGAAAAAAGGCACTTCTGAGAGCATTATATAGGCATGCGCACGGGAGGTTTCATGTGAGGTGGCACTTCTTATACAATGCCCACAGTTGTAGCGCTCATTATGCAATGTCCACTGTACTGGTAGTGCCCCTTATATAGACCCCATAGTAGTGGTGCCCCTTATGCAATGCCCATATTGCCCCCAGTAGTAATGTTGCCTGTAGTAATGTCCGCAGTCATATAGTGAGTGTGGCCAATTAAAATGCGATGTGATACACAGACATATGCCCTTAATAGTGCAGTGCCAAATCCACAATTGCCCCCACAGTGCCAGATCCACAATTGCCCCCACAGTGCCAGATCCACAAATGCCCCCACAGTGCCAGATCCAAAAATGCCCCTACAGTGCCAGATCCAAAAATGCCCCCACAGTGTCAAGTATACAAATGCCCCCACAGTGTCAGGTATACAAATGCCCCCACAGTGCCAGGTAAACAATTGCCCTCACACTGCCAGGTAAACAAATGCCCTCACAGTGCCAGGTATACAAATGCCCCCACAGCAGGTATACAAATGCCCCCACAGCAGTTTTGCAGCTGCTTACCGCTGCTGCTGCTTCTCTGCCCGGCTGGCTCCGAGGGTGTCAGGAGGAGAGCGCGGCTATGTCTGGCGGATTGTAGGACTTCAAACTAGCCGCCAGTTCGTGAGCCAATCAGAGCTCGCGGACCGACGGCTCCTGATTGGCTGCCGGTCCGTGAGCTCTGATTGGCTCACGAACCGGCGGCTGGTTTGAAGTCCGCAACACGCCGCCAGATAGCCGCGCTCTCCTCCTGACAGCTGAGACATGCTGCCGCCGGACTGAGCGGCAGCGTGTCTCAGTGACACAAGCGGGGGGGGGGCACAAATGACAGGGGGGGGCACGGGCCCGAGTGCCCCCCCCCCTGGATCCGCCACTGGGCATTATATACAACCGGCGCTACTACAGCGGCTATTATGCATATAACCGGCGCTACTACAGGGGTCATTATGCGTGTAACCGGCGCTACTACATGGGCCATTATGCGCGTAACCGGGGCTACTACAGGGGCCATTATGCGTGTAACCGGCGCTACTACAGGGGCTATTACACGTATAACTGGTGCTACTACCGGGGATACTATAGGGTATATGCAATTCTGTCCGAATTGCGTCTTTTTTTCGGCCGTTTTAGGATTCGACTGTACTCAACAGCCGAAACCCTCCACCCGGGACCATGAATTCGACATATTCAATACAAAACGCATTCAACACTCCCCTTGTCGAATAACGGACCAATCGTCGAGTAGTGGGCGTCCTGGATTCGACTTCCCGCCGTTTGGATCCCTTTATAGGGCTTGTTTGCTGCATGCTCAGCAGCCATTTTGTGAACCTGCAGAGAGGTGTGTGGAGGTGCAGAGCTAGCAAATTGGTTGTTGTTTGCTGTGGTATCGTTTGGACACCCAGCAGGCTTTAATCCAGGACGGACAGGAGGATACCTGTTACCCTGGAGGAGAGTCGTTTTTGGAGCGATTTCTACATTTGTAGGTAAGTACCACATGTGGTCTGGCGTTGCATGTATGTGTTTGTGTAGTGCCATGAGGTGTACATGTGGCGTTGCTTTGGGGTGTTTGGGGTATGTATATGTGTGCAGGTATGTGTATATAGCTCCTGCTTGTATTGCTGCATGTTTTTTGGGGAGTTTTGTGTTTGGGGTAGTTTTTCACGTTTTTTTTTTCTTTTTTCATAAAATGTTTTTTGGGTCATGCTTTTGCATTGGTGTACCTCCAGCATGTGCAGGAATGATTTTTGGCTTGTTTTGGGTGATTTTAGACCGTGTCGGTATCCACCATGTGGTCAACAGGTGATGTCGTTTGTTTCCAAAACATGTTTTTTTGCTCCTATTTTAGCACTGGTGCATCCCTGCACATGCTGGAGGTAATTTTTGGCTTGTTTGGGGTGATTTTCATCGTGTTTGTATCAGCCATGTGGTCGACATGTGATGTCGTTTGTTTGCAAAACATGTTTTTTGCTCCTACTTTAGCACTGGTTGACCTCAAGCATGTGCAGGGAGGCTTTTTGGCTTGTTTGGGGTGATTTTAGAGTGTGTCCGTATTTGCCATGTGGCCGACGTGATGTTGTTTGTTCCCAAAAGATGTTTTTTTTTGCTCCTATTTTAGCACTGGTGCATCCCTGCACATGCTGGAGGTAATTTTTGGCTTGTTTGGGCTGACTTTGACTGTGTCGGTATCTGCCATGCGGCCGACATGTGGTGTAGATTGTTTCCAAAAAATTTTTTGCTCCTATTTTAGCACTGGTTGACCTTCAGCATGTGCAGGGATGCTTTTTGGCTTGTTTGGGGTGATTTAAGAGTGTGTCGGTATTTACCATGTGGCCGACATGTGATGTTGTTTGTTCCCAAAAGATGTTTTTTTGCTCCTATTTTAGCACTGGTGCATCCCTGCACATGCTGGAGGTAATTTTTGGCTTGTTTGGGCTGACATTGACTGTGTCGGTATCTGCCATGCGGCCGACATGTGGTGTAGATTGTTTCCAAAACATGTTTTTTTGCTCCTACTTTAGCACTGGTTGACCTCCAGCATGTGCAGGGATGCTTTTTGGCTTGTTTGGGGTGATTTTAGAGTGTCGGTATTTGCCATGTGGCCGACATGTGATGTTGTTTGTTCCCAAAACATGTTTTTTTGCTCCGATTTTAGCACTGGTGCATCCCTGCACATGCTGGAGGTAATTTTTGGATTGTTTGGGCTGACTTTGTGTCGGTATCTGCCATGCGGCCGATATGTGGTGTAGATTGTTTCCAAAACATGTTTTTTGCTCCTACTTTAGCACTGGTTGACCTCCAGCATATGCAGGGATGCTTGTACGGGGGTTTTGGCTTGTTTGGCTGAGGTTTTTTTCAATTTTTAATTTTTTGTTGTTGTTGTGTTTGGTCCTGCTTGAGCACTGGGGTCCCAGCAGCATGATGTGTGGTTGCATGTAATTATGCAATGTGTGTTAAATTTGTAAAAATATTTTTTTTCTTTTTACAACAGAGATGTCCAGGGACAAGCGGCCCCGATCCCCCCCTTCCCCCCGCCCCTCAGAAGCATTTTCCCTGCACAGCAATGAGGAGTGGGAGCTGACCCAGGAGGAGGATACGACCGACCAGGCATGCAGTGACCAGCAGCGGTCGTCAAGGAACCAAAGACAGAAGCAAAAGAAAATGAAAAGGCCTAGACAGGTAAATACTGACAACACCTGTAGACACAATAGCATCAACTTGACACACCCTAGTTTGCGCACTGCCATGCACACCTACAGGTATCTTTGCGCACTGCCAGGAATACTGACTCACTCATAGGTACATACCGATCTTATTAAATGCATGGTTTTTTTATCCCTAAAGGCAAGAAGCCAGCCAGGATCAGTCAGAGGAGGAAGCCTCTGGTGAAGACGCAGGACAGAAGAAGCCGCGTGGACCCAGATACACTGAGGCGGAAAACTGTGCCCTAGTGGATGGCGTCAACAGGTCCTACAACGTTCTGTATGGACCAAGGGCACAGACCACAGCAGCTAAGACCAAGCAAAACATCTGGGATGCCATCGCGAGACAAGTCACTGCAGTATCTGGAAACCGCCGGAGCACCAGAAACTGCATGAAGCAGTACAGTGATTGCCGCAGACAGACCAAGAAGAAGATGGGGATTCAGCGCCGACATGAGACAGCTACGGGAGGTGGTCCGGCTCTCAATCTGAAGTGGCTACCCTGGGAGAATGTTATTAGAAGGCGAATGAACCCTGTTATGGTCCAAGGAGTTCGCGGAGGTGTGGACTCTAGCCGTCCTGCTGGCTTTCCTGAGGAGGAAGAACCGCCCAGAAGACGGAAGACGGCGGGAGACAAGCAGTCCAAAAGGAGGCCTGATGGTAAGAATACATTCAGATGAGCTGTACTAAATCTTTTTCTTTCTTTTTTTATTTGCTAATGTGATTGTTCTTTTTCCCCAGACACGCCTGCCCAGAGGACATCACCTGCGCGCAGGACATCGGCAGCGCGCGGACCATCACCTGCGCAGCAAGCCTCAGGAGCGCGCAGATCATCACCTGCGTGCCACACATCGTCAGCACGCAGAAAGTCACCTGCGCGCCAGACATCGTCAGCGCACAGTCCATCACTGGCGCGCCAGACATCAGCGCACAGAACGTCACCTGCGCGCCATACACCGTCGGCGACCACACCACCAGCTGGGCGCCAAACTACATCTCCTGCGAGCAGGCCATCACGAGCTCGTCATCTCTCCAGGAGCTCTGGGACTGTGACCGAAGAGCCTCTACAAGACACTACCCTTGTGGACCCATCACCCAAACTGTTTGAGTCTACGAGGGGACACGGTGCACTAATTTGGGTTCCCGGTCACTCTACGAAGTAAACGACACCAAAAAATAACAACCTCGTGTCGACCTTTTGACCTGTCGACCTAGCACATGTCGACCTAGAAACCCTGTCGACCTTCCAACCCTTTCGACCTAGTGACTGTAGTCCTATAGTGGTCGACCTAAACATTGTCGACATAGACACTGTCGATCTAATGATCCACACCCGTTTGTTTTATAGAGACAACCACGGTTCTGAGTTTTGTAGATCCCACCACGGTGTATATTTTACACTGCCCATTATATTATGGGAATCTGATTGCTCATGTGAGTAAGGGGTTTTGCAGGGTATAATGATTAGTGGGCTATCCATGGCATCCTGATCATCTATTGCAGCTTAGAAAATATTTTTAGTAGTTTTCAATAATGTCTTTACTGGAGGACAGCATGTAAGCAAACAAGGGGCCTTATTCAAGTTTGTTAGCAAACCAATAAAGAACACTTATAGACAAAACCATGGCCCTCATTCCGAGTTGTTCGCTCGTTATTTTTCTTTGCATCGCAGCGATTTTCCGCTAACTGCGCATGCGCAATGTTCACACTGCGGCTGCGTCAAGTAAATTTGCTCTGAAGTTTGGTATTTTACTCACGGCATTACGAGGTGTTTTCTTCGTTCTGGTGATCGTAATGTGATTGACAGGAAGTGGGTGTTTCTGGGCGGAAACTGGCCGTTTTATGGGATTGCGTGAAAGAACGCTGCCGTTTCTGGGAAAAACGCGGGAGTGGCTGGAGAAACGGAGGAGTGTCTGGGCGAACGCTGGGTGTGTTTGTGACGTCAAACCAGGAACGACAAGCACTGAACTGATCGCACTGGAAGAGTAAGTCTTGAGCTACTCAGAAAATGCAAAGTAAAATCTTCTCGCAATATTGCGAATACTTCTTTCGCAATTCAGCTAAGCTAAGATTCACTCCCAGAGGGCGGCGGCTTAGCGTGTGCATTGCTGCGAAAAGCGGCTAGCGAGCGAACAACTCGGAATGAGGGCCCATGTGCACTGCAGGGGAGGCAGGTGTAACATGTGCAGAGAGAGTTAGATTTGGGTGGGGTGTGTTCAAACTGAAATCTAAATTGCAGTGCAAAAATAAAGCAGCCAGTATTTACCATGCACAGAAACAATATAACCCACCCAAATCTAACTCTCTCTCAGTGGTGGCTCCAGAGCTGCAGCGCAGGCCAAAATTTAAATTGGGGAGCCACACCAGCTGCCATTGATTCTTGGCCGGTGATGTTTGGCAATTCTTGGGGTGGCAGTTAGTGTGGCCCTCTGGAGCTGCCCCTTATCTCTCTGCACATGTTACATCTGCCCCACCTGCACTGCAATATGGTTTTGCCCAGTTGCTAGCTTTTTTGATTTGCTAACAAAAATGAATAACTCCCAGTGGTGCAAGTATGGCGGTACAGGCCGGTACGGCGTACCGTTAAGAGACTTGCAGCTGGTACGCCATACCGCCTGATCACCTGTCCACCTTGCAGTCGCCCGCTATTAGTACTGCACCGCCAAGCGATGTACTTGGCGGCGTTACCACCACCAGTTACCACCCCCAAACATCCACTTCCTGTCAATCAGCCTGCGTTCGCCCAGCGATAAAAAAAAATAAAAAAATGCAGGGGGCGTGGCCTAGCTGGAGAAGAGAGCAGACGTGCTTCTGCTGCACTTCTTTTTCCAGCCTTAAAAAATCTCCTTTATCCCCTCCCTGGTCCGCTGCAACCCCTTTCCGGGGGCTCCCCTCTCCACCTACAACCCCCCGGTGCCCGGCAGTGACCGCCGCGGAGCCGGGGAGCTGTTTTCATGGCTCCCGCAGGTTGCGGCCTGGGAACATCCGGAAGCCGGGGACTCGTGTACTCCCGGCGCCCGCGTTTTGAGCTCCACGGCGGAGCCGCGGTGCCGGAAAGAGACGCGGACCACACCGGAGCCCCTGCAGCCACCCTGACTACTCTTCTGACCCCCAGGGAGGATACCTTGCGGGGCAATAAGCCGTGGGGACCCCTGGCAGTTGGGGAAGGTCAGGACACAGACACCCAGGGAGGTGTGGCGGCCATCTTGATTTTCACAGGGAAAGCTGCTTCAAGCTGCAGGTATCACTGTGGTTAGCCTACCCAGACGACCTGCTCTCCTGGGTGGCAGCTATTGCGCTCTCATCCCTCTCCTGCCTGCTGCCTTCTGGATCTTACAATTGAGAAGTGCCTGGAGGGAAGCATACCACACTTCGCCAGCTATGTTTCACAGCATTTAACGTACAGCGCTGCTGGACCCGAGGTGTGTACTTGACCGCTCACCCCTCTCTCCCGGCTGGGAACCTCTCATCTGGGCCCCGCAGAGTGGAGATGACTCCCTGCCAGGTCATGTGTGATATCGATCTTCTGATGTAGCGCAGATCATCTGCCCGCCACCACCCGTGTTTTTTATGCTTACCTAAATTTCCGTTATATATTCTGCGAGATCCTGAGCTTCTTTATTATTATCCTCATTCCGTCTGCAGAACCTCACTCCATTGGAATGCCTCCTACAAAGGTCAAAGGGGTGCTGCCCCCCAGAGTATCTTTTCCGCCTCAGAAAACGGCACAGGCCGCCTCTTCTCTATGGAAGTCCCCGGTCGCTGCTTCTCCGCAAAATACCCCCAGCAGCCCTGCCTTCCTGCAGGGGTTTGACCCTGATTCTGATGCACCTCTCACGGTCAAAACTCTGTACCAAGCCCTCTCAGCATTCAAATCTGAGTTGACTCAGGACCTCACAGCGGCCATTCAGGAGGTTAAGACGTAGCTGCACGCTATAGGAGACCGTACGGACCATCTGGAGAGGAAAGTAGAGGAATTGATCTCGTCTCATAATGACCTCATAATGGCCCACGACCAGCAGCAAAGCGACCTGGAGGCGTTTAAACTAGAGATGAGCGGGTTCGGTTTCTCTGAATCCGAACCCGCCCGAACTTCATGGTTTTTTTCACGGGTCCGAGCAGACTCGGATCCTCCCGCCTTGCTCGGTTAACCCGAGCGCGCCCGAACGTCATCATGACGCTGTCGGATTCTCGCGAGACTCGGATTCTATATAAGGAGCCGCGCGTCGCCGCCATTTTCACACGTGCATTGAGATTGATAGTGAGAGGACGTGGCTGGCGTCCTCTCCATTTAGATTATAAGAGAGAGAGATTTACTGGAGTTTAGGACTAGGAGGAGTACTGTAGAAGTGTAGAGAGTGCAGAGAGTTTACTAGTGAGTGACCACCAGACAGTGCAGTTTATTTAATATATCCGTTCTCTGCCTGAAAAAAGCGATACACACAGTGACTCAGTCACATACCATATCTGTGTGCACTGCTCAGGCTCAGCCCAGTGTGCTGCATCATCTATATATATTATATATCTGTCTGACTGCTCAGCTCACACAGCTTATAATTGTGGGGGAGACTGGGGAGCACTGCAGTGCCAGTTATAGGTTATAGCAGGAGCCAGGAGTACATAATATTATATTAAAATTAAACAGTGCACACTTTTGCTGCAGGAGTGCCACTGCCAGTGTGACTGACCAGTGACCTGACCACACTGACCACCAGTATAGTTAGTAGTATACTTATATTGTGATTGCCTGAAAAAGTTAAACACTCGTCGTGTGACTTCACTTGTGTGTTGTTGTTTTTTTTATTCTATAAAAATAAAACTCATTCTGCTGACAGACAGTGTCCAGCAGGTCCGTCATTATATAATATATAATATATACCTGTCCGGCTGCAGTAGTGATATATATATATTTTTTATATCATTTATCATCCAGTCGCAGCAGACACAGTACGGTAGTTCACGGCTGTGGCTACCTCTGTGTCTGCACTCGGCAGGCAGTCCGTCCATAATTGTATACCACCTAACCGTGGTTTTTTTTTCTTTCTTCTTTATACATACATAGTTACATAGACATCTCTTTATCAACCAGTCTATATTAGCAGCAGACACAGTACAGTACGGTAGTTCACGGCTGTGGCTACCTCTGTGTCTGCACTCGGCAGGCAGTCCGTCCATAATTGTATACCACCTAACCGTGGTTTTTTTTTCTTTCTTCTTTATACATACATAGTTACATAGACATCTCTTTATCAACCAGTCTATATTAGCAGCAGACACAGTACAGTACGGTAGTTCACGGCTGTGGCTACCTCTGTGTCTGCACTCGGCAGGCAGTCCGTCCATAATTGTATACCACCTAACCGTGGTTTTTTTTTCTTTCTTCTTTATACATACATAGTTACATAGACATCTCTTTATCAACCAGTCTATATTAGCAGCAGACACAGTACAGTACGGTAGTTCACGGCTGTGGCTACCTCTGTGTCTGCACTCGGCAGGCAGTCCGTCCATAATTGTATACCACCTAACCGTGGTTTTTTTTTCTTTCTTCTTTATACATACATAGTTACATAGACATCTCTTTATCAACCAGTCTATATTAGCAGCAGACACAGTACAGTACGGTAGTTCACGGCTGTGGCTACCTCTGTGTCTGCACTCGGCAGGCAGTCCGTCCATAATTGTATACCACCTAACCGTGGTTTTTTTTTCTTTCTTCTTTATACATACATAGTTACATAGACATCTCTTTATCAACCAGTCTATATTAGCAGCAGACACAGTACAGTACGGTAGTTCACGGCTGTGGCTACCTCTGTGTCTGCACTCGGCAGGCAGTCCGTCCATAATTGTATACCACCTAACCGTGGTTTTTTTTTTCTTTCTTCTTTATACATACATAGTTACATAGACATCTCTTTATCAACCAGTCTATATTAGCAGCAG
Organism: Pseudophryne corroboree; assembly: GCF_028390025.1. Lineage (NCBI taxonomy): Eukaryota > Metazoa > Chordata > Amphibia > Anura > Myobatrachidae > Pseudophryne > Pseudophryne corroboree. The sequence goes on along the minus strand of NC_086451.1, from coordinate 369,363,562 downwards.
ACACAGTACAGTACGGTAGTTCACGGCTGTGGCTACCTCTGTGTCTGCACTCGGCAGGCAGTCCGTCCATAATTGTATACCACCTAACCGTGGTTTTTTTTTTCTTTCTTCTTTATACATACATAGTTACATAGACATCTCTTTATCAACCAGTCTATATTAGCAGCAGACACAGTACAGTACGGTAGTTCACGGCTGTGGCTACCTCTGTGTCTGCACTCGGCAGGCAGTCCGTCCATAATTGTATACCACCTAACCGTGGTTTTTTTTTTTTTCTTCTTTATACATACATAGTTACATAGACATCTCTTTATCAACCAGTCTATATTAGCAGCAGACACAGTACAGTATGGTAGTTCACGGCTGTGGCTACCTCTGTGTCTGCACTCGGCAGGCAGTCCGTCCATAATTGTATACCACCTAACCGTGGTTTTTTTTTCTTTCTTCTTTATACATACATAGTTACATAGACATCTCTTTATCAACCAGTCTATATTAGCAGCAGACACAGTACAGTACGGTAGTTCACGGCTGTGGCTACCTCTGTGTCTGCACTCGGCAGGCAGTCCGTCCATAATTGTATACCACCTAACCGTGGTTTTTTTTTCTTTCTTCTTTATACATACATAGTGACAATGCTAAATTCCCTTGTCGTATAAACAACCCTTTATGAAGCTAAGAACACTGTACGCTGTTTACTTAAGAAGTACCGTAATGGTACGCTAGTTGCGTAACGATCGCTCAGCCGTAGGCGAGACGCTCAAGCGTCACGTTCGCTCACGGCCCAGCGATCACAGGACACGTTATTGGCTATGACTAGAGTAATGATTCGCTATGGCGTAGCGGACGCTCGAGACCACGAGGAGATCACCAGCGGCGCAGACGCTCACAACGCTATACCTTTATGTCTAAACCTTATACCAATGAAATACACGGAATACCTTAATGTGAATACAGGGTGTAAGTGCAACCTTGTGTAACCTGACTAACTACAAAGCTGCTTGAGCGTCACCGACGCTCAAGTGAACACTTAACACTATAGGAAATACACAGATACTGGTTTAGGGTCCAAAGCCTATTAACTGTATTATATCTAGTATACTTGTAAAAAGGGGATAACAGTACAAATGATACACTACAATATAACAAAGACTTCCTAACCAAAATACAATACTATCTAATACAATACAATACTAGTCTAGGGGAGATACGAGAGAAAGAGAAGGGAAAGAGAGAGAGAGAGACGGAGAGAGATGAGAGAAATTGGCTCACAGAAAGACAATGATAACGGAGAGAAACTTACGCACAAGGGTAAACGATCGCATGCGCCTGGACATCCAGCACCCGATTTTCAGCAATGAGAACCGTTGAAGAGTGAGAGCTGGATGTGGTCGGCCTGCCTATTTATGCCCCACACACAATGCAATCTCATAGTCCCTACAATCCCATTGTCTATTGGATGAAGGAATTCGACCCTGTATCACAACAAAAGGTCATAGGTTGATTCATACAGGTGGGCTGTGACGATTTCAAACAGCTCAGGTGGGTGGGGAACTAGGTTTCCCGCCGCATACCTGAGTATGAGTAAATAGTAGAAATGGACATAAACTTCTTATGTCCATAACTATTCGCACGAGCGATTAATACGCTCCAAACCAACACCGGAATATTGCTAATTAAATACTCTTCCGATGGGTACCAAACACTGCTGTATGATTCCTGTTAGACCCTTCGTACGATACAAAGAGGGATTCCTTAGCTCAGGGACCTTCTATATTAACCAAACTTTCAGAAACTATCAAAGGGACCATGATCTATAAACTACATTAATTGTGAAAATATGTAACGAATGAGTCGCACGCTACGACTACATAAACTCTACCGTAAATACGCATACCGCGCCTGCGAGTGCACGCTATTGCGGGTATGCGCCTTCACGGGAGAGCGTACGCATGCGCAGCACGGACCAGTGTGCGGTGCAAATATGGCAACGTGCATAGAGACATTTTTCTGACTTTGACAGTCCACCCTTTGGCAGTCAATAATAACTGCCACAAAACATTTAAGGAGAAAAATGCAAGTCAGGGGTTAGTTGATTTCCATGGTGGGGTAAGGAAGAAGAGAGGAGTAGGTGTGAAGAGGGTATGACCTAGTGAGAAAGTAGAAGCATGTGTGTATGAGTCCATGTTTGGAGGGTCATGTATCATCGTGCCGTACGTGTTGTAAATCAAGCTTCGAGGTATTGCGAAGTATACATTTGAATTCCTTCTTATCCTGTGGTACAGGTCTGTGGATGGGCTGTCAAACTTTACCGAGCTCTTTTCGGATTTTGAACAAAATGGGGAGCACATTTTAGTTGATGATACATGAATGGGGGAGGTATGTGGTTGCTGATATCTGTGTCTGTATTCCCTATCGTCTATGTGTGTCATTACCTGAGGGTTGTAGAGATGAAGATAAAGAACACTTATGGAAAATGCAATGATATTCTATGTCAGGGAAATGTACATCTGTCGTCGAAGTTGTGTTCGGTATCTGTTGAGAGTCGTCTTCTTTGCGCTGTATTGCTCCTTGGGCATGAGCAAATAGCTTTGTCTGAGCCATCAGATTTACAAAAAATGTTGGGCTAGCGTGAGTTTAAAAGTACTAGGGAAACTGGGGATCCATGGCAAAGTTCATCAAGTGTCCATTTCTCAAGTGGTCAAAACTTCATCTTTGGTGCTTGTCTGTTGTCTGTATAGCGTCTCGTCAACTTCCTCGTCCAAGGGGGTCTTTGTATCTTGGAGAAAAGCAGAAAAACAGGTGAAAGAAACGGACCGTATAATCGCATTTTCATCACATCCTGGTTTCTATCATTGGGTCATAAATCAAATCCAGGTTAATTACGGTTTCCTCACTCCTCAAGCTCATCACTCTTGTACTTTGTTTGCACCTCATTAAAGCCTGCCCGCATCTAAATATCAATCCAATCGATATAACGACACCCAAGATACATAGTAGAAACTTTCCAACATCCATTATGACTCCTTGAGCCCAGTCCCCCAAACCGGAGAACCAATTTCGCGGGTTCAACCATGACACCCAACCAGTCAGCTCATTACCTACAGCAGCAAGGGTGAGATTGTGTTTTCGACGAAATTCCCACTTTAATTGGAGAATATCGTCCATCTTTTGGTCTATGACCTCTACCGGATCCTCGGTGCTATTGGTGATATACGTGCAACACTTTATGCCGTACTGTGTTGCCAATGTAACACAATATCCGCCTGTTACTGCTGTAAGATAATTAAGAACCATCCTATGCTGAACTAGTTCTGTTTTGTACGCTTGAAGTTCTCTTCCAGTGTATCTAAACGTGTCATCATACATTTCAGTGATATTATCTAACAAATTGGCGAGTGCGGAAATGTATCTATAATTCATCACTCCCCGAGCGGTGCGAGTGAAATCTAACGCGACCAGGACCTGAATCCCGGTGGATTCATGGATAAGATCAGAGGCCGGATGCTCTAACCTTTCTGACAGTTGTCTTTTAACTCGGTGCTCGTAATGAGTGTGAGTATAAGGAGCTTGGGCACCACGGTGTATGTCCTTCATTTTGTCATGTGTAACAGTCATCACTTCAGGCAATACTTTTCCAATATAACACAATCCTTCAGAGTTTGGGGCAAGCCACTTGTACGCCTTTCTCCCGCATATGAAATATGCATCATCGGGGAGAACATATGGGACGGAGAAGGACATGACCATGTTACAAACCTTCCAGGTGAAATCTCCTGACCCTAATTCTTCCATCTGCCTAATGCACGTATCAGTTTGTACGATATGTGCACAGTATCCTGGTGATACCTCTCCAACTCTAGTAATCCTATTTCCTAAGGTATATCGATACCGGAAAGATTTTCCTCTACTGGCTATGTGGCGTACCAGCTCTGTATCTGTAGGCATTCTATCTGCTCTGTGTGAAAAGGTCATGGTATGGTTGCTCCATGACACTTCCCAATTTCCCGGTTTTCTGGGATTGGAGATATTGAAACATAAGAGGGACCTATCCACATGGTATTGGTGGAGCTTCAAACTAGGAGGGCTGGAGATATTAAACCTCCGGTCCACCGGTCTCCCACCATTTAGCTCAAGTACCTCCCCTAACGTTAAAGGAAATGGTACTAGCCCTGATTTGCTATGACCCTGAGGTACTTGAGAGCATACCCAACAATCTGTTTGGTTTAACACATTACCCACTAAAGAGTGATAGTCACTCAATGGATGCCGGTCTATATGGATATTAAAACTGGATTGGCATTTCTTTATGCATCCATCTTCAACCAGATTATCACAGAGCCTACAGATACAATTTTCTTCAGCTAACAATCCATCACAATTTCTTCTATCGGATCGTTTTCTGATACTCGCCTTTGCTTGTTGGTTTGGTTGATCTTGGAAAACTACGCCTCCATCATCATAGTCGGAACCCATTCCAGAACCTCTCTCGACCTCTATGGTACTCTCGCCGGAACAGACTGCTCTGGTCAACATCATGGTTAACATCAAAATCTGGATCACAGTCTCTTGGGGCAAGTCCATCTTTGAGGAGGAAATAGAGAAGAATGAGAAGGGGGAAAAAAGAAATTTCAAGGAAGAGGGGATGGGAAGTGGAGAAAAACAATAAAAGGGAGAAGGGAGTCGACAACTGCTTTCGGTCTTCAAGGCTCAGGTGCCGCCTCAGTCCTCCTGGAACAGACACTCCAGTGATACAACCTCTACCGTCTGTTCCTTATCACGGGACTTCTCTGGATCAGCAACCTTTTTGCAGTGGGATGAATGGACCCAAGTCTCTCTCTCAGCCACCTTCAATGCTGTGGTGCTAGTCAATAAGACCTGGTATGGTCCTTCCCATCTATCAATAAGACAACCTGAGCGTAGAAAATTTCGTATCATTACATAATCCCCAGGTTCAATGTCATGACAATTACTATCTGGTAAATCAGGAATCACCAACTTCAGATTATCATTTTGATTCCTCAACTGCTTACTCATGTTAATCAAGTACTTTACAGTTACTTCATTGTTACATTTCAAATCATCTTGAGGGTTAATCATGACATGCGGTTGTCGACCAAACAAGATTTCAAAAGGAGACAGATTAAGAGGGGACCTGGGAGTGGTTCTGATGCTATACAAAACAATGGGTAAAGCTTCTGGCCACGTCAATCCTGTCTCTGCCATTACTTTACTCAATTTATTTTTAATAGTGCTGTTCACTCTTTCGACCTTCGCGCTCGCCTGTGGACGGTACGGAGTGTGCAGCTTGCTATCAATTCCCATCAACTTACACATTCCTTGAAAGACATCACCTGTAAAATGGGTACCCCTATCACTTTCAATGATTCTAGGGATACCATATCTACATACAAATTCCTGCACAATTTTCTTAGCTGTAAACATAGCGGTATTTGTAGCTGCTGGGAAAGCTTCGACCCAATTCGAGAAAACATCTATACAAACAAGTACATATTTCAAATTTCGACATGGGGGTAATTGAATGAAGTCAATTTGTATTACCTGGAAAGGGCCGCCGGCAGGTGGGATATGGGATGGTTCTGTAGGTATTGCTTTTCCAATATTCTTTCTCAGACAGGTAAGGCATGACATTGCTCTTTTACTCGCATGAGAGGAGAATCCTGGGGCGCACCAGTATGCTCTTACCAATTTGCACATCCCCTCCTTGCCTAGATGAGTCAGCCCGTGAGCTGCTTCAGCCAGACATGGAAGGTATGCCCTGGGGGCCACTGGTTTACCATGTCCATCCGTCCAGAGCCCTGAGGACTCCTGGCCATATCCCTTTGCCTTCCAGACTGCTCTTTCCTGTGTGGAACACAAATTCTGCATCTCACACAACTTTTGTGTGTTGATGGTATTAAATACCATCAGTTGTGTGGTGTCTGTCTGTATGGGGGTAGCAGCTACAAGCTTTGCGGCTTCGTCTGCTCGGCTGTTACCAAGGGATATTGGGTCTTGGCTATATGTATGTGCTTTACATTTGATAACAGCCACTCTGTCGGGTTCCTGTATCGCTGTTAGAAGCCTTTTTATGTGAGCTGCATGCGCTATCGGTGTACCAGCCGCCGTCATGAAATTTCTGAGCCGCCATAGGGCTCCGAAATCATGGACTACCCCGAAGGCGTATCTAGAATCGGTGTAGATATTGGCTGACTTACCCTTAGCCAATTCACATGCTCTGGTTAGGGCGACCAGTTCAGCAACCTGGGCTGAGTGAGGTGGGCCTAGCGGTTCCGCTTCTATGGTGTCTTGGTCATCTACGACTGCGTATCCAGTACACAAGTCTCCCGAGTCTGACTGTCTATGACAACTACCGTCCGTGTAGAACGTGAGTTCTGCATCTTCCAGTGGGTTGTCACTGATGTCAGGCCTTGCGGTAAAATTTTGGGTCAAATATTCCATACAATCATGTGTATCCCCCTTTGCATTAAATCCTCCTTCCCCATCACTCTCACCTTCCACCCTTTGTGTCTGACCAGGCACACCTGGGAGAAATGTTGCAGGATTTAATGCACTGCATCTCCTTATGGTGATGTTTACTGGGGCCATTAATGCCAATTCCCATCTTGTAAACCTTGCTGATGAGACGTGTCTGGTTTGGGCAGAATTCAATAAGGCAGATACCGCATGCGGTGTATGGATTGTGAGGTTGTGGCCTAGCACGACATCTTCGCTTTTTGTCACTAGCAATGCTATCGCCGCAACGCTACGCAAGCATGTGGGGAGGGATCGCGCTACCGTGTCTAGCTGGGCGCTGTAGTATGCAATTGGCCTGCTGGCGTCACCGTGTTTTTGGGTTAGTACACCTGCTGCGCACCCAGCACTTTCTGTTCCGTATAGTTCAAAGGGTTTCCCATAGTCTGGCATACCTAGTGCTGGTGCCTGCGTTAGGCACTGTTTGAGTCTCTCAAATGCTGTTTCGGATTCGTCTGTATGCGAAATCCGATCAGGTTTGTTTGAAGAGACCATTTCCTGCAAAGGTAACGCCAATATGGAAAACCCTGGGATCCAATTACGGCAATACCCACACATTCCTAAAAACGTCCTGATCTGTTGCTGGGTTTGTGGCAGTGTCATGTCTCTAATGGCTTGGATTCTATCAGCGGTCAGGTGTCTCAGTCCTTGTGTTAGACAGTGTCCCAAATATTTTACCTTAGTCTGGCATAATTGTAACTTGTCTTTGGAAACCTTGTGACCTGTGTCTGAAAGATGAAACAGGAGCTGTTTCGTATCCTTCAGAGATGCTTCCAGTGAATCTGAACACAGTAATAAATCGTCCACATACTGTATCAATACTGATCCACTGTCTGGTTGGAAAGACTGTAAACAATCATGCAAAGCCTGAGAAAATATACTTGGACTATCTATGAAACCTTGGGGTAGCCGAGTCCACGTGTATTGGACTCCTCTGTATGTGAATGCAAACAAATATTGGCTGTCAGGGTGCAGAGGTACCGAAAAGAAAGCGGAGCAGAGGTCAATAACAGTGAAAAATTTGGCAGTGGGAGGAATTTGCATTAGGATGACAGCTGGATTAGGCACTACGGGGAACTGACTCTCAACTATTTTGTTAATCCCCCTTAGATCCTGCACTAGCCTGTAACCCCTCCCCCCACTCTTTTTAACAGGGAAGATGGGACTATTGGCTGTGCTGGACGTTCTTACCAGAATGCCCTGTTGCAGCAAGCGTTCTATTACTGGGAAAACTCCTAACTCCACCTCTGGCTTCAGAGGATACTGTGGGATTTTTGGAGCTATCCTACCATCTTTTACTTGTACAACTACTGGAGCTACGTTTGCCATTAATCCAGTGTCCTGTCCATCTTTTGTCCAAAGTGACTCTGGTATCTGAGATGTCATCTCTTCTACTTGGGATGGGTTCCTATTTGTCATAATGGAATGTGACATTAATTTTGATGGGGAGTCTAACATGTCTCGTACCTCCTGAGCGTGATTCTCAGGAATGTCCAAGAATACACCTTCAGGAGTACAATAAATGACGCAACCCATTTTACATAGTAGGTCTCTCCCCAGGAGATTAGTTGGTGCCGATGCAGCCAGCAAAAAGGAATGCTTGGTATGCAAAGGCCCTATTGTAATCTCGGCTGGTTTGCTAACAGGGTAGTGCTGGACTACTCCTGTTACTCCCATGGCTGGAATTGTCCTACCAGTGGTTCTCATGCCCACTGTCGAATTTATCACTGACTTGGCCGCCCCTGTGTCTACAAGAAAGTTTAAAGTTTTACCAGCTACATTGATTGCAATCTCTGGTTCGCTTCCAAGACTGGCAATCAATTTAACTGGCTGCAGATTACAGGTGTGGCCACACCCCTATTGGGTATGCTGACCTCCCTGAATCCCATTGGCAGCAACTACTTGTGGGGGAGTTAGCTGGGAACTACCAGAGGCCTGCCAGTCTCTGTTCGGGGGATATCTTTTTGTTTCCCCTGTATGTGGCTCAAAACTCCGCCTCTGTGGACCCTGCTCCCAATGTCGTGTGTTGTGTTGTTGTCTAGGGGGTTGAAAAGATCTTTGTACATTCTTTGTTCTACATTCTCGTGCAAAGTGTCCCGGTCTGTTACAAGAAAAACATGTTATTACACTTGCCTTACCCACAGGATTCGGTGGTACATACGCAGGCTGCCTTGTGGTCAGCGCCTGTATACTTACGGACATCAACTTATCACTTTGCGACTCCCTGTGTCTAGTGATGTTTTTGTCGTGATCAACAGCAGCCTCTCTCAAGGTGGACACTGACAGACCTCGCCAACATGGTTGTGTGGTCTGTACCCTAGCTTTTAATGTTTCTTTCAAACCATCCATCAGTACAGATACTGCTACTTCTCGATGGTTTGGGTTGGTCTTAATGTCTTCTATACCAGTGTATTTTGCCATTTCTGATAGTGCCCGGTGGAAATATTCTGCTGCCGTTTCGGACTCCTTTTGCTTAATGGAAAATATTTTATTCCATTTAACAACGGCTGGGAAATACTCCTTTAGCTGTAAATTTATCCTTTTTACATTATCCTGGTCGTACACATCTGTAAGCGGTACATCTTTATCTAGTCCACAATCAGCCAAGAATTTAACTGAGTCGACATTGGAAGGTAAGCAAGCTCTTAGCACTATCTGCCAATCCTTATTATTGGGCTCTAAAGTGTTTCCTAGATCCCTGATGTATTTTTGGCTTGCCACTAAATCTTTTCTGGGGTCTGGGAATTCAGACACTATGGTCCTCAATTCCATTCTAGTGAACGGGCAATACATGGCAATGTTCCTGACGGGTGTGGCTCCTGATGCATCTGTTTTCCCATTGGGAACTACTATCACCTTTACAGGAGCAATTCTAACAGCCTCATTCTGCGTAGATTCTACAACTTGTGGTACAATTGTTTCAGTGTAGTGCATGGTGCCGTACTTACCCGTTGACACGACCTCACCTATCCCTCCGCTAGGGGCCTTAACTAATCTCGTGGGTGGTGCAGTTCCTACTGTGGTTTCTGATATGGTGGCCGCTAGAGAGAGCGCTGAAATTGTTGCCGAATCTTCTTCTTGATCACACTCCTGAGGAAGGTTCAAAACAGGGTACATCTTGCATGGGTTAATACTTGCATGAGTTATTTGGTTAACATCATTAACATTTACAGGGTTACTAAGAGTTTGTGTTTTACAACCCAGTGCGTTTCTCTCCGTAATCAGCTTCTCTCCTGCAATGTATGGTGGAGGTGGAGCTGTGGCTATCAGCTTCCTGACTGCCCCAGATCCCGCCGCCAGAGCCAAACCTCTCTGTATCTCACCTTCCTGGTGCCATAACTGTAAGTAATCATGATGCTGAATTCGTCTCTTTGATGATTTTACGAGACATATCCTCCTCCTTAAATTTTGTAACACGTCTGGACTGAAGCTACCTATTCTTGGGAATTTGTCCCTGTCTTGTACAGTCATTCTCTCCCATTCATCACATAAAGATTCGGTGTGACTTCCGTATTTTTCACACATTACATATCGTGCCGACCCAACTGGTCGGTTCACAGAATCAACCTGAACCAGGGTTGATCGCCCCCTACCTGAGCAACTGGCCCCCATAGTCTGCAGGTGTTGCTTAGTCCTCCTTGGATTTCTGTATCAAGGTTTTCAGCAAGCCTTTACAGACAACCAAATTACTCCACAGTAGGCCGGCGGTGGCGGTTTACCGAGTACCCCACTCACTCGCCCACCTCGACCAATACGACCTGATCACACCGATATGGTGCTGGCGTACTCGATACAGGGCCCCTATGGAACCTTCAGTTTACTGGAACATATGAGGGTTACCCGCAGGACACTTACTCTTTCCAGTAAAGGTGGGGTTGTTAGATAGTTCCTGAGTGACCAGCGAACTTCCCTTCCAAAAATAAAAAATTACACAAATCACGTCAGAATGTACAGATAGCGTTTGTGACCACTTTACTCTAATGGTATTAGGTCAGATTACTAACTACTGCACACAATTACGTGTGGTCCAATCGTTCAGTACACAAGCACTACTTGTTATGTACTGAGAGATCAATGGAATCGATGTTTCCGGCCGCGATTCCTTCAGCAAGAGCTTATGGCCTATATGGGTTCTGCACCAACACCCCAGGCGTTGTGCCACTGGACTTTTATAGCGGACCTCTTAGTACCTTACGACCTCCTGGTCTTGTTACCTTCTGTTAATGACCTCCTGGTCTGTTACCTTATGGTCCGCTATACTCTAATGCTCAAATATTATTTAACCAGGGATGCCTCCCTAGCCACCGTATATGTCACTTACACGTGTGTCCCTTGACGAGTACCCGACTTTCCTTTTGGTTCCACCTTAAAGTTATATAAACTTTTGTATACAAAACCACACTCACTCAACACATGTACACTTTTGTTTCTATATCTATTTCTGCGCAGAAATTGTCTTCAGTCCAACAGTGTTACTAATTAGGAGCAGGATCTGTTAAACTAAATTTCAGATTTTCCAAAAATAGATTTGCGTTATTTACCGCGTCGCGTTATTTACCGCTGTGCGTCACTTATCGCCTTTGCGCTAATTATCGCTTTGCGCTAATTCAACTTTTCGTGACTTGAGCTACGTGGGCGTAACCAGACGCTACGTTGCGTAATGTACGCTGCGTGCGTCTGCCGTTTGGATTGCGTACGCAAGTCTTTTGTTAGGGACACGTGTACGCAAAACAAAGATCCACCGTAACACAATTTCTACCTTTATCAATGTAGGTGATCCCTGATCATCTACCGCACACCACACTGACTGTCTTATCTCCCAGACAAGCCGTGTGTTGGTCTATACTTTAACTATTACCTCTACTATGAAATAACAGCAAATCTCTTTTTGCACTTTCTAATCAACTATAAAACTTGGCAAACAGGAATAGTGATATACGAAATTTGAAAAAGAAATGCAGATAAATGTATGCGTGCGTGTATACGCAAGACAGAAGAGAAATAAAACAGTTTTAAAAGACACAAGCGTTTTGTTCTTACTTCCGGTTCCCGGATTCCTTCAGCACTCTTTATCTAAGCGAAGCAGACGCTTATCCCGTCAGCACTGCGAGACAACCTCCCACCCTTTGCTGGGGGGATAATGTCTGCTGATCTACCTAGTGCAGATATGAGAAGGATAGGACGAGTCCCCAATTGACAATGCTAAATTCCCTTGTCGTATAAACAACCCTTTATGAAGCTAAGAACACTGTACGCTGTTTACTTAAGAAGTACCGTAATGGTACGCTAGTTGCGTAACGATCGCTCAGCCGTAGGCGAGACGCTCAAGCGTCACGTTCGCTCACGGCCCAGCGATCACAGGACACGTTATTGGCTATGACTAGAGTAATGATTCGCTATGGCGTAGCGGACGCTCGAGACCACGAGGAGATCACCAGCGGCGCAGACGCTCACAACGCTATACCTTTATGTCTAAACCTTATACCAATGAAATACACGGAATACCTTAATGTGAATACAGGGTGTAAGTGCAACCTTGTGTAACCTGACTAACTACAAAGCTGCTTGAGCGTCACCGACGCTCAAGTGAACACTTAACACTATAGGAAATACACAGATACTGGTTTAGGGTCCAAAGCCTATTAACTGTATTATATCTAGTATACTTGTAAAAAGGGGATAACAGTACAAATGATACACTACAATATAACAAAGACTTCCTAACCAAAATACAATACTATCTAATACAATACAATACTAGTCTAGGGGAGATACGAGAGAAAGAGAAGGGAAAGAGAGAGAGAGAGACGGAGAGAGATGAGAGAAATTGGCTCACAGAAAGACAATGATAACGGAGAGAAACTTACGCACAAGGGTAAACGATCGCATGCGCCTGGACATCCAGCACCCGATTTTCAGCAATGAGAACCGTTGAAGAGTGAGAGCTGGATGTGGTCGGCCTGCCTATTTATGCCCCACACACAATGCAATCTCATAGTCCCTACAATCCCATTGTCTATTGGATGAAGGAATTCGACCCTGTATCACAACAAAAGGTCATAGGTTGATTCATACAGGTGGGCTGTGACGATTTCAAACAGCTCAGGTGGGTGGGGAACTAGGTTTCCCGCCGCATACCTGAGTATGAGTAAATAGTAGAAATGGACATAAACTTCTTATGTCCATAACTATTCGCACGAGCGATTAATACGCTCCAAACCAACACCGGAATATTGCTAATTAAATACTCTTCCGATGGGTACCAAACACTGCTGTATGATTCCTGTTAGACCCTTCGTACGATACAAAGAGGGATTCCTTAGCTCAGGGACCTTCTATATTAACCAAACTTTCAGAAACTATCAAAGGGACCATGATCTATAAACTACATTAATTGTGAAAATATGTAACGAATGAGTCGCACGCTACGACTACATAAACTCTACCGTAAATACGCATACCGCGCATGCGAGTGCACGCTATTGCGGGTATGCGCCTTCACGGGAGAGCGTACGCATGCGCAGCACGGACCAGTGTGCGGTGCAAATATGGCAACGTGCATAGAGACATTTTTCTGACTTTGACAATAGTTACATAGACATCTCTTTATCAACCAGTCTATATTAGCAGCAGACACAGTACAGTACGGTAGTTCACGGCTGTGGCTACCTCTGTGTCTGCACTCGGCAGGCAGTCCGTCCATAATTGTATACCACCTAACCGTGGTTTTTTTTTCTTTCTTCTTTATACATACATACTACTACGACATCTCTTTATCAACCAGTCTATATTATTAGCAGCAGACACAGTACAGTACGGTAGTTCACGGCTGTGGCTACCTCTGTGTCTGCACTCGGCAGGCAGTCCGTCCATAATTGTATACCACCTAACCGTGGTTTTTTTTTCTTTCTTCTTTATACATACATAGTTACATAGACATCTCTTTATCAACCAGTCTATATTAGCAGCAGACACAGTACAGTACGGTAGTTCACGGCTGTGGCTACCTCTGTGTCTGCACTCGGCAGGCAGTCCATAATTGTATACTAGTATCCATCTCCATTGTTTACCTGAGGTGCCTTTTAGTTGTGCCTATTAAAATATGGAGAACAAAAATGTTGAGGTTCCAAAATTAGGGAAAGATCAAGATCCACTTCCACCTCGTGCTGAAGCTGCTGCCACTAGTCATGGCCGAGACGATGAAATGCCAGCAACGTCGTCTGCCAAGGCCGATGCCCAATGTCATAGTACAGAGCATGTCAAATCCAAAACACCAAATATCAGAAAAAAAAGGACTCCAAAACCTAAAATAAAATTGTCGGAGGAGAAGCGTAAACTTGCCAATATGCCATTTACGACACGGAGTGGCAAGGAACGGCTGAGGCCCTGGCCTATGTTCATGGCTAGTGGTTCAGCTTCACATGAGGATGGAAGCACTCAGCCTCTCGCTAGAAAAATGAAAAGACTCAAGCTGGCAAAAGCAGCACAGCAAAGAACTGTGCATTCTTCGAAATCCCAAATCCACAAGGAGAGTCCAATTGTGTCGGTTGCGATGCCTGACCTTCCCAACACTGGACGTGAAGAGCATGCGCCTTCCACCATTTGCACGCCCCCTGCAAGTGCTGGAAGGAGCACCCGCAGTCCAGTTCCTGATAGTCAGATTGAAGATGTCAGTGTTGAAGTACACCAGGATGAGGAGGATATGGGTGTTGCTGGCGCTGGGGAGGAAATTGACCAGGAGGATTCTGATGGTGAGGTGGTTTGTTTAAGTCAGGCACCCGGGGAGACACCTGTTGTCCGTGGGAGGAATATGGCCGTTGACATGCCAGGTGAAAATACCAAAAAAATCAGCTCTTCGGTGTGGAGGTATTTCACCAGAAATGCGGACAACAGGTGTCAAGCCGTGTGTTCCCTTTGTCAAGCTGTAATAAGTAGGGGTAAGGACGTTAACCACCTCGGAACATCCTCCCTTATACGTCACCTGCAGCGCATTCATAATAAGTCAGTGACAAGTTCAAAAACTTTGGGTGACAGCGGAAGCAGTCCACTGACCAGTAAATCCCTTCCTCTTGTAACCAAGCTCACGCAAACCACCCCACCAACTCCCTCAGTGTCAATTTCCTCCTTCCCCAGGAATGCCAATAGTCCTGCAGGCCATGTCACTGGCAATTCTGACGATTCCTCTCCTGCCTGGGATTCCTCCGATGCATCCTTGCGTGTAACGCCTACTGCTGCTGGCGCTGCTGTTGTTGCTGCTGGGAGTCGATGGTCATCCCAGAGGGGAAGTCGTAAGACCACTTTTACTACTTCCACCAAGCAATTGACTGTCCAACAGTCCTTTGCGAGGAAGATGAAATATCACAGCAGTCATCCTACTGCAAAGCGGATAACTGAGGCCTTGGCATCCTGGGTGGTGAGAAACGTGGTTCCGGTATCCATCATTACTGCAGAGCCAACTAGAGACTTGTTGGAGGTACTGTGTCCCCGGTACCAAATACCATCTAGGTTCCATTTCTCTAGGCAGGCGATACCGAAAATGTACACAGACCTCAGAAAAAGAGTCACCAGTGTCCTAAAAAATGCAGCTGTACCCAATGTCCACTTAACCACGGACATGTGGACAAGTGGAGCAGGGCAGGGTCAGGACTATATGACTGTGACAGCCCACTGGGTAGATGTATGGACTCCCGCCGCAAGAACAGCAGTGGCGGCACCAGTAGCAGCATCTCGCAAACGCCAACTCTTTCCTAGGCAGGCTACGCTTTGTATCACCGCTTTCCAGAATACGCACACAGCTGAAAACCTCTTACGGCAACTGAGGAAGATCATCGCGGAATGGCTTACCCCAATTGGACTCTCCTGTGGATTTGTGGCATCGGACAACGCCAGCAATATTGTGTGTGCATTAAATATGGGCAAATTCCAGCACGTCCCATGTTTTGCACATACCTTGAATTTGGTGGTGCAGAATTTTTTAAAAAACGACAGGGGCGTGCAAGAGATGCTGTCGGTGGCCAGAAGAATTGCGGGACACTTTCGGCGTACAGGCACCACGTACAGAAGACTGGAGCACCACCAAAAACTACTGAACCTGCCCTGCCATCATCTGAAGCAAGAAGTGGTAACGAGGTGGAATTCAACCCTCTATATGCTTCAGAGGTTGGAGCAGCAGCAAAAGGCCATTCAAGCCTATACAATTGAGCACGATATAGTAGGTGGAATGCACCTGTCTCAAGCGCAGTGGAGAATGATTTCAACGTTGTGCAAGGTTCTGATGCCCTTTGAACTTGCCACACGTGAAGTCAGTTCAGACACTGCCAGCCTGAGTCAGGTCATTCCCCTCATCAGGCTTTTGCAGAAGAAGCTGGAGACATTGAAGGAGGAGCTAACACGGAGCGATTCCGCTAGGCATGTGGGACTTGTGGATGGAGCCCTTAATTCGCTTAACAAGGATTCACGGGTGGTCAATCTGTTGAAATCAGAGCACTACATTTTGGCCACCGTGCTCGATCCTAGATTTAAAGCCTACCTTGGATCTCTCTTTCCGGCAGACACAAGTCTGCTGGGGTTGAAAGACCTGCTGGTGACAAAATTGTCAAGTCAAGCGGAACGCGACCTGTCAACATCTCCTCCTTCACATTCTCCCGCAACTGGGGGTGCGAGAAAAAGGCTCAGAATTCCGAGCCCACCCGCTGGCGGTGATGCAGGGCAGTCTGGAGCGACTGCTGATGCTGACATCTGGTCCGGACTGAAGGACCTGACAACGATTACGGACATGTCGTCTACTGTCACTGCATATGATTCTCTCAACATTGATAGAATGGTGGAGGATTATATGAGTGACCGCATCCAAGTAGGCACGTCACACAGTCCGTACTTATACTGGCAGGAAAAAGAGGCAATTTGGAGGCCCTTGCACAAACTGGCTTTATTCTACCTAAGTTGCCCTCCCACAAGTGTGTACTCCGAAAGAGTGTTTAGTGCCGCCGCTCACCTTGTCAGCAATCGGCGTACGAGGTTACATCCAGAAAATGTGGAGAAGATGATGTTCATTAAAATGAATTATAATCAATTCCTCCGCGGAGACATTGACCAGCAGCAATTGCCTCCACAAAGTACACAGGGAGCTGAGATGGTGGATTCCAGTGGGGACGAATTGATAATCTGTGAGGAGGGGGATGTACACGGTGATATATCGGAGGGTGATGATGAGGTGGACATCTTGCCTCTGTAGAGCCAGTTTGTGCAAGGAGAGATTAATTGCTTCTTTTTTGGGGGGGGTCCAAACCAACCCGTCATATCAGTCACAGTCGTGTGGCAGACCCTGTCACTGAAATGATGGGTTGGTTAAAGTGTGCATGTCCTGTTTTGTTTATACAACATAAGGGTGGGTGGGAGGGCCCAAGGACAATTCCATCTTGCACCTCTTTTTTCTTTTCTTTTTCTTTGCATCATGTGCTGATTGGGGAGGGTTTTTTGGAAGGGACATCCTGCGTGACACTGCAGTGCCACTCCTAAATGGGCCCGGTGTTTGTGTCGGCCACTAGGGTCGCTAATCTTGCTCACACAGTCAGCTATCTCATTGCGCCTCTTTTTTTCTTTGCGTCATGTGCTGTTTGGGGAGGGTTTTTTGGAAGGGACATCCTGCGTGACACTGCAGTGCCACTCCTAGATGGGCCCGGTGTTTGTGTCGGCCACTAGGGTCGCTAATCTTACTCACACAGCTACCTCATTGCGCCTCTTTTTTTCTTTGCGTCATGTGCTGTTTGGGGAGGGTTTTTTGGAAGGGACATCCTGCGTGACACTGCAGTGCCACTCCTAGATGGGCCCGGTGTTTGTGTCGGCCACTAGGGTCGCTAATCTTACTCACACAGCTACCTCATTGCGCCTCTTTTTTTCTTTGCGTCATGTGCTGTTTGGGGAGGGTTTTTTGGAAGGGCCATCCTGCGTGACACTGCAGTGCCACTCCTAGATGGGCCCGGTGTTTGTGTCGGCCACTAGGGTCGCTAATCTTACTCACACAGCTACCTCATTGCGCCTCTTTTTTTCTTTGCGTCATGTGCTGTTTGGGGAGGGTTTTTTGGAAGGGACATCCTGCGTGACACTGCAGTGCCACTCCTAGATGGGCCCGGTGTTTGTGTCGGCCACTAGGGTCGCTTATCTTACTCACACAGCGACCTCGGTGCAAATTTTAGGACTAAAAATAATATTGTGAGGTGTGAGGTATTCAGAATAGACTGAAAATGAGTGTAAATTATGGTTTTTGAGGATAATAATACTTTGGGATCAAAATGACCCCCAAATTCTATGATTTAAGCTGTTTTTTAGTGTTTTTTGAAAAAAACACCCGAATCCAAAACACACCCGAATCCGACAAAAAAAATTCGGTGAGGTTTTGCCAAAACGCGTTCGAACCCAAAACACGGCCGCGGAACCGAACCCAAAACCAAAACACAAAACCCGAAAAATTTCAGGCGCTCATCTCTAGTTTAAACTAGAGATGAGCGCCGGAAATTTTTCGGGTTTTGTGTTTTGGTTTTGGGTTCGGTTCCGCGGCCGTGTTTTGGGTTCGACCGCGTTTTGGCAAAACCTAACCGAATTTTTTTTGTCGGATTCGGGTGTGTTTTGGATTCGGGTGTTTTTTTCAAAAAACACTAAAAAACAGCTTAAATCATAGAATTTGGGGGTCATTTTGATCCCAAAGTATTATTAACCTCAAAAACCATAATTTACACTCATTTTCAGTCTATTCTGAATACCTCACACCTCACAATATTATTTTTAGTCCTAAAATTTGCACCTAGGTCGCTGGATGACTAAGCTAAGCGACCCTAGTGGCCGACACAAACACCGGGCCCATCTAGGAGTGTCACTGCAGTGTCACGCAGGATGTCCCTTCCAAAAAACCCTCCCCAAACAGCACATGACGCAAAGAAAAAAAGAGGCGCAATGAGGTAGCTGTGTGAGTAAGATAAGCGACCCTAGTGGCCGACACAAACACCGGGCCCATCTAGGAGTGGCACTGCAGTGTCACGCAGGATGTCCCTTCCAAAAAACCCTCCCCAAACAGCACATGACGCAAAGAAAAAAAGAGGCGCAATGAGGTAGCTGTGTGAGTAAGATAAGCGACCCTAGTGGCCGACACAAACACCGGGCCCATCTAGGAGTGGCACTGCAGTGTCACGCAGGATGTCCCTTCCAAAAAACCCTCCCCAAACAGCACATGACGCAAAGAAAAAAAGAGGCGCAATGAGGTAGCTGTGTGAGTAAGATAAGCGACCCTAGTGGCCGACACAAACACCGGGTTCATCTAGGAGTGGCACTGCAGTGTCACGCAGGATGTCCCTTCCAAAAAACCCTCCCCAAACAGCACATGACGCAAAGAAAAATTAAAGAAAAAAGAGGTGCAAGATGGAATTGTCCTTGGGCCCTCCCACCCACCCTTATGTTGTATAAACAGGACATGCACACTTTAACCAACCCATCATTTCAGTGACAGGGTCTGCCACACGACTGTGACTGAAATGACGGGTTGGTTTGGACCCCCACCAAAAAAGAAGCAATTAATCTCTCCTTGCACAAACTGGCTCTACAGAGGCAAGATGTCCACCTCATCATCATCCTCCGATATATCACCGTGTACATCCCCCTCCTCACAGATTATCAATTCGTCCCCACTGGAATCCACCATCTCAGCTCCCTGTGTACTTTGTGGAGGCAATTGCTGCTGGTCAATGTCTCCACGGAGGAATTGATTATAATTCATTTTAATGAACATCATCTTCTCCACATTTTCTGGATGTAACCTCGTACGCCGATTGCTGACAAGGTGAGCGGCGGCACTAAACACTCTTTCGGAGTACACACTTGTGGGAGGGCAACTTAGGTAGAATAAAGCCAGTTTGTGCAAGGGCCTCCAAATTGCCTCTTTTTCCTGCCAGTATAAGTACGGACTGTGTGACGTGCCTACTTGGATGCGGTCACTCATATAATCCTCCACCATTCTTTCAATGGTGAGAGAATCATATGCAGTGACAGTAGACGACATGTCCGTAATCGTTGTCAGGTCCTTCAGTCCGGACCAGATGTCAGCATCAGCAGTCGCTCCAGACTGCCCTGCATCACCGCCAGCGGGTGGGCTCGGAATTCTGAGCCTTTTCCTCGCACCCCCAGTTGCGGGAGAATGTGAAGGAGGAGATGTTGACACAGGTCGCGTTCCGCTTGACTTGACAATTTTCTCACCAGCAGGTCTTTCAACCCCAGCAGACTTGTGTCTGCCGGAAAGAGAGATCCAAGGTAGGCTTTAAATCTAGGATCGAGCACGGTGGCCAAAATGTAGTGCTCTGATTTCAACAGATTGACCACCCGTGAATCCTTGTTAAGCGAATTAAGGGCTCCATCCACAAGTCCCACATGCCTAGCGGAATCGCTCCGTGTTAGCTCCTCCTTCAATGTCTCCAGCTTCTTCTGCAAAAGCCTGATGAGGGGAATGACCTGACTCAGGCTGGCAGTGTCTGAACTGACTTCACGTGTGGCAAGTTCAAAGGGCATCAGAACCTTGCACAACGTTGAAATCATTCTCCACTGCACTTGAGACAGGTGCATTCCACCTCCTATATCGTGCTCAATTGTATAGGCTTGAATGGCCTTTTGCTGCTCCTCCAACCTCTGAAGCATATAGAGGGTTGAATTCCACCTCGTTACCACTTCTTGCTTCAGATGATGGCAGGGCAGGTTCAGTAGTTTTTGGTGGTGCTCCAGTCTTCTGTACGTGGTGCCTGTACGCCGAAAGTGTCCCGCAATTCTTCTGGCCACCGACAGCATCTCTTGCACGCCCCTGTCGTTTTTTAAAAAATTCTGCACCACCAAATTCAAGGTATGTGCAAAACATGGGACGTGCTGGAATTTGCCCATATTTAATGCACACACAATATTGCTGGCGTTGTCCGATGCCACAAATCCACAGGAGAGTCCAATTGGGGTAAGCCATTCCGCGATGATCTTCCTCAGTTGCCGTAAGAGGTTTTCAGCTGTGTGAGTATTCTGGAAAGCGGTGATACAAAGCGTAGCCTGCCTAGGAAAGAGTTGGCGTTTGCGAGATGCTGCTACTGGTGCCGCCGCTGCTGTTCTTGCGGCGGGAGTCCATACATCTACCCAGTGGGCTGTCACAGTCATATAGTCCTGACCCTGCCCTGCTCCACTTGTCCACATGTCCGTGGTTAAGTGGACATTGGGTACAACTGCATTTTTTAGGACACTGGTGACTCTTTTTCTGACGTCCGTGTACATTCTCGGTATCGCCTGCCTAGAGAAGTGGAACCTAGATGGTATTTGGTAACGGGGGCACACTGCCTCAATAAATTGTCTAGTTCCCTGTGAACTAACGGCGGATACCGGACGCACGTCTAACACCAACATAGTTGTCAAGGCCTCAGTTATCCGCTTTGCAGCAGGATGACTGCTGTGATATTTCATCTTCCTCGCAAAGGACTGTTGGACAGTCAATTGCTTACTGGAAGTAGTACAAGTGGGCTTACGACTTCCCCTCTGGGATGACCATCGACTCCCAGCAGCAACAACAGCAGCGCCAGCAGCAGTAGGCGTTACACGCAAGGATGCATCGGAGGAATCCCAGGCAGGAGAGGACTCGTCAGAATTGCCAGTGACATGGCCTGCAGGACTATTGGCATTCCTGGGGAAGGAGGAAATTGACACTGAGGGAGTTGGTGGGGTGGTTTGCGTGAGCTTGGTTACAAGAGGAAGGGATTTACTGGTCAGTGGACTGCTTCCGCTGTCGCCCAAAGTTTTTGAACTTGTCACTGACTTATTATGAATGCGCTGCAGGTGACGTATAAGGGAGGATGTTCCGAGGTGGTTAACGTCCTTACCCCTACTTATTACAGCTTGACAAAGGCAACACACGGCTTGACACCTGTTGTCCGCTTTTCTGTTGAAATACCTCCACACTGAAGAGCTGATTTTTTTGGTATTTTCACCAGGCATGTCAACGGCCATATTCCTCCCACGGACAACAGGTGTCTCCCCGGGTGCCTGACTTAAACAAACCACCTCACCATCAGAATCCTCCTGGTCAATTTCCTCCCCAGCGCCAGCAACACCCATATCCTCCTCATCCTGGTGTACTTCAACACTGACATCTTCAATCTGACTATCAGGAACTGGACTGCGGGTGCTCCTTCCAGCACTTGCAGGGGGCGTGCAAATGGTGGAAGGCGCATGCTCTTCACGTCCAGTGTTGGGAAGGTCAGGCATCGCAACCGACACAATTGGACTCTCCTTGTGGATTTGGGATTTCGAAGAACGCACAGTTCTTTGCGGTGCTTTTGCCAGCTTGAGTCTTTTCAGTTTTCTAGCGAGAGGCTGAGTGCTTCCATCCTCATGTGAAGCTGAACCACTAGCCATGAACATAGGCCAGGGCCTCAGCCGTTCCTTGCCACTCCGTGTGGTAAATGGCATATTGGCACGTTTACGCTTCTCCTCCGACAATTTTATTTTAGGTTTTGGAGTCCTTTTTTTACTGATATTTGGTGTTTTGGATTTGACATGCTCTGTACTATGACATTGGGCATCGGCCTTGGCAGACGACGTTGCTGGCATTTCATCGTCTCGGCCATGACTAGTGGCAGCAGCTTCAGCACGAGGTGGAAGTGGATCTTGATCTTTCCCTAATTTTGGAACCTCAACATTTTTGTTCTCCATATTTTAATAGGCACAACTAAAAGGCACCTCAGGTAAACAATGGAGATGGATGGATACTAGTATACAATTATGGATGGACTGCCGAGTGCCGACACAGAGGTAGCCACAGCCGTGAACTACCGTACTGTGTCTGCTGCTAATATAGACTGGTTGATAATGAGATGTAGTATGTATAAAGAAGAAAGAAAAAAAACACGGGTAGGTGGTATACAATTATGGATGGACTGCCGAGTGCCGACACAGAGGTAGCTACAGCCGTGGACTACCGTACTGTACTGTGTCTGCTGCTAATATAGACTGGATGATAATGAGATGTAGTATGTATAAAGAAGAAAGAAAAAAAAACCACGGGTAGGTGGTATACAATTATGGATGGACTGCCGAGTGCCGACACAGAGGTAGCTACAGCCGTGGACTACCGTACTGTACTGTGTCTGCTGCTAATATAGACTGGATGATAATGAGATGTAGTATGTATAAAGAAGAAAGAAAAAAAAACCACGGGTAGGTGGTATACAATTATAGATGGACTGCCGAGTGCCGACACAGAGGTAGCTACAGCCGTGAACTACCGTACTGTGTCTGCTGCTAATATAGACTGGTTGATAATGAGATGTAGTATGTATAAAGAAGAAAGAAAAAAAAAACCACGGGTAGGTGGTATACAATTATGGATGGACTGCCGAGTGCCGACACAGAGGTAGCTACAGCCGTGGACTACCGTACTGTACTGTGTCTGCTGCTAATATAGACTGGATGATAATGAGATGTAGTATGTATAAAGAAGAAAGAAAGAAAAAACCATGGGTAGGTGGTATACAATTATGGATGGACTGCCGAGTGCCGACACAGAGGTAGCTACAGCCGTGGACTACCGTACTGTACTGTGTCTGCTGCTAATATAGACTGGATGATAATGAGATGTAGTATGTATAAAGAAGAAAGAAAAAAAAACCACGGGTAGGTGGTATACAATTATGGATGGACTGCCGAGTGCCGACACAGAGGTAGCTACAGCCGTGAACTACCGTACTGTGTCTGCTGCTAATATAGACTGGTTGATAATGAGATGTAGTATGTATAAAGAAGAAAGAAAAAAAAAACCACGGGTAGGTGGTATACAATTATGGATGGACTGCCGAGTGCCGACACAGAGATAGCTACAGCCGTGGACTACCGTACTGTACTGTGTCTGCTGCTAATATAGACTGGATGATAATGAGATGTAGTATGTATAAAGAAGAAAGAAAAAAAAACCACGGGTAGGTGATATACAATTATGGATGGACTGCCGAGTGCCGACACAGAGGTAGCTACAGCCGTGGACTACCGTACTGTACTGTGTCTGCTGCTAATATAGACTGGATGATAATGAGATGTAGTATGTATAAAGAAGAAAGAAAAAAAAAACCACGGGTAGGTGGTATACAATTATGGATGGACTGCCGAGTGCCGACACAGAGGTAGCTACAGCCGTGAACTACCGTACTGTGTCTGCTGCTAGTATAGACTGGATGATAAATAATGATATAAAAAATATATATATATCACTACTGCAGCCGGACAGGTATATATTATATAATGAGGGACCTGCTGGACACTGTCTGTCAGCAGAATGAGTTTTTTAATTTTTATAGAATAAAAAAACACCACACAAGTCACACGACGAGTGTACTTTTTCAGGCAGACAATCACAATATACTATACTGGTGGTCAGTGTGGTCAGGTCACTGGTCACAGTGGTCAGTGGTCAGTCACACTGGCAGTGGCACTCTGGCAGCAAAAGTGTGCACTGTTTAATATGTACTCCTGGCTCCTGCTATAACCTATAACTGCTCCCCAGTCTCCCCCACAATTAAGCTGTGTGAGCACAGTCAGATATTATACATAGATGATGCAGCACACTGGGCTGAGCACAGATATGGTATGTGAGTGTGACTGAGTCACTGTGTATCGTTTTTTTCAGGCAGAGAACAAGAACAGAACGGATTATTAAATAATAATAAATTATAAAACTGCACTGGTGGGTCAGGTCACTGGTCATCAGTCACTAGTATAACTCCTCCTAAGCTCCAGTAAGTAAATGAAGTGTCTCACTCTCACTCTCCTATCTATTTTAATTTCTAAACGGAGAGGACGCCAGCCACGTCCTCTCCCTATCAATCTCAATGCACGTGTGAAAATGGCCGCGACGCGCGGCTCCTTATATAGAATCCGAGTCTCGCGATAGAATCCGAGCCTCGCGAGAATCCGACAGCGTGATGATGACGTTCGGGCGCGATCGGGTTAACCGATCAAGGCGGGAAGATCCGAGTCGCTCGGACCCGTGTAAAAAAACATGAAGTTCGGGCGGGTTCGGATTCAGAGAAACCGAACCCGCTCATCTCTAGTTTAAACTCAAGATTGCAGATATAGAGGACAGATCCCGGCGTAATAATATTAAGATCCGTGGCATCCCCGACTCCGTGCAGAATTCCGAGTTGGAAAATTACGCTACTGTCCTGTTCCAGAAGCTTCTGCCTAGAACCGACGCTAGAGAGCTGCTTATTGACAGAATTCACAGACTGCCTAAACCACGCTCAGTTGCCGCCTCGCTCCCGAGAGATACACTCCTGAGGGTGCATTTCTTTACAATCAAAGAACGCATCTTGAAAGCGGCCAGAGAAGCGGGCGACTCCGACTCAGATGTTCTTGGAGGTTTACAACTGTTCCCGGACTTCTCCGTTCTAACCTTGGCCAAACGACGAGCATTTCTTCCCGTCACTTTGGCACTTCGCGACCAAGACATCACGTACAGATGGGGTTTTCCGGTGAAGCTCGTCATCTCGTATGAAAATAAGTCTTACACAGTGACTTCATTGGAGACTGGAGTCAAATTGCTAGCGGAGTGGGATATCTCTGTTACACTACCTCCTGGATCTAAGAAACAGCCCGCCATCCGCTCGGAATGGGTCACCGCCTGATGCTGATACATCCAGCTTGGGTTTTCAAGTTGAACTGTCTCCGGTACCGTTATCACAGAATGGACTTAGCCATTGTCCTTGTTGGGGTCACGTGAGTTGCCCTGCGTCCTGTTGTGATAGTGGTGTCCTAGCCTTTCATGTTATATCTGAGTTTATTTGTATCTCTGTTTTTTTTATTTTTCATTTGCTCGCATGTATATTGTTGGTAGGCATATTTGTTTCTGCTTACTCTTAATTTTTCTGTTTAGTTCCATGGGTGGTGGCGCTAGGCCACAGGTTCCCCCCTGGTAATATACTACTGCACTTTTTTACCTTCCTTGCAGTAGTTATGCTGACCCGATATACCGAGTCGTTTTGTTTTTTTCCTTCCCTCTCACCTCCCTGTACCCTTCCTCCCCTCCCCCGCCCTCTGTTTTATGATGTAGGTACTCGCTGCTCGAGACAATTCTATTTTTGTATGTGTCAAGGCCCTTCACCTCCCACAATGTACTTTAGCTTGCCCCGATGGTTCAGGTATTATCTATGAATGTCAAGGGGCTGAATTCCTCTAATAAGCGTATGCTGGCTTTGGGTTATTTTACTAGGAATAAAGCTGATATTGTTACCCTACAGGAGACACACTTTTCATCTGTAGCACCCCCTATTTTTAAAGATCGTAGATTCCCTCTAGGTTATTTTGCTAATGGGCCTTTTAAGAGGAACGGTGTGGCACTGGCTATATTATTTAGGGACTCCATCTCCTTCATTTTGCACTCTCAGTTAGCTGATAAAAATGGCCGGTATCTTATACTGAGCGGCCTTTTAAACGACAAGCCGGTCACTCTGGTCTCGGCATATGCCCCAAACTCAAACCAAGTTGCTTTTATCCGAAAGTTATGTGTGGCTATTCAGAGGATTCGTACGGGCTCCCTTTTGCTCACGGGGGATTTTAATTTAGTTCTTGACCCTAAGCTGGACAGGTCTCCTAGGACCTCTCCCCCCACTTCCGGCTCTCCCAACGCCAACTCCTTAGCCTTTCGTAACCTCTTGGCTGAATTTGATCTCTATGACATATGGCGAGTACAAAACCCCACAGGGCGGGAGTACACCTACTATTCCCCCGTCCACAACTCTTACTCCCGTATTGATTTAATATTTTCGGACAAATGGACCCTCCAGTTCGCCAGATCCTTAGATATTCTCCCTATAACTTGGTCAGACCATGCCCCGCTGATTCTTAAATGGAGTGTAGCTAGCCAACATTCTCCCCCCCGCCCTTGGAGACTCTCTCCTCATTTGCTGTCCAACCCAGTCTCAAAAAAAATTATAGTTGACAGTATTTCATCCTATATGGAATTTAATTCCCCCTCGGACACGTCCACCCTAAACTTCTGGTGCGCACTTAAAGCTGTCACCCGGGGAGCAGCAATTCAGGCAGGAGCACACCTCAAGAAACTCAACTTACAACGCCAGGCCAATTTGGAGCTCAAACTGAAGGAATTAGAGGACAAAAATCAATCTAGACCTACGAAATCCTTACAGAAGCAGTTAGCCGATATTAGATCTCAACTCCAGACATTACTAATGGCGCGCACCCAGGCTTCCTTGAATAGGATACGTCAGAAGTTTTATCTAGCGGGGAACAGGCCGGGGAAAATGCTTGCCCGGAAGCTTAGGGCTCAGCAGGCTCGGAATAGAATCAAGCTCATTATATCCCCCACAGGCACCAAAATTTCTAACCCAAGAGAGATAGCGAACCAATTTGCCAACTTTTACTCCCAACTCTATAACCTCTCGTCAGATCCTGCCACCCCACAACCTACCCCTTCCTCTATCAACTCCTTCTTAGCGGATTTAAACCTTCCAAATATCTCAGACGATCAACTAGCATTACTGAATGCCCCATGGTCCTTATCAGAAACCCTCCAAGTGATCAAGTCCCTCCCTCAAGGTAAGGCGCCTGGCCCCGATGGCTTTATTAATGACTTCTATGTTTCGTTCCAAGACCTTCTGGCTCCCTCTTTGGTGGCAGTCTACACCGATATTGCCTCACAGGGCACCCTCCCTCAGGAGATGCTCGAGGCGCGTATTGTCACGATCCCTAAACCGGGCAAAGATGTGACCTTTTTTCAAAATTATCGTCCCATTGCTTTACTGAATGGGGATATTAAAATAAACGCTAAATTAATAGCCTCTCAATTGAACGCCCTCCTCCCCTCCCTGATACATCCGGACCAAGTTGGCTTTATCCCGGGAAGACAGGCGTCCGACAATACACGCAGGGTATTTAACCTTGTCGATTCCCTAACCCCTGAGCAAGGTCTCCTTCTGCTATCTTTGGACGCAGAGAAGGCCTTTGATCGTTTAAACTGGTCTTATATGCGAGAAGTCCTACTAAAATTTGGCCTGCGTGATCACATCCTCTCTTCGATATTAGCTTTGTATAGCTCCCCGACGGCCCGGGTATTCAGTAATGGTTTTTTATCTCGTTCTTTTCCAATCTATAATGGCACCCGCCAGGGCTGCCCTCTCTCCCCTCTCATATTCATTCTGGCCATTGAACCACTGGCAGCTAGGCTTCGTGCGGACCCGCAGTTCCCTGGACTGCGATTGGGCGCCACGTCGCACAAACTATGTTTGTTCGCAGACGATGTTCTTTTATTTGTAACAGATCCAGCCACAACACTTCCCCACTTACACAATGTTTTAGATAGGTACTCTGCAGCATCGTATTATACATTAAATGCCTCTAAGACGGATGCTCTGCCCATCAACCTCTCTAACTCTTTGCCCCTATTACGCGCTAAGTATCCATATAACTGGCAAACATCCTCGATACGATATCTGGGTATATACATCCCTCCATCTTCCTCTTCTGTATTTGATATCAATCTTCCTCCTCTGCTGTCCTCCCTTCAGTTGTTCACCAAATCATGGCTCAACTATGAAGTTTCTTGGTTGGGTCGTCTGGCCGCCTTTAAGATGTCGCTGCTCCCTAAATTAATGTTCTTGTTTCGCACTATTCCTTTTATCTTCCCCAAGAAGTATCTAGATAAGGCCACTACAATCCTCACTAATTATATTTGGTCTTCGCGCCCGCCTAAACTTGCTCGCGCGAGGATGTCTCTACCAAGGAGAGTTGGTGGCCTGGATATGCCCAATCTATCACTGTACCAGGAGGCCTCCCTTCTGGCCCAGATTAAAGAATTCTACAAAAACGTGAGTCCGGGGTGGACGTGTCTAGAGGAGGCGACCTGCCCCCGTTTTCCCCTGAAAGATCTTTTTTCGATCCCTAAACCCCTTCGCCCACGGAGCTTAAACCTCCTCCACTCTACCCGAGCCACGCTCCAGGTTTGAGACAAATTGACTGCGGCCATATCCCCTTCCTATCATAATTTCTCCCTGATATCGCTATGAACGGTGGCCGCCCTAGTCCCTAATCTTAACCTGGCGGGCTGGAGGTCCAGGGGGATGGAGGTCCTGGGGGACTTGTTTAATGGGTCTGTGCTCGCCTCCTTTTCTGACATTCAGGGACGCTTCTCTCTGCCTGACTCTGAGAGGCTTCGATATTACCAAATACAGCACTGGTGGACTAGCCTCCACCTCTCCCCCTCCCCACCGCCACCTGGTATTCTGCAAGTTATAGACCGATTTTCTAGTGCTACTTCTAGAGGGGAGATCTCCTTCTGGTATAAAACATTGCTCTCATTACTCCCTGCTCCTAAATCTAGAGCCCAAATCAGGTGGGAGGCAGATGTGGGATGTGTTCTCCATGATTCTCAATGGCAACGCATTTTTATGTCAACTTTTACAATGTCTAAATGCCTGAATCACTCCGAAATGCATGTTCAGCTACTCCATAGATTATACCTCACACCGGAAAGGCTACATACGATTTGGCCTGCATGTTCGAAGTTTTGTTGGCGCCTATGCGGAGAGGTAAGCCACCTCTTCCATATTTTTTGGTCATGCCCCCATGTCCAGGGGTACTGGACAGAGGTATTTGGCCTTATTAATAAAGTTTTGAATCTCGACCTGTCCCCCTCCCCTCTTATAGCTTAATTGAATATATACCCGCGAGGCGTGGGTGTACATCTACACTATGTCTTAGGCCACATCTGTCTCCCCACGCGGGCGGCTTTAGCCCAAAACTGGAAACAGGCCACACCGCCTCCATTGTCGAAGGTAATACACAAAATACAGCTGCACTTCTTGATGGAGACTGAACACATCCCATACTCCTTCACTGCTAAATCTCCTTTTGTGCGCTGGATGCCTTGGCATCTGTTTACCACGGAGGGTGAGGGTGCTGCATTGATGATGCGTCCCCACCCCCCTGGACAGCCACCTCCCAGCCCCATCGGCTGATGAGGCCCCCTCCCCCTCCTTCTAAGACTACAATGACCCCCTATTTGGGTTGTATTTATAGCAAGCCCATTGCCATCCTTCCATCTCCATAAAAAAAAAAAATTGTTTTCCTTACGATGTACCTGTGTGATCGACTTTGAACTGTTTGCACTTGTTTGCACATGTCTGTTGTGACGTTCTCTTATGTGTTTATGTACCTACTCCCCCCCCCTCTCTTCCTTTTGTACCCCTGTTTGCAATGAAAAAAATTCAATAAAAACTATTGATGATAAAAAAAAAAAACGCAGAATTTTTTTTTAGCAGTTTTGCCTTGCGCCTCCGATCTGTGCGCATGCGCAGTAATTAGATAATCGCCTGCTGTGCGATTCCGCACAACAGCGATCAGGTCTGAATTAGGCCCAAAGATATAACCACCTAACTTATAAGGAAAGCACTACAGCCACCTAGTGTTTAAAATAATATATGTTTTTTACAGTGGACAGATAGGATACTGGATCTAATTCAAAAGTTCCGATGAGATTAATTTAGCATAGTTATATTGATACTGCCTTGTTACTGGGAGGCCTGATCCAGTACATTTAATAAGCTGTTTACAATGAGAAGTGCTGAAGGCAGGATGGCCTCTCCCATATGAAGAGGTTACACAGCAAAAGTGGGATGCTGACTGTCCCCAGTTCTGCAGATGCTATTGGCGTTACAGTCACTGAGTCATTTAATGCCCCAAGCTCTTCCTTGCAACCTCTCCATCCAACCCACAGCCTGTCCCGTAGGGTATACAAAAGGGAAACAGAATGCCAGACTTTTCAATCAACTGAACAATGCATATTTGTTTGCATAGCCATCTATCTGAATATTTTGTAATACGTGCCGTATAATGGATGTATAGTATAAAAAAATAAATGCGCTGAGTGTTGTCACACGCATAAATGTAAAAGTGACTATTAAGATTCCCAAGTTACCTTCCTCAATTAAAATCAAGAAGCTATTCACACGCTCCCTGCCAATATACAGCAAAACGTTCAGCACCTCTCACAAACCTGTCATTTTCATCTCAAAAACATTTCCAGGATCAGACCTTTTCTCACCCAGGATGCCACTAAGATCATTATTCACTCACTGATTATTTCCAGACTGGACTACTGTAATCTCCTCCTAACTGGCCTCCCTGACAATTACCTCTCTCCACTCCAGTCTATCCTCAATGCTGCTGCTCGGCTCATCTTCCTCACCAAACGCACTACATCCACCTCCCCTCTCCTACTAGCCCTTCACTGGCTTCCCTTCCCCTTCAGAATCCAATTCAAACTTCTCACTCTCACTTACAAAGCTCTCACCCAATCCTCTCCCATTTACATCTCTGACCTTATCTCCCTTTACTCTCCCACCCGTCCTCTTCGCTCTGCTAATGCACGCCGCCTCTCCTGTCTCCTGATTACTTCCTCCCACTCCTTTCTCCAAGATTTTTCACGTGCTGCTCCCTTCCTTTGGAATTCTTTACCTCTCCCCCTCAGACTCTCTACCTCTCTACAAAACTTCAAACGGGCTCTCAAGACCCATTTCTTTACCAAACCCAGCCAAATCTCATCCTAACCCCCTGTTCCATGCTCTCTATGTACCCCATCTGTGTCACCCCTATCTGTCTACCCCTACCCTTAGAATGTAAGCTCTCACGAGTAGGGCCCTCTTCCCTCATGTGCTCACCCTTTTCTTCTTTAATAATTCTCAACTGCCCAAATCACAGTTTTTGGGCCACCTGGAACTTATCTCTGTCATTTACTGGTGTAGTTATGCTTAGTTACCCTGTACTTGTCCAAAATTGATTTCAACTGTAAGTCACTGTTTTGATTATATGCATATGTACTCTGTAATTGGGCGCTGCGGAACCCTTGTGGCGCCATATAAATAAATGATAATAATAATAATAATAATAATAATAATAATTATGTGGATTGAGGCTGATAGCAAGGGATTTGTAAAATGTAGTTCAAGTGTAAAAAGCGGCACAACACTGAGCTACAGTTATATCTGTATAATTAACAAGAAACAAAAGAGCAATAGAACTTTTATCCTGCGACTTGGTGGCTGATTTCACAGCGATGCTCACACACTTTTTTGGGGTCCCTACATTGCATTCCTCCATGTGGACACTTCATACCCTAGTCTGACACTGGTGATCCTAATGCCAATGACAAAGCTTTGCTGAGATGCATTTTCTATGCAGCCATTAAATTACTCTTTTCACTATTTTTCAGAGGAGAAACAAAATAATTTTACATTTTGTGTATAACATGCAGACATGTTTTGGGGGGGGGTCAGTATTATTTGCCGATGGACCGGATGCCGGCGGTTAGAACACAGACAGCGGCATCCCGTCAATCGGAATCCCGACAGCCCCCAGTAAGCCCCCTAACCCTCCTCTGCCTCCTATCCTATCCCTACACCTCCTTGTTGGTGCCTAACCCTAACCCTCTCCGGTGGTGCCTAATAGGACCTACACATTAGACGATTTCACTGAACAATATGAACGTTCTCGTTCATTAATGAACGAGAACTCGTTCATATTGTTCAGTGTGTAGGCACCAACGATGAATGATGCGCGGCCCCGCACTCGTTCATCGTTGGTGCCAGGTCGCTTATACATGCAGGCCAATATGGACAATCTCATCCATATTAGCATGCATTGCTATGGGGCCGGGTGATGGGGGAGTGGAGGAACTAGGTGGAACTGACCTCTACCTGTAATGTTAGGGGGAACTAGTTCCACCTCTACTATTGTCCTGCACAGTAATTTCAACAGAAAAAAACACCCCAGTGTTACTGAGTAGCTGCAGCCACCTCCCCCTTCCTCTGGTCCTGGTGGCTGCATGGTCCTCCTCCATCTACAGCCCATACCTTTTGGTACTCACACATGCTGTTTCTGTTGGACAGCATTCATCTCCTCCTCAGGTCCCAGTGGCTTCCTTTTCCTGCACAGCGTATGTGATGTCATGCTGTCACTGCTGCTGAAGTAAAGAAGAGCCATGAAGAGGAGCAGGCTCTGTGCCTCTTGAAAACAAGATGAGAGGGGGATGAAGGGACAAGAGAGGTGGGGAAGCTGCTGGAGGGATACAGGCGGTGAGCTGCTGGAGTGAAGGAGGCAGAGATGTGTATAAGGGGCATTACTACTGTGGGCATTATGTGTATAAGCGGCACTACTGTGGTCATTGGGGGTAATTCAGACCTGATCGCACGCTAGTTTTTTTTGCTGCGCTGCGATCAGGACTGAACTACGTATGCGTATGCACCACAATGCGCATGCGCGTCACACGGGTAAAAAGCGGATCATTGCTGTGCGGTGGGTTTTGCGAAGAATCCAATCGCACAGCCAAACGCAAGGAGATTGACAGGAAGAAGGCATTTGTGGGTGTCAACTGACTGTTTTCTGGGAGTGTTTGGAAAAATGCAGGCGTGTCCAAGCGTTTGCAGGGTGGGTGTCTGATGTCAATTCTGTGACTGGACAGGCTGAAGTGATCGCAAGGGCTGAGTAAGTTCTGAGCTACTCAGAAACTGCACAAATATTTTTTGTACCGCCCGGCTGCACATACGATCGCACACTTGCAAAGCAAAAATACACTCCCCTATGGTCGGCGACTATCTGCTCACAGCAGTGCAAAAAACCCCTAGTGAGCGATCAGGTCTGAATTAGGTCTATTATGTGTAAGGGGCACTACTATTGTGGGCATTATGTGTAAGTGGCACTACTCCTGTGGGCATTTTGTGTATAAACAGCACTTCTGTGGGCATTATGTGTATAAGTGCCACTGTGTGAGAATAATGTCCCTTTATAAAGTATGGGAAGTGGGGCACTAATTTATAGTTTGCAGGGAGGAGGGGGGGGTTATCGAAAGCACTAGCAGTGGCCCTGGCTCTGTTTAATGTGAGGTGGTGGGGGGGGGGTAAATGAGTTCCACTACCACTCCAGTACCACTTTAAGCCCTGGGCACCACCATCTATTATACCACTCCAACCACTGAATGTACATATGTGTGTGACATCAATCACAGAGATGTATAAGATATGAATAAATTGAAGAAAACGAGTATACTTGACGAACACAGTCTATAGTAAGTTGTCTGGCCTGTAAAGTGTGAAATGCTCATAGATACTTGGATGCCACCAAGCCCTCGAGCACCAGGTTTTATAATATATGGTTATTGTGCAGTTGGATAGAACATCAAAGGAGGTATACAGATAGTAAGGCATCTCATAGCAGGTACAGGTGAGGACATACCAGGCTCCGGTGCAAATGGGCAGTGTACAGGAACTCCATCCAATGTGAAAAATGTGGCTCGGTCTTCCAGTTAAACCCTCTTTTCAAGAGGGGTGGTGCATTTATAAAGCAGGTCTTCTCAAACCCAAAAGCAATGAGTAAATGCAGAAAGAAGTAAGGCTATACACCAATAGATTAAATCAAAGCAAGCTCATTAGAGCTACTGTATTTTATTGGAGCAGAACTGACTTACAGAGTGACATTTTATAGGAAGCAGATATTTTCAGGCTTACAAAATCCCCATTTTCGAGTATGTCAACACATGAAGAAGGGGACATTTTAGCTACAAAATGTCTCCTTCCTATTCCTGAATTTACACAGGGCACAGGAAGTAGGAGTTGTACAGGGCAATGTCCGGATGCAGACAGAGGTCAGGAACAGGCAGCTGTGACAGCAGTGCCCACTATCCAGTACTAGTCTGAAGTCAGGGGCAAGCAGTGACCAAGCTGAGGTGACAGCAGGAAATAGAACCAGAATCCAAAAGGCAGCCTGGATCATAATAAGTGGAAAATGTACAGGAACACATCAGCAGAAGTAAACCAGGGAGCTGAAGGAGGTACCTAAAGGAAGAGAGCAGAAAAACAACATGGCTCCCAGTGGATGACATTCCAAACCTGCCGCACGCGTGAGGCTTGTCTTTAGAAACGATGCTTAAATGGTCGCTAGGCAACCAGCAGTGGTACCTATGGTGATGATGCCAACATCCAGTGCAAAGTTATAGAGTTGGCCATGACAGCATCCGCCCCAAGTCTCAATAGTTAGGAGCATCATGAACTTCTGTTTTGCATTTTACTGTCCTACTGGATAAAGATATTCCTATTGGATAAAGATATTCAGGGTTATGGTGTGTAGTCACGCATTCTAGTTAATATAACTAGTCCTAACATAAAAATAACTAGTCCTATAATAGGACTGCATAGGAGACCACAAATAGGTTGAACACGATGGACAATTGTCTTTTTTCAACCTTAGTTACTATGTTATTATGTTACTGTCGATCACTTAACGGTTCCACCATGCTAAATTATAACTAGTGTAATATTTGATGACCTCTTCTCTCAACCTTCTGACCTTGGTTTGAGTATAGGGATTAATCCTTCCATATGATGATAATCAGCAGTGTAATAATTATTATTATGCTTGGAACACAAACGGGAAGTACTGTATGTTAATTTGGCTCCATTTACATAACGCCCGTTGTCAGCTGAAGTTAAACCTGTTCACAGCCAAATCTACAGGTTGCCTTTATCTGTATGCACCAGAAAAAACAATACACAGAATCCTTTTAATCCACACGGTTCAAGCATACTCTATCAATGTGTACCCATATGAGATAGTATAAGTAATGGGTATTTAAATGAAGTGTAAGTGTTTTGTCTCAGGCAACAAGTTAATCTTACTGAGCCAACACCTGAATACTTGCATGATCATTCATAAACAGCATACTTGCTACTTTTGATTGGCATTGTAGCTCACAGTATTTACTTTACTTTAAAGTCAGGAACAAGAACAGAGATTGTTTGTCATTAAAGAAGAAGATGGAATGTGTCCAAAATGCAGTGCATTATGGGTTGTGTTGAAATGACAGAGCTAAAAACTGGTTTCTTGTTCAACATTATACACTGAGGCGCTATTGGAGTTATAGCTGAGACGATGCACCGTCATGTGGAGGATTCCCTGCTCTCTGCTTGTTTGAACCTTGGGAAGAATGTCATTCAGCAATGTCTTCAGCAGGAGAGTCTGCCTTTGGATGGCACCAAAGATGTGTTATTAGGAGCTTGTCAGGCTCTAGCTGAAGACATTTTGAAGACTGTACAGCTTAAAATCTGGGAGGATGGATGTGTCACCCAGAAGGAAGTCCTATCTTATGCCTGCAGAGGATTGGCAGTGCTTATAAAAACTCAATGTCCTCGAGGTCCAGGTGAGATTGTCCGAATGCAGAGAGATCTGGAAGATGTGTTGTCGGAGAGCTCACTGGCTACTAAGCTTGCAGAGGTAATTAATACAAGGGAGCTTGTGGAATGTGTATGCAAGCGGCATGAAGATGGCCTTAGGACAGTGCTCTTAGCTGCGTGTCAGTGGCTGGTTAATGACATTAAAGCTCTATTTTTGTGTGAGGAGGTTTGGAACAATTTTTTTGGTAATGAATACATGGTGTGTGCTGAGTTTTACACTCAGCTGAGACCTCTGCTGAGTACTATGATATTCCAGATAAAAATCGGATCACAAATAGAAGACAAGTATTTCCAAAAGACACATAGAATTAAAGAAGCACCAGAACCATACCACCATGTCACAGGAACACTGAATACTGTTTGCAAAAAACAGTATGCTGTAAGGAATTCAGGTCCAAGAGAAACACTTCTATTTGTCAAGGAAGAACCACAGAAACGACTAAATTATGAAAAAAGTAACACAAATTCACACATGTTCCACCATTCAAACTCCACAGGATCAGACCCTTATTGGATGGAAACAAAAGAAAAATATCTCAGCACAGGCCAATATTTCCGTCACCATCAGAATTCCGGTATTGTCATCATTAACAGACAAACCCTGGTCAGCTATGGCATTGAACTTATAAATACTGACATTAAGCAAAGGTGCTATGCCGCCATATTAAACTCATGGCGACAACTCACAAAGGATGATGTGTTTTCTTCCACCAAGGAGAGACTGTACTACCTTATTATATTTGGGAGAAATCCACTTAATTCTTTGCAGTTGTTGACTTTGGGGGAATGTAGAGACGTTGCTTTCCAGGCAGATGTGAAGCTACAACAAATAGGGCGTCCAATTTGGCCTAAGAATAAATCAGTGATCAAAAGATGGTTCCCGGACTCGTTAGATCAGACAATGGAAGATGCTGAGGACTTTGGAAACCAGTGTCTGCAGATATGGAGAATTGGTTCCAAAAGACTGGATAAAAGACGTCCAAAACCAATAATTGGCAGCGCCATAGAAAGCAGTGATAGTAGCATAATAAGCTATAATGAACTACCTGCTTTACACCCAAAGAGCACTGTTGGATGCTTTCATTTCTTCAGAAGCAAAAAGAACATTTATGATGATTAGTTATACTGCATTATTGTATCACCCTACGCTGTAATGCTTGTTTATTACAAATACATATCTTTTAGGTCCAAAATTCATGGCAGATCTGATTCTTACACATTGGGACTGAGTGTGACTTGTTGCATTGAATGGGTCAATATTTTCATTGTGACAGTAATTAATAACATTTCCATATTGTAGTATAGTATATGATAATACGGTTTTCTATTTGAACTAATAATTCAGTTTTTAGGACAAGCTCTTTAGTGATTTACTTTCTTCTTCAGATCTAACCATTCTGGTTCCAAAAGGTCCAATGAAATGCAAAACTAAAAGTGAGACTACAGAAAGGTAGGAAAACGAGCAGGTCTACATGGCGAGCTGCAGAGTTAGATGTACATTGTGTACAGTGCAGTCTGCTACTGAGTAGTGACGACCTCTAGTTACACTACAGTATCTGGTGCAGTAGCTGTCCTCATTGTGTTGTGTTATTACATATACTATGTTTATTCACAGTTTAGTTGTCATTGCTGTACTGTTTCACCAGTGTCACAGCTGTAGCTGCCCATGTCACATTATATCAGATAATCAAATACACAGCATTGCTGGAAGTGCAGCTGTTGCTTCTTGTTATGTTGCAAGCCACCATTAATCATACTTGCCTACGCTCCCTCATTCTGCAGGAGACTCCCTGACGTAGAAGCAATCTCCCTGACTCCCTGAATAGACCAGCAATACTCCTGATTGCACCTTACCCCCATTATGCAGCTGTTACATTCTTGAAGGGGGGGGGGAATAAATCCCAGATACAGTACATACATTCAAATGGGAACATCAGTACCATTTTCCTGTATTGGTTATTATAAGGCATAATGATCCCTATGGCTAAATGCATTTTAAATAAAGTTTCTCGTGGCCACTTACAGTATTTGGAACCTCTTGTAAAGCACAATACGTGAACAAATCCTGCAAAGTATAAGTGTCTTTTCTTCAACAAGTAGACTTACTAACTTTGGGGCTCATTTACAATTGGATATAAGTCATTTTTATGACGCGCCTCTCAGATGTAGCAGTACACGTCCGCGCTGATAGGTGTTACTGTCACATCTCCCTGAAATGCTTTTTCAAAACTAGGCAAGTATGCCGTTAATGTGTTTGGTGAGTCATTTAATCAGTGTTAGGGTGGATAAGAAAGTCAATAGTAAACTTATAGTAACAGTACTATTTACATTTTATTTTCTTCTCAGACTCTTTTCTATTAGGAATACACACCAAGGTTTCAGCAATAGGATTGGGATAAGCAATATACCCACTAAATATGTACCCACGGCGCCCTAGAGTATCAGAATTGTTATCCCGACACCCCTAGGCCAGAAGTTTGTTATAGAGAAATTCAGGAAAAAATGTAATTAAATAAGTTGTGTTTATATTTATATGTCATCCTTAGACTCAGTTATGTGGCGGGGGACAGCATTTGTCTCTGGTCCACATATTTTATGATTGGAAACCACCAGCACTGGTTTTGCCGGTTACATTGATAATAAGTAATTTGAATTGGTCCTGTACCACCAATCCAAGGCACCCCTGCAAGTGTCCCGATGCACCCCAGGGTGCCACAGCACCCAGTTTGGGAACTACTGGCCTAGGGTAACAGTGCTTCATGGGGGCTCCCAGCAGTAACAGTGTTCTGCATCTGAAACATTAATAGGGTTCCAGCTAAGATTTCAGCTAGGGAACCAATTTGGTCATGCCTATCCCTTCTTACTATGTAAAATAAATCAAATCACATGAAATACTAATACATTGTGTATATAGAATTTTATATTAGATTCCTAATTACCTAGTGATTATTGCTTATCATGACAGCAGTCGATTACACGGTGTCATGGACCCAGCAAACTTTCGTATAGCAATTTGCTTAATTACCTGTCAATGGTCTATATTGTTTTTTGTTCGTGTCTGGTATGAAAGCCACTGTCCAAATAAACCAAAAGAATAACACAGACAAAAACCTCTAAGCTTCATCACTAACATGTCTTATGCTGGAGGTACAAAGAAGTCCACTCAACAGCAGCAACCAATCAGACACTTGGTTACATTGTCTACATTGCACCTGCTTTCTTCAGCTGATTCACAACTGTAATAATAGATAGTGTCAAAAGTAGAGATGAGCGCCTGAAATTTTTCGGGTTTTGTGTTTTGGTTTTGGGTTCGGTTCCGCGGCCGTGTTTTGGGTTCGACCGCGTTTTGGCAAAACCTCACCGAATTTTTTTTGTCGGATTCGGGTGTGTTTTGGATTCGGGTGTTTTTTTTCAAAAACACTAAAAAACAGCTTAAATCATAGAATTTGGGGGTCATTTTGATCCCAAAGTATTATTAACCTCAAAAACCATAATTTACACTCATTTTCAGTCTATTCTGAATACCTCACACCTCACAATATTATTTTTAGTCCTAAAATTTGCACCGAGGTCGCTGTGTGAGTAAGATAAGCGACCCTAGTGGCCGACACAAACACCGGGCCCATCTAGGAGTGGCACTGCAGTGTCACGCAGGATGTCCCTTCCAAAAAACCCTCCCCAAACAGCACATGACGCAAAGAAAAAAAGAGGCGCAATGAGGTAGCTGACTGTGTGAGTAAGATAAGCGACCCTAGTGGCCGACACAAACACCGGGCCCATCTAGGAGTGGCACTGCAGTGTCACGCAGGATGTCCCTTCCAAAAAACCCTCCCCAAACAGCACATGACGCAAAGAAAAAAAGAGGCGCAATGAGGTAGCTGACTGTGTGAGTAAGATAAGCGACCCTAGTGGCCGACACAAACACCGGGCCCATCTAGGAGTGGCACTGCAGTGTCACGCAGGATGTCCCTTCCAAAAAACCCTCCCCAAACAGCACATGACGCAAAGAAAAAAAGAGGCGCAATGAGGTAGCTGACTGTGTGAGTAAGATAAGCGACCCTAGTGGCCGACACAAACACCGGGCCCATCTAGGAG
The DNA here is from genome assembly GCF_028390025.1 of Pseudophryne corroboree. Taxonomy (NCBI): domain Eukaryota; kingdom Metazoa; phylum Chordata; class Amphibia; order Anura; family Myobatrachidae; genus Pseudophryne; species Pseudophryne corroboree. The sequence goes on along the minus strand of NC_086451.1, from coordinate 369,323,639 downwards.
TGGCACTGCAGTGTCACGCAGGATGGCCCTTCCAAAAAACCCTCCCCAAACAGCACATGACGCAAAGAAAAAGAAAAGAAAAAAGAGGTGCAAGATGGAATTGTCCTTGTGCACTGTTTAATTTTAATAATATGTACTCCTGGCTCCTGCTATAACCTATAACTGGCACTGCTCCCCAGTCTCCCCCACAATTATAAGCTGTGTGAGCACAGTCAGATATATACATAGATGATGCAGCACACTGGGCTGAGCAGTGCACACAGATATGGTATGAGTCACTGTGTATCGTTTTTTTCAGGCAGAGAACGGATTATATTAAATAAAACTGCACTGTCTGGTGGTCACTGTGGTCAGTCACTACTAAACTCTGCACTCTCTACAGTACTCCTAAGCTCCAGTAAATCAAGTGTCTCTGTCTCAAATCAATCTCACTCTCTCTCTTCTAATCTAAATAGAGAGGACGCCAGCCACGTCCTCTCCCTATCAATCTCAATGCACGTGTGAAAATGGCGGCGACGCGCGGCTCCTTATATAGAATCCGAGTCTCGCGATAGAATCCGAGCCTCGCGAGAATCCGACAGCGTCATGATGACGTCATGATGACGTTCCCGCCTTGCTCGGGTTAACCGAGCAAGGCGGGAAGATCCGAGTCGCTCGGACCCGTGAAAAAAAACATGAAGTTCGGGCGGGTTCGGATTCCGAGGAACCGAACCCGCTCATCTCTAGTCAAAAGGCATCTAAATGATGGCAGGTGCTGCAAGATGGTACTTGTAGTTCCACAAATGTGCACCCTAATGGTGCCCATATCATGAAATAATTTTGTACTTGTAAATAAACAAGAATTATTTCCCCTGTGAGTAATCAAACTGTATTGCCCCTTTATATAATTATATCATAATATGGGATGCATTCATTTTGCCGGCTGTCGGGATCCCGGCTGTAAGGATACCAATGCCGAAATTTCGACACCCGGTGAAATACGGCGGTCGGAATCCTGACCGTCGGCCGGAACCCCCACTCGAGTGGTGGTCCACGCCAGCACCCGAGGAAGAATATTTTGGTCGCCACCAGGCCTGAAGCGTGGCGAGAGCAGCGAGCCCACGAGGGGACACGCTGTGCTTGCCGCCGGTATTCTGGCTGTCGGAATCCAGGCATCGGTCTCTTGACTGCTGGGATCCTGACAGCCGGCATAACATATTGAATCCCATAATATTGCCACTTTAATATAATTATACACTAATCCTTACCCTCATATATTTTATTTATACAATTTATTTCACCCTTAAAATAATTATACTTATACCTAGTTAATCAATAAAGACTGCACTTGTAATTAATTGTTGTATTAAGGCAGAGGTTCCCAAACTGTGTGCCGTGGATCCCTGGGGTGCCTCGGGACACTTGCAGGGGTGCCCTGGGTCGGTGTTCCAGGACCAATTCAAATTATTCATGGTCAATATAATAGGCAAAACCAGTGCTGGTGGCTGCCAGTCATAAAATATGTGGCCAAACAGAAGCAAATCTTGTCCCTCACCACACAACTGACCCTAAGGATGACATATAAACACAATCTATTTAATGTAATATTTCTTTCTAAATTTCTCAATAAGAAATTTTTGGCCTAGGGGTGCCGTGAAAAAATTCTGATATTCTAGGGCGTCGTGATTCCAAAAAGTTTGGAAACCACTGTAATAAGGTATTGTGCTTCCTCTTATGTTCTGAATGGCAAGGTAGCCCGCACAGCACGTCATATGAGCTCTCTTGTCCCTTACAACCACTTTTTTGCCAGTTTTAACAATAATTTGTCAAACTGCAGTTTGATAAATTTTATGTTTTACACTCCTTCCATGTAAAAAGATCGGGGCAAGAATATAGAAAAGTGACTTTTTTGTAAAACATAAATTTTCCGAGAGTTCACAGAACCCCCCCCTCCCCCCGTGTTTGTGCTTTAAGTACATTATTATTATTCCATTTTCTTTATAAGGCGCCACAAGTGTTTTGCAGCGTCGTACAAACGACAGTACAGGGAGACAAAACTTAGCATTGCAGTAAATAAATAACAAAATAGAGTACAGGTAACAAAGAGCATCACAATTCTCAAAATATAATACAGCTAAGATGTAAGTAGCGTGGAAGTAATCATCGTACTACTTGGGGCTGGTGGCTATAGATAGAGATGAGCCTTTACCAGCAGGAGAAAAAGCGGGTAAAGATGGTCGCTGAGTAGGAGAGAGCTGCGAGTGAAATGTGTCGAGAAGAGGGCTTTGACAACAAGAGGAAAGAGGGCCCTGCTCTGAAGAGCTAACAATCTAGTGGGAAGGGGCGAAAGACAGATGACATGAGGTGCAAGCAGGTCGGAGGTAGCCTGATGGCAGTATGTAAGAAAAGACGAGACGTTCAAGGCATGAGGCAGGGGGATGGAGGAGCAGCCTCATGTGGCAGTTGGGGGAAACAAAAAAAAAACAAAAAACATATTACTTGGTAAATTGTCAATTTCACTAAAACAGCAAAATGTAATTTCCCCCAAAATGACATAAATATTCAAAAACCTGCAAAGTTTCTCCCAAATATTATTTAACCTAACAGCACAACAGGTGACAAGACAGATATATGTAAGCTTGGAGAAAGAGAAAGTGGAGAGAAAGTGGCAACCAATCAGCTCCTAAATGGCATTTTTCAAACACAGCCTGTAAAATGACAGATGCTGATTGGTTAATACTTTATCTCTCTCCGAGCTTTGATAAATCTCCCTCACAGTATGATTATAGTCAGGACTCCTCAGCATCAGTGCCTTACTCATTTAGGGGCATGTTTACCGTTTATTGGGACGTGGTGCTGAAAATGTATAATTTCTTATCATCACTTATTGCAGCAATAAGCATAAGTATCTCCCGAATTTTACAAAGATCAATGCAGGGACAGAGGCACTGTCCCCTCAGATGATTTTGAGCCAAAACTGTTCTCGGAACTATGGGGATTATTCAGAGTTGGTCGCTGTATGGGGGTTATTCTGAGTATGGTTGCAGCAAAATTTGCGACCATACTACTCACATGCAAGGGGTCACCCAATAAAGGGCAAGGCCGTCCAGCATGTGTGTCACTGCCCTCCGACCCCTGCCAGCGCAGCCTGGCTGCGTAGGCAGGGGCACCGCCGCCATGTTTCCACACGCAGGAAACGCAGGTGATGTCATTGGCTGGCCCCCGAAAAAGGGCATGAGACGCCTGCATTTCCTGCACTCCTCCCCCCAATGCCTTGTCATCTGTCAATCACCATACAGTCGCATCCTTCCAGGATGCAATTACATGGTGAAGGGTCGCGCACGCACACTACAGCCGCTGCACAAGCACAGCACCACTGGATGCGCAGCAGCTGCGTCTATCTCTGAATATGCCCCTTAGTGTCAGTCAGTTGATTTTTTGGGAGGGGATTTTTATTCCATTTTCCATTTATACTATAAGTATCACATAATATTATTTTCTTTCCATTTTAGTATGATGGTTTAAGAATATGGGGGCTTATGTAACAGAGTCCTAGTTTGCCGGAGGTGCGGAATGCTGGACGATCTCGGAGGGTTTTACAAAGCGGCAAAACCTCCGAGATCAGCCACATCCTGCACCTCCGGCAAACTCGGACCATATGCTCCATTATATTACAACTTGTTATTTTAACAGTAATACAGCTAGACTACTCATTGCATGACAAATCTCATAGCCATATTCAGGACCGGTGCTAGGGTGTCCGGTTCCCCTCTGCAAACTCTACATTTGCACCCTCCCATACTTAATAAAGGGACAGTGTGCGTCAAAGGTGTGCACTACAAAAAAAGGGGGTGTAGTCTCACAAGGAAGGGGCGTGGCCACACAATAGTACCCCCAATTCAAATTATGCCACACAGTAGCACAGGGAGATCAGCAGGTGGACCAGAGACTGAAGAGCCATGCTTCACGTTGCCAGCGCCACTATCTGTCGGGCGCAGTGGTAGCGGCAGCCAGCAGCCAGTAGCAGGGTAGCAGAGCGGGGAGAGCCTCTCCAGCCGGGTGCCTCCCTGCTTTGCTGAGTGTGTTGCACCGACCCTGGCAATATTGTTATGTGATCAACTAGGAAACACTGCATTCCAGGCTGAACAGATCAGCAAGTGACTGGATGTGAGATGACCATGCATTATGTGCTGCCATCTTTTCCCTGAATGCTACACTGTTTTGGGTAAAAGCAGTGCTTAAAGTGGTCCTAGGGAGGTGGTGGAACTCACCCTCCCAGCCGCTGCCTTTTGTGGGTGCCATTTCACTAGCCCCTCCCTTTCTTGTCCACCTGGCAGAAGCCATGCCCCTAGCCCCTCACCTTCTTGCCCACACTGCAAAACATAAATTTTCTGCTGCTCCACTCTGTCAGTCCCTCCATAGGCTGCCTGGAGTTTACCAATTTCCATATAAAATACTTCTACTGACACAATTCCATTAACAGAACTACACCAACATACATCTCTTCTGTTATCTTACAATATCTCCCAGCTCGCCCTTCCGTTATACACAAGATCTGCGTATCTCACACACGCATTACCTGCTCCCAGTCGTAGTTACTAGAGATGTGCACTTGAAATTTTTCGGGTTTTGTGTTTTGGTTTTGGGTTCGGTTCCGCGGCCGTGTTTTGGGTTCGACCGCGTTTTGGCAAAACCTCACCGAATTTTTTTTGTCGGATTCGGGTGTGTTTTGGATTCGGGTGTTTTTTTCAAAAAACACTAAAAAACAGCTTAAATCATAGAATTTGGGGGTCATTTTGATCCCAAAGTATTATTAACCTCAAAAACCATAATTTCCACTCATTTTCAGTCTATTCTGAACACCTCACACCTCACAATATTATTTTTAGTCCTAAAATTTGCACCGAGGTCGCTGGATGACTAAGCTAAGCGACCCTAGTGGCCGACACAAACACCTGGCCCATCTAGGAGTGGCACTGCAGTGTCACGCAGGATGGCCCTTCCAAAAAACACTCCCCAAACAGCACATGACGCAAAGAAGAAAAAAAGAGGCGCAATGAGGTAGCTGTGTGAGTAAGATAAGCGACCCTAGTGGCCGACACAAACACCTGGCCCATCTAGGAGTGGCACTGCAGTGTCACGCAGGATGGCCCTTCCAAAAAACACTCCCCAAACAGCACATGACGCAAAGAAGAAAAAAAGAGGCGCAATGAGGTAGCTGTGTGAGTAAGATAAGCGACCCTAGTGGCCGACACAAACACCTGGCCCATCTAGGAGTGGCACTGCAGTGTCACGCAGGATGGCCCTTCCAAAAAACACTCCCCAAACAGCACATGACGCAAAGAAAAAAAAAAGAGGCGCAATGAGGTAGCTGTGTGAGTAAGCTAAGCAACCCTAGTGGCCGACACAAACACCTGGCCCATCTAGGAGTGGCACTGCAGTGTCACGCAGGATGGCCATTCCAAAAAACACTCCCCAAACAGCACATGACGCAAAGAAAAAAAGAGGCGCAATGAGGTAGCTGTGTGAGTAAGATAAGCGACCCTAGTGGCCGTCACAAACACCTGGCCCATCTAGGAGTGGCACTGCAGTGTCACGCAGGATGGCCCTTCCAAAAAACACTCCCCAAACAGCACATGACGCAAAGAAGAAAAAAAGAGGCGCAATGAGGTAGCTGTGTGAGTAAGATAAGCGACCCTAGTGGCCGACACAAACACCTGGCCCATCTAGGAGTGGCACTGCAGTGTCACGCAGGATGGCCCTTCCAAAAAACACTCCCCAAACAGCACATGACGCAAAGAAGAAAAAAAGAGGCGCAATGAGGTAGCTGTGTGAGTAAGCTAAGCAACCCTAGTGGCCGACACAAACACCTGGCCCATCTAGGAGTGGCACTGCAGTGTCACGCAGGATGGCCCTTCCAAAAAACACTCCCCAAACAGCACATGACGCAAAGAAGAAAAAAAGAGGCGCAATGAGGTAGCTGTGTGAGTAAGATAAGCGACCCTAGTGGCCGACACAAACACCTGGCCCATCTAGGAGTGGCACTGCAGTGGCACGCAGGATGGCCCTTCCAAAAAACACTCCCCAAACAGCACATGACGCAAATAAAAATGAAAGAAAAAAGAGGTGCAAGATGGAATTGTCCTTGGGCCCTCCCACCCACCCTTATGTTGTATAAACAGGACATGCACACTTTAACCAACCCATCATTTCAGTGACAGGGTCTGCCACACGACTGTGACTGAAATGACGGGTTGGTTTGGATCCCCACCGAAAAAGAAGCAATTAATCTCTCCTTGCACAAACTGGCTCTACAGAGGCAAGATGTCCACCTCATCATCATCCTCCGATATATCACCGTGTACATCCCGCTCCTCACAGATTATCAATTCGTCCCCACTGGAATCCACGATCTCAGCTCCCTGTGTACTACTTTGTGGAGGCAATTGCTGCTGGTCAATGTCTCCACGGAGGAATTGATTATAATTCATTTTAATGAACATCATCTTCTCCACATTTTCTGGAAGTAACCTCGTACGCCGATTGCTTACAAGGTGAGCGGCAGCACTAAACACTCTTTCGGAGTACACACTTGTGGGAGGGCAACTTAGGTAGAATAAAGCCAGTTTGTGCAAGGGCCTCCAAATTGCCTCTTTTTCCTGCCAGTATAAGTACGGACTGTCTGACGTGCCTACTTGGATGCGGTCACTCATATAATCCTCCACCATTCTTTCAATGGGGAGAGAATCATATGCAGTGACAGTAGACGACATGTCCGTAATCGTTGTCAGGTCCTTCAGTCCGGACCAGATGTCAGCATCAGCAGTCGCTCCAGACTGCCCTGCATCACCGCCAGCGGGTGGGCTCGGAATTCTGAGCCTTTTCCTCGCACCCCCAGTTGCGGGAGAATGTGAAGGAGGAGATGTTGACAGGTCGCGTTCCGCTTGACTTGACAATTTTGTCACCAGCAGGTCTTTGAACCCCAGCAGACTTGTGTCTGCCGGAAAGAGAGATCCAAGGTAGGTTTTAAATCTAGGATCGAGCACGGTGGCCAAAATGTAGTGCTCTGATTTCAACAGATTGACCACCCGTGAATCCTTGTTAAGCGAATTAAGGGCTCCATCCACAAGTCCCACATGCCTAGCGGAATCGCTCTGTGTTAGCTCCTCCTTCAATGTCTCCAGCTTCTTCTGCAAAAGCCTGATGAGGGGAATGACCTGACTCAGGCTGGCAGTGTCTGAACTGACTTCACGTGTGGCAAGTTCAAAAGGTTGCAGAACCTTGCACAACGTTGAAATCATTCTCCACTGCGCTTGAGACAGGTACATTCCACCTCCTATATCGTGCTCAATTGTATAGGCTTGAATGGCCTTTTGCTGCTCCTCCAACCTCTGAAGCATATATAGGGTTGAATTCCACCTCGTTACCACTTCTTGCTTCAGATGATGGCAGGGCAGGTTCAGGCGTTTTTGGTGGTGCTCCAGTCTTCTGTACGTGGTGCCTGTCCTCCGAAAGTGTCCCGCAATTCTTCTGGCCACCGACAGCATCTCTTGCACGCCCCTGTCGTTTTTTTAAAAATTCTGCACCACCAAATTCAAGGTATGTGCAAAACATGGGACGTGCTGGAATTTGCCCATATTTAATGCACACACAATATTGCTGGCGTTGTCCGATGCCACAAATCCACAGGAGAGTCCAATTGGGGTAAGCCATTCCGCGATGATCTTCCTCAGTTGCCGTAAGAGGTTTTCAGCTGTGTGCGTATTCTGGAAACCGGTGATACAAAGCGTAGCCTGCCTAGGAAAGAGTTGGCGTTTGCGAGATGCTGCTACTGGTGCCGCCGCTGCTGTTCTTGCGGCGGGCGTCCATACATCTACCCAGTGGGCTGTCACAGTCATATAGTCCTGACCCTGCCCTGCTCCACTTGTCCACATGTCCGTGGTTAAGTGGACATTGGGTACAACTGCATTTTTTAGGACACTGGTGAGTCTTTTTCTGACGTCCGTGTACATTCTCGGTATCGCCTGCCTAGAGAAGTGGAACCTAGATGGTATTTGGTAACGGGGGCACACTACCTCAACAAATTGTCTAGTTCCCTGTGAACTAACGGCGGATACCGGACGCACGTCTAACACCAACATAGTTGTCAAGGCCTCAGTTATCCGCTTTGCAACAGGATGACTGCTGTGATATTTCATCTTCCCCGCAAAGGACTGTTGGACAGTCAATTGCTTGGTGGAAGTAGTAAAAGTGGGCTTACGACTTCCCCTCTGGGATGACCATCGACTCCCAGCAGCAACAACAGCAGCGCCAGCAGCAGTAGGCGTTACACGCAAGGATGCATCGGAGGAATCCCAGGCAGGAGAGGACTCGTCAGAATTGCCAGTGACATGGCCTGCAGGACTATTGGCATTCCTGGGGAAGGAGGAAATTGACACTGAGGGAGTTGGTGGGGTGGTTTGCGTGAGCTTGGTTACAAGAGGAAGGGATTTACTGGTCAGTGGACTGCTTCCGCTGTCGCCCAAAGTTTTTGAACTTGTCACTGACTTATTATGAATGCGCTGCAGGTGACGTATAAGGGAGGATGTTCCGAGGTGGTTAACGTCCTTACCCCTACTTATTACAGCTTGACAAAGGCAACACACGGCTTGACAAATGTTGTCCGCATTTCTGTTGAAATACTTCCACACCGAAGAGCTGATTTTTTTGGTATTTTCACCAGGCATGTCAACGGCCCTATTCCTCCCACGGACAACAGGTGTCTCCCCGGGTGCCTGACTTAAACAAACCACCTCACCATCAGAATCCTCCTGGTCAATTTCCTCCCCAGCGCCAGCAACACCCATATCCTCCTCATCCTGGTGTACTTCAACACTGACATCTTCAATCTGACTATCAGGAACTGGACTGCTGGTGCTCCTTCCAGCACTTGCAGGGGGCGTGCAAATGGTGGAAGGCGCATGCTCTTCACGTCCAGTGTTGGGAAGGTCAGGCATCGCAAACGACACAATTGGACTCTCCTTGTGGATTTGGGATTTCGAAGAACGCACAGTTCTTTGCGGTGCTTTTGCCAGCTTGAGTCTTTTAATTTTTCTAGCGAGAGGCTGAGTGCTTCCATCCTCATGTGAAGCTGAACCACTAGCCATGAACATAGGCCAGGGCCTCAGCCGTTCCTTGCCACTCCGTGTGGTAAATGGCATATTGGCAAGTTTACGCTTCTCCTCCGACAATTTTATTTTAGATTTTGGAGTCCTTTTTTTACTGATATTTGGTGTTTTGGATTTTACATGCTCTGTACTATGACATTGGGCATCGGCCTTGGCAGACGACGTTGCTGGCATTTCATCGTCTCGGCCATGACTAGTGGCAGCAGCTTCAGCACGAGGTGGAAGTGGATCTTGATCTTTCCCTAATTTTGGAACCTCAACATTTTTGTTCTCCATATTTTAATAGGCACAACTAAAAGGCACCTCAGGTAAACAATGGAGATGGATGGATACTAGTATACTTATGGATGGACCAGCGACTGCCGACACAGAGGTAGCTACAGCCGTGGACTACCGTACTGTGTCTGCTGCTAATATAGACTGGATGATAATGAGATGAAATTAATATATATATATATATATATATATATAATATCACTAGTACTGCAGCCGGACAGGTATATATATTTATTATGTAATGACTGATGACGGACCTGCTGGACACTGTCAGCTCAGCAGCACCGCAGACTGCTACAGTAAGCTACTATAGTAGTATGTATCAAGAAGAAAGAAAAGAAAAAAAAAACACGGGTAGGTGGTATACAATTATGGATGGACCAGCGACTGCCGACATAGAGGTAGCTACAGCCGTGGACTACCGTACTGTGTCTGCTGCTAATATAGACTGGATGATAATGAGATGAAATTAATATATATATATATATATAATATCACTAGTACTGCAGCCGGACAGGTATATATATTTATTATGTAATGACTGATGACGGACCTGCTGGACACTGTCAGCTCAGCAGCACCGCAGACTGCTACAGTAAGCTACTATAGTAGTATGTATCAAGAAGAAAGAAAAAAAAAAAACACGGGTAGGTGGTATACAATTATGGATGGACCAGCGACTGCCAACACAGAGGTAGCTACAGCCGTGGACTACCGTACTGTGTCTGCTGCTAATATAGACTGGATGATAATGAGATGAAATTAATATATATATATATATATATATAATATCACTAGTACTGCAGCCGGACAGGTATATATATTTATTATGTAATGACTGATGACGGACCTGCTGGACACTGTCAGCTCAGCAGCACCGCAGACTGCTACAGTAAGCTACTATAGTAGTATGTATCAAGAAGAAGGAAAAAAAAAAAAAACACGGGTAGGTGGTATACAATTATGGATGGACCAGCGACTGCCGACACAGAGGTAGCTACAGCCGTGGACTACCGTACTGTGTCTGCTGCTAATATAGACTGGATGATAATGAGATGAAATTAATATATATATATATATATATAATATCACTAGTACTGCAGCCGGACAGGTATATATATTTATTATGTAATGACTGATGACGGACCTGCTGGACACTGTCAGCTCAGCAGCACCGCAGACTGCTACAGTAAGCTACTATAGTAGTATGTATCAAGAAGAAAGAAAAAAAAAAAAACACGGGTAGGTGGTATACAATTATGGATGGACCAGCGACTGCCGACACAGAGGTAGCTACAGCCGTGGACTACCGTACTGTGTCTGCTGCTAATATAGACTGGATGATAATGAGATGAAATTAATATATATATATATATATAATATCACTAGTACTGCAGCCGGACAGGTATATATATTTATTATGTAATGACTGATGACGGACCTGCTGGACACTGTCAGCTCAGCAGCACCGCAGACTGCTACAGTAAGCTACTATAGTAGTATGTATCAAGAAGAAAGAAAAAAAAAAAAAAACACGGGTAGGTGGTATACAATTATGGATGGACCAGCGACTGCCGACACAGAGGTAGCTACAGCCGTGGACTACCGTACTGTGTCTGCTGCTAATATAGACTGGATGATAATGAGATGAAATTAATATATATATATATATATAATATCACTAGTACTGCAGCCGGACAGGTATATATATTTATTATGTAATGACTGATGACGGACCTGCTGGACACTGTCAGCTCAGCAGCACCGCAGACTGCTACAGTAAGCTACTATAGTAGTATGTATCAAGAAGAAAGAAAAAAAAAAAAACACGGGTAGGTGGTATACAATTATGGATGGACCAGCGACTGCCGACACAGAGGTAGCTACAGCCGTGGACTACCGTACTGTGTCTGCTGCTAATATAGACTGGATGATAATGAGATGAAATTAATATATATATATATATATATATATAATATCACTACTACTGCAGCCGGACAGGTATATATATTTATTATGTAATGACTGATGACGGACCTGCTGGACACTGTCAGCTCAGCAGCACCGCAGACTGCTACAGTAAGCTACTATAGTAGTATGTATAAAGAAGAAAGAAAAAAAAAACGGGTAGGTGGTATACAATATTTTATATATATTATATACAATTATATATATATATATATTAAACTGGTGGTGATTATTAAACTGGTGGTCAGGTCACTGGTCACACTATCAGCAACTTGCAAGTAGTACTCCTAAGCAGACAATCACAATATATATTATACTGGTGGTCAGTGTGGTCACAATGGCAGTGTGGCACTCTGGCAGCAAAAGTGTGCACTGTACGTTATATGTACTCCTGAGTCCTGCTCTCAGACTCTAACTGCTCCCCACTGTCAGTGTCTCCCCCACAAGTCAGATATACATTATACAGTCACACTATCTATCTATCACTTCAGCAAGTAGTAGTACTCCTCCTAATGCTCCCCAAAATTACTACTGTGTCTCTCTCTACTCTAGTCTCACTCTCTTCTTCTCTTCTCTATAAACGGAGAGGACGCCAGCCACGTCCTCTCCCTATGAATCTCAATGCACGTGTGAAAATGGCGGCGACGCGCGGCTCCTTATATAGAATCCGAGTCTCGCGATAGAATCCGAGCCTCGCGAGAATCCGACAGCGGGATGATGACGTTCGGGCGCGCTCGGGTTAACCGAGCAAGGCGGGAAGATCCGAGTCGCTCGGCCCCGTGTAAAAAAAAATGAAGTTCGGGCGGGTTCGGATTCCGAGGAACCGAACCCGCTCATCTCTAGTAGTTACAGGACTTTTTTCGTGCAGCACCCACTCTGTGCAATACCCTCCCATGCACAAGACTTTCTTCAAGTCTCTAAACCTTTAATCGTTCCCTGAAAACTCAGACAGTTTATCATATTCCAGAACCACCACTACCTCCATAATCTATCCTACCCACTAACCTTCTACACAGTCCACAAATAACTTTACATATTTTCTCTTTCTACACAGTGGTTGAAGTGTAAATTTTGAAGTGAGGGTATGCAAAAGTCAAGGACGGAAGGGCGCGTGGTCACACAAAAGGGGGCGTGTCCTGTGTAGTAGAATTCCTTATACTCTAGTACTGGTGCCCCTTTCACCTTATAGCACACGGTACGAGCTGAAATTCACATTATAGCACACGGTACGAGCTGAAATTCCCATTGTAGCACACTGAATGAGCCGAAATTCACATTGTAGCACACTGAATGAGCCAAAACTCACATTATAGCACACTGAATGAGCCGAAATTCACATTGTAGCACACTGAATGAGCCGAAACTCACATTATAGCACACTGAATGAGCCGAAATTTGCATTGTAGCACACTGAATGAGCTGAAATTCACATTATAGCACACTGAATGAGCTGAAATTGTGACAGCAGGGAGAGCCAGAGTGACGACAGGGAGAGCCAGAGTGACGACAGGAAGAGCCAGAGTGACGACAGGGAGTGCCAGAGTGACGACAGGGAGAGCCAGCACCAGAGTGACGACAGGGAGAGCCAGGGTGACGACAGGGAGATCCAGGGTGACGACAGGGAGAGCCAGGGTGACGACAGGGAAAGAGAGTGACGACAGGGAGAGAGAGTGACGACAGTGACAGCAGGGAGAGAGTGACGACAGTAGGTACAGGGACGTTAACGACAGGGAGAGAGGTAACAGCAGGGAAACATTACCTCATTTGTTGCTGGTGGCTGGCAGCGGTGAGCGGTGGGCGGCGGCGGTGAGCGGCTGTGAGCTAATACATTGTTAGGCGCCGCGGTCCGAGATCTCGTTGCGGCCCGGCGCCTAGCAACTAGGGACGCCGAGCGGGCTGAGCCACCGGGTCCCTAGCAACGCTGGGACGCCGTGCGCGCTGAGCCGCCGGGTCCCTAGCAACGCTAGGACGCCGGGCGCGCTCAGCCGCCAGGACCCTAGCAATGGGGACGCCACGGGCGGACCGCGTTCCCCGTTGCAGGGTCAATCAAGTAATTAAACACACTGGTCTTCTGGTCGTGCAGCAAGGCAGCTGCACGACATTTATGTTAATCGGCCTCTGAACCCTGATTGGAGGATGCAGTGCTTAAAGCCTTCTCAGTGCTTCACACAGACGCCGGTTATAGCTTCCTGCATGCTGCTTTGGTTTGCTAAACGTCTGTTCCAGTTCTGCTGTGTCCGGTCATTCCTGTCCTCAGAGTTCCTGAATCTTGGAGTTGTCATCTCATCCCAAGGAGCCTTCCGGTCCTCAATTACCCGCAACAGTCGCTAGAGGATCTCGAGTGGTTTTCGTGAGTGGCGGCTCTGCCGCGTGCTGCGGCCTAGGTCGCTTCATCTCGTATTCTGTTTTGGAGCATTTGCGGAGGTTTCCGCTCCCACAGTCCTCTCCGGAACTCGGCGGTGCCGAGTGGGAGAGTGGACAAGTGGGTATTTTGGTTGTCCTTTTCCCTGGCGGTTTTTCCGCACATACTCTAGTTTAAAGTTAGTGTATAGCCCCTGGCTTTGTTGTTTAGTTAGAGGGCCCCTTGTTATCACCCTGTCTCGGATTTCTCTTTGTCTCCCATTAAGACCTGAGGGGGCATCGGAGTTGGGCAGACGTAATCCGCCCTTCAAACGCGGCTGCCATGGGCTCAAGCAACCATAGTCTCGCAAGAGATTTCTGACAACACGGGCGAGACAACGGAGATAGGGCGCCAGGGGCTATTCCCGTTCCCACTCCCATTTCCCAGCATTACGTTCCAGTACTCGGGTCCTTGCTATAAGATCTCCCCAGACCGGAGTATTGGAATCATAACATTATAACCGGCCACACCAAAACTTAAAATTAAAGGGGGTTTAATTTTTTCTCATTCTGTTTTTGTGAGAGTTTATCGGCCTCATGAATCCGACAGGTTTAGGACCAAATCCCAGTCAGCTTTTAGTCAACCAGATTCAGGAATTTACTCAGATGGTCCAGGATCTTTCTCTTCGGGTGAGATCGCAGGAAGATCTTTTGCGAGCCTCCCCGAGGGTTGTTCCTGAACCAAAGATGCATTTACCCGACCGTTTTTCCGGTGACAGAAAAGATTTTTTTAATTTTAAAGAAGCTTGTAAGCTATATTTTCGTTTAAGACCTACATCCTCTGGTACTGAATCTCAGCGGGTTGGGATTATTATTTCATTACTCCAGGGGGATCCTCAGACCTGGGCGTTTGGTTTAAAAGCTGAGGATCCTGCGTTGTTATCTGTAGATGCCTTTTTTAAGTCATTAGGGCTCTTGTATGATGACCCTGATAGAGAGGCGTCAGCTGAGAGTCATCTGCGCGCTCTCAAACAAGGTAGAAATCCAGCGGAAGTTTATTGTACCGAGTTTCGCCGTTGGTCGAACGACTGTGGCTGGAATGGCCCGGCCCTGCGCAGTCAGTTTCGCATCAGTTTATCTGAATTTATTAAAGACAGTCTCCTCCAGTACCCCGCTCCTGAGACTCTCGATAAACTCATGGAGCTTGCTATAAAGATTGATCGTCGTCTCCGAGAGCGGAGGGCTGAAAGAGGAACAACTGTAAGTCTAGTCCTTGTGTTTATACCTTCCCAGAGGACGTCGAGGAGCCCATGCAGATGGGTCTCTCGCGGCTGTCTCCTGAGGAAAGAACCAGAAGACAAAATTCCGGTCTTTGTCTGTACTGTGGTGGTAAAGAACACTTTGCTCGTAACTGCCCGAACAAGTCGGGAAACGCTCTGACCAGGTGAATTGTGAGGGGGTTCACTTAGGTCTGCAGCTTATCTCCTCAAACAATTCTCTATTAGTCCCTGTTAAGGTTTCCTTTGGCAGCCTCAGTTCATTAGTGTCTGCCTTTGTCGATAGTGGAGCTGCAGGAAACTTTATGGACTTAACTTGGGCTAAGGCCTTAGGCATTCCACATTTACCGTTAGATAGATGTATCACCATGCACGGCTTAGATGGGGGTCCGCTTTCCAATGGGGTAATTACTCACTGTACACCTCCAGTAGTACTTACAGTAGGAGCCTTACATTCTGAAGATATTGAGTTCTACCTTACACATTGCCCGGCAGTTCCTGTAGTTTAGGGTCACCCTTGGCTTGCCTTTCATAATCCCACCATTGATTGGCGGTCCGGGGAGATTTCCCAATGGGGTTCTTTTTGTGCTAAAGAATGTATTTCTTATCCAGTCAGGGTTGCAGCAGTTGTCCCAGAGCTCATTCCTGTGGAATACCAGGATTTTGCCGATGTGTTCTCTAAAGGCAATGCGGACATTCTGCCTCCCCATCGGTCCTATGATTGTACAATTGAACTAGTTCCAGGTGCCACTTTGCCTAAGGGGAGATTATATGCCTTGTCCGGGCCAGAATCCACGGCCATGAATAATTATATTCAGGAAAGCCTAAAGAAGGGATTTATTAGACCTTCAAAATCTCCCTTGAGTGCTGGTTTTTTCTTTGTGGAGAAAAAAGATAGTTCGCTTAGACCATGCATTGATTTTAGGGCTCTGAATAAGATCTCTGTTAAAAACACCTATCCTTTGCCGTTAATTTCTGTGCTTTTTGATCAGTTACGCTCTGCCGTGATTTTCTCTAAAATTGACCTTAGGGGAGCTTACAACCTCATCCGAATTAAATCTGGGGATGAGTGGAAGACGGCTTTCAGCACTCAGTCGGGTCACTATGAATACCTGGTGATGCCGTTCGGCCTGTCAAATGCTCCGACGTTTTTTCAAGACCTCATTAACGATGTCCTCCGTGACTTCCTAGGGAAATTCGTGGTCGTTTATTTAGACGACATCTTGATTTATTCTGAGTCGATGGAACAACATGTAACCCAGGTGCATCTGGTTCTTCAAAAGTTACGTGAGAATCATTTATATGCCAAGCTGGAGAAGTGTGATTTTCATATCACAGAGGTATCTTTTTTAGGGTACATAATTTCTCCCCAGGGGTTTTCCATGGAACCGAAGAAGCTCCAGGCCATCCTTAATTAGGCGCAACCCACTAATTTAAAAGCAATTCAGCGCATTTTAGGGTTTGCAAATTATTATAGGCGGTTCATTCATTCTTTTTCTGACCTGGTCGCTCCCATAGTAGCTCTGACTAAAAAAGGAGCGGATCCCTCCAATTGGTCGCATGAAGCTGAGTTGTCCTTCCGGGCCTTGAAACAAGCCTTTGTCTCGGCTCCTGTCCTCAGACATCCTAATCCGGAACTGCCCTTTATTGTGGAAGTTGATGCCTCAGAGGTTGGAGTGGGGGCTATCCTTTCTCAGGAAGATCCGGAGTCTCTGGAGTTACATCCTTGTGCCTTCATGTCCAGGAAATTCTCCTCCGCTGAATCCAACTATGACGTTGGTAATCAGGAGTTACTGGCAGTAAAATGGGCTTTCGAGGAATGGAGGCATTGGCTGGAGGGAGCTAGACATACTATTTCGGTTTTTACTGACCATAAGAACCTGCAATATATTGAATCTGCTAAACGGCTTAATGCTCGGCAGGCACATTGGGCATTATTTTTTACTCGTTTCAGGTTTATAATCACCTTCAGGCCTGGTTCCAAGAATACTAAAGCTGATGCCCTGTTTCGTAGCTTTCTTCCGGTTCACAATAGCAATCCTGTTGTTACCCCCATAGTTCCATCTTCGGTCATCCGGGCAGGCCTCACACAGGATTTATTTACCCAGTTAAACCAGCTTCAACACCAAGCTCCTAGACTTACTCCTGCTGGTCGTCTTTATGTTCCTGAATTTTTGAGAGGCACTGTTTTAACTGAGTTTCATGACAACAAAGTCTCAGGGCATCCGGGTATCACTAAGACCTTGGAGTTAGTCTCTCGCTCAGTGTGGTGGCCTAGTCTTTCTAAAGACGTTAAGGAATTCGTCCATTCCTGTCAGGTTTGTGCACAGCATAAGGTTCCTCGTTCCTTGCCTATCGGGCAACTCATGCCTTTAACTGTTCCTCTTAGGCCATGGTCTCATATTTCCATGGATTTCGTGGTTGACCTTCCCCTTTCAGCCGGATTCCGAGTCATTTGGGTGGTAGTGGACCGTTTTAGTAAAATGGCTCATTTTATTGCTCTTCCTCGTTTGCCTTCTGCTCAAGGGTTGGCAGTTTTGTTTCTCCGCCATGTGTTCAGGCTTCATGGTTTGCCCACTGATATTGTTTCTGATCGGGGTCCACAATTCATCGCACAATTCTGGAAACGTTTTTGTGCCTCATTGAAGATGAAACTGTCTTTAACGTCTGGTTACCACCCACAATCTAACGGGCAAACCAAACGAGTCAACCAGTCATTAAAACAGTATTTACGTTTGTATTCAACCAAACTCCAGAATGATTGGTCCGAGTTTCTCCCTTTGGCTGAATTTGCTTATAATAACTCTTGTCATTCCTCCACCAAAGAGTCTCCATTCTTTTCAGTTTTTGGTTTTCACCCCAGAGCCAATTCTTTTTTTCATCATTCTCCAGTCTCCTCGCTGACCTTAACCTCCCATCTCAGAGCAATTTGGAAAAAAGTGCACCTTGCTCTCAGAAAGGCGGCCTTTCGAGAAAAGACATTTTCCGATAGGCTCCGACGTCCTTGCACTTTTAAGGTGGGAGATAAGGTGTGGTTGTCAACTCGCAACATCAAGCTTCGACAATCCTCGGCTAGACTGGGACCCAAATTTATTGGACCATTTCTTATCATTAAGAAGGTCAACCCAGTTGCTTTTCGGCTACGTTTACCAAGATCTCTCAGAATTGGAAATACTTTTCACTGTTCCCTGTTGAAACAATATGTTTCTTCCAGTAGATTTCCTCGCAGGACCTCTCAGGGTAGATCTCCAGTGGATGTGCAGGGACAACAGGAGTTCTTGGTAGAGAAGATTCTTGATTCTAAAATGTCCCGGGGTCGGCTTTATTTTTTGGTTCACTGGAAAGGCTATGGTCCGGAGGAAAGGTCTTGGGTCCTGGATAAGGATCTTCATGCCCCTAAACTCAAGAAATAATTTTTTCGGGAATTTCCTCAGAAACCTGGCTTTAGGGGTTCTTTGACCGCTCCTCAAGGGGGGGGGGTACTGTTAGGCGCAAGATCTCGTTGCGGCCCGGCGCCTAGCAACTAGGGACGCAGAGCGGGCTGAGCCGCCGGGTCCCTAGCAATGCTGGGACGCCGTGCGCGCTGAGCCGCCGGGTCCCTAGCAACGCTAGGACGCCGGGCGCGCTCAGCCGCCAGGACCCTAGCAACGGGGACGCCACGGGCGGACCGCGTTCCCCGTTGCAGGGTCAATCAAGTAATTAAACACACTGGTCTTCTGGTCGTGCAGCAAGGCAGCTGCACAACATTTATGTTAATCGGCCTCTGAACCCTGATTGGAGGATGCAGTGCTTAAAGCCTTCTCAGTGCTTCACACAAACGCCGGTTATAGCTTCCTGCATGCTGCTTTGGTTTGCTGAACGTCTGTTCCAGTTCTGCTGTGTCCGGTCATTCCTGTCCTCAGAGTTCCTGAATCTTGGAGTTGTCATCTCATCCCAAGGAGCCTTCCGGTCCTCAATTACCCGCAACAGTCGCTAGAGGATCTCGAGTGGTTTTCGTGAGTGGCGGCTCTGCCGCGTGCTGCGGCCTAGGTCGCTTCATCTCGTATTCTGTTTTGGAGCATTTGCGGAGGTTTCTGCTCCCACAGTCCTCTCCGGAACTCGGCGGTGCCGAGTAGGAGAGTGGACAAGTGGGTATTTTGGTTGTCCTTTTCCCTGGCGGTTTTTCCGCACATACTCTAATTTAAAGTTAGTGTATAGCCCCTGGCTTTGTTGTTTAGTTAGAGGGCCCCTTGTTATCACCCTGTCTCCCATTTATCTTTGTCTCCCATTAAGACCTGAGGGGGCATCGGAGTTGGGCAGACGTAATCCGCCCTTCAAACGCAGCTGCCATGGGCTCAAGCAACCATAGTCTCGCAAGAGATTTCTGACAAAACGGGCGAGACAACGGAGATAGGGCGCCAGGGGCTATTCCCGTTCCCACTCCCATTTCCCAGCATTACGTACCAGTACTCGGGTCCTTGCTATAAGATCTCCCCAGACCGGAGTATTGGAATCATAACATACAGCGCTCTACACAGCCACTGCGCAGGGACGGGGAGCACCATGTGCAGCAGGATGGCCACTTCCCTCGCCTCCTGCTGCACTTTCAGTTCCGCATTTCCAGGTCAGTGGAAGAAGTGGCGGTATACCATACCGCCCCACTTCGACCACTGTTTCTACACACACATATTGTCCCCAGACCAACATTTCTGTGTAACTGGATCATAGAGCCCACCAAACACCTCTGCAATCTGGCTAGACTCTAAATATAGACGCATACAATCCGACTCACAGCTCCCCCCTCCAAGCACATGTAATCCCTGAGTTTCCCCCTTCCCAGCAAAATAATCCCTAACACAGTTTATCCTCCCCAGCACATATAATCTCTGACACAGATCCCCCTTCCCCAGCACATGTAATACCACATACAGGTCGTCCCCCCAGCACATTTAATCCCTAACACAGATCCCCCCTCCCCAGCACATGTAATCCCACATACAGCTCCCCCCCCCGGATATTTAATTCCTGACACAGCGCACAACATCCCTCCCTCTTCCGACACCCCCCTCTTTCCTACCTCTCTCTCCTTGTGCCAGTACTCCCGACTCTTGCCCCTGCCATTGAGAGCCACCAAGAGCGTCAACATGGGTCTCCTGTCCACTGTGCCTTTACACGGCAGGAGACAGACATGTGTAGATGACGCTGCATCGCCTGAATCCCGCTGCCGCGGCCGGCGGCGCTATAGAAGGGAGGGGGACTTGTGGAGGTGGGCTATAAAGTAGTCCTAGTCCTGGCCGCCCCTCCCCATCTATTAATGTGGGTAGCGCGAGGCGGCGCAGCGCACACTGAGAGGCGGGGATGGTCTACTCTAGTCAGTCAGGCAGCGCTGCCCCTAGAGTCACATGGCCGGGTAAAGTGGGCCGGAGGTGGCGGAACTAGTTCCGCCTCCCAATACAACTGACGGAACGCAGTTCCGGCCCGTTCCGGCCCACTTTAACCCCTGGGTAAAAGTCATATCTCCCAGCTAATTGTATTCAAGTTTGACCTTTCCTCCAATGTGGCAAATAGCATTATTCAAGAAGAATGGGAAGATTCAATACTTTTCTGTAGTATTTGCACCCAAATTCACATAATGAGGAGATCCTGGCTCAGGGACCCATCTATTTGTTACAGGGATTGGCATTTTCAAGCTTCCTTTAAATAATAAATTGAGCTTTCTGATATAAGAGATGATCTAACCCAGAGGTTCCCAAACGCGGTCTTTAAGGCACACCAACAGTCCAGGTTTTAGGTATATCCATGGCTCAGCACAGATGGTTAAATCAAATTGACTAAGGTGCTAATTAAGTCACCTGTGGCCAAGCATGGATACATTTAAAACCAGGACCGTTGGGGTGCCTTGAGGGACTGCGTTTGGGAACCTCTGATCTGACCACAAAGTATATAACATGTAATGCATCTCTTGATAGTGATACCCTCTTGGAGATAAAAAAAAAATGTTTCAATTTGGAAAGTTGGTGAGATTACCTGGATTGTGATATCAGTGGTTTATGCTGCCAAGACGGAGGAGCCAGGAGTTCCAGACCTGTTCTTGTGATATGTAGGAGCGTTTCTGTGGTGAAACAGTGCAGGTGCGCTGCCCGTTTGTCATCAAGAGCGTATCTGAAAAATGTATCGAGTTTAATTTTCTAATCAAAGTACGGTTTTCATATAATTTTGGCAGGTACTACCATGGCTATTTCTTTAGATTGTTCATTGTTTTTCAGAATGATGTATTTTCTTGCCTCAGGCTTTTCAATTAATTCAACCAGTTGATCAGGTTCTTGGCCAGTGAATGAATATCCCTTTTCTTTTTCTTTTTTTTCTTTTTTTTTTTGGCTGTTGCTGTTGTTTATTGTTTTTCTTGCACTTTTGTTATCATTCATCGCTTTTTCCCTCACGTGTAGCTTTATTTGCATTTTGGTGTAATTTTTCCGTATCATACACAATTAAAGAGAATGATATAAGGGAATACAGATTATATGGATGTGGAATAGACCTAAGGCATTAGGAACTCATGCCATGGTTTTACACACATTTACACATTTATTCATTCTTTAGTTTAAATATTTCCTATTTAAATATTATGTTTGTTGGCACTATGTTTTAAACATGATAATAAAGGTTACATTTTACTGTAAAAAAAAAAAAGCCTGCTCCAAGACAAATGTTTGCTCTTCTGTCCTTGGACATATCTGGTGGTTCAGCGGTGACTTACCTTGTTTGGTAGGTCCGGCAGCTCTAGCGCTGTCTTCCTGGAGAAGACAGATGAAAGTCATACTTCTGGGAGGAGATGGATTTTTCCACCACCCAAAGAAGAAGGTGTGTGGGAGGAGGAGCTGTCTGAGAGCTTGGGTCTGGGGAGGAGATGAAGGAGAAGGTGTGTGGGAGGAGGAGATGTCTGAGAACTTGGGTCTGGGGAGGGGATGAAGGAGAAGGTGTGCGGGAGGAGGTGCTGTCTGAGAGCTTGGGCCTGGGGAGGAGATGAAGGAGAAGGTGTGTAGGAGGAGGAACTGTCTGAGAACTTGGGTCTGGGGAGGGGATGAAGGAGAAGGTGTGCGGGAGGAGGTGCTGTCTGAGAGCTTGGGCCAGGAGAGGAGATGAAGGAGAAGGTGTGTGGATTTTATTGGGAGCATTCGCCTTGATCAACCCACCCACTTGAATCTGCCAATGAATTGATTGTTATAAAGTTCTACTTTGGGAAAGGCATCATAATTGCCAATGAAACAAAGGAAAATGGATCTGTTGAGAAGGGATGCTAGAGTATAACAACTGCTTACATACTTTCTCACTAGGTACATGCCTAGGAGTGACACCTGCTTAGGGCAGTACAGCAGACCATCCCCCCTCCCTCAAATGTATTTATTCAATTGGCATCAGGGCTCACTGTGTCTGGACCCGTCCTATTATAGGATGCCCCCTGACAGTGAGTGGCTTGTTTTCTTGTGAGTGGCTTGTTGCCTTCCTCCTGAGGGACTATTCTCCTGGCTTGTTTCCCAGTGAGTGTCTTGTTTACTTTCTCCCCAGGGACCATTCTCCTGGATTGTTTCCCAGTGAGTGGCTTGTTTCCTTTCTCACCAAAGACCGTTCTCCTGGCTTGTTTTCTTGTGAGTGGCTTGTTGTCTTCTTCCTGAGGGACTATTCTCCTGGCTTGTTTCCCAGTGAGTGGCTTGTTTACTTTCTCCCCAGGGACCATTCTCCTGGCTTATTTCACAGTGTGTGGCTTGTTGCCTTCCTCCCCAGGGACCGATCTCCTGGCTTGTTTTCTTGTGAGTGGCTTGTTGTCTTCCTCCCGAGGGACTATTCTCCTGGCTTGTTTCCCAGTGAGTGACTTGTTTCCTTCCTCCCCAGGGACCATTCTCCTGGCCTGTTTCCCAGTGAGTGGCTTGTTTTCCAGTGAATGGCTTGCTTCCTTCCTCCCCAGGGACCATTCTCCTGGCTTGTTTCTGTTAGGGTCTCCTGCCCTGTGCTGCCACGTCGTCATGGCAACCGGGAGACAAGTGCTAGTGGAGTAACCTGAGCGCAGCAGATACTCCGGTTCGGGTCTTTTGCTGTGCAGTGGTTATAGGCTCTGTGCACGGCAGGGGATCCGGTGCTGGTTTTTGTGCTCACAGTCTGTGAGGTCTGAGTGGGGCGTGGACAGCACCTGCTTTATAAGGCCTCTTTTCAGGGTAAGCAGATGCTGCTGAATCTTTGTTGGTTAGTCAGTTCATGAAAGTTAGCCAGTACTGTGTAGCTTTGTATTTGTTTGTTGCTTACTGCAAATAGGCCTGGGGATTTGGTATTACACTCTGCCAATCCAGACCTAGCAGTAAGACTGGAGTCAGTCGTTTAGCTTGCTGGGGTTCTGTTACTACTCTGTGAACTTAGCAAGTTTGCGGCTGTATTCTAAGACTTGCCTGTCTAATCCTGTCTCACTGTGCTAGGTGTCAGGGGTCAGTTTAGTGGCAGTAAGCTAAAACATGTGCACTGCAAGTGAGAAATAGGATTGTGGAGACTCTCCTTGTGTCTATCATTCCATCTCTGACCAAGGAGTTTACTGCCACACCCGTTGGTAACCCTTTAGGGTTTTGCTGTTGCCCTTAGCAACAGCATTTCGGGTTCTCTATGTATTAAAACACAACATCTTGCTTTTTCCATCTGTGCAGTTCTAATACAAGGGAGATACCCAGTTCCTTAGCCTCTGGGCTTCTCTGTTCACTTTGTGTGTATTTTGTTACCCTATTACCTTCTGTGTACGTTATGTCATATTCCCCAGTTTGTCTGTGAGTCCATTTGTTTTGCATAACAGTTCAAACACCAGTACATTCCTGCAGACACTGGAGTGCATAACAGTTCTGACACCAGTACTTTCCTGCAGGCACTGGTGTGCATAACATATTCAGCAGCCTAATACTCCTGTTGAAATTTTGTGGGAATATGGAGCATACCCCTCAAAATACGTTGCAACAGGTGGTCGATCAGGTGCAGGTCCTGACTCGACAATTTAATGATTTGTCCATTAAAATGCACACCTCCCAGGCTGCTGGTGGAGCTCCCGCAGCAGCAGCACCTGCAGGGGTTAAGGAGCCGAAAGTAAATCTCCCGGATCGTTTTTCTGGAGATCGCTCGCAGTTCTTTTGTTTCAAGGAGAGCTGCAAGCTATACTTCCGGCTTAGGCCTCAGTCTTCTGGGTCGGAGATTCAGCGGGTGGGCATAGTGATTTCCTTGCTACAAGGAGACCCACAGGTCTGGGCATATGGGTTGCAGCCTGACTGTCCGTCGCTTAAAAGTGTTGATGCTTTTTTTACGGCACTGGGCATGTTGTATGATGACCCTGACAAGACGGCCTCAGCCGAGGCTCAGATTTCGATCCTTAAGCAAGGGCGAAGGCCAGTTGAGGTTTACTGTACGGAGTTTCGGAGGTTGGCCCATGATACCCAGTGGAATGACCCAGCCCTGAGACACCAGTACCGAAGAGGTCTTTCTAACCAGATAAAGGACCAACTGGTACAATATCCCTTGCCTGATAGCTTGGATCAGCTCATGCAGTTATCCATCCGGGTGGATAGACGGCTGAGAGAGCGTAGGCTTGAAAGGGAGACTGAGATTTCCTTCCTTCCCAAGGGAACCTCAGACTCTGAGGAATTTTCTGAGGAGCCTATGCAGATTGGGGCTACCCGCCTCTCCTCGCGTGAGAAGACGCGGAGGAGACAGCAGGGGTTGTGTTTGTACTGTGGGAATAAAGGTCATGTGGTAGTATCATGCCCAGAAAAGCCGGAAAACTTCAGGGCCTGAGGGTGATGGGAAATATCCTGTCAGGCCAGAAGTCAGAATTTCCCAAGAAGACTTTTATCATTCCGGTGACCTTGAAGATCCTCGGTCAAACTGTCAAGACTGAGGCCTTTGTGGACAGTGGGGCCGACGGGGTTTTTATGGACCGCCAATTCGCCCTGAAACACTCTGTTCCCTTAGTACCCTTGGCATCGGAAATTGAGATTTGTGGGTTAAACGGGGAACCATTATCCCAAGGTAAAATTACCTCTTGCACTAGCCAGATTTCTTTGTTTATTGGAGCCACACACTCTGAAAAATTGTCCTTTTATGTGACTGTCTGTACTTTTGCCCCATTGGTGTTGGGGTTACCCTGGTTAAGGGCCCACAATCCTCAATTTGACTGGGTCTCTGGGGAGATTCTTAGTTGGGGTACTGATTGTTTCAGGAGTTGCTTGAGCCTTCCAGTCAGGCTCTCGCAGCTAAGTTTGCCAGGATTGCCAGGGTGTTATGCAGATTTTGCGGACGTGTTCTCCAAAAAAGTTGCAGAGGTACTACCTCCCCATCGCCCCTATGACTGTGCCATTGATTTGCTGCCAAATGCTAAGCTTCCCAAGAGCAGGTTGTACTCCCTGTCACGTCCTGAGACTCAGGCTATGGCAGAGTACATTCAGGAGAACTTGGCTAAGGGATTTATCAGACCTTCACAGTCTCCAGTTGGGTCGGGGTTCTTCTTCGTGGGTAAAAAGGACGGTTCGTTGCGACCCTGCATCGACTTCAGGGAATTGAACCGTATCACGATTAAAAACTCATACCCACTGCCTCTCATTTCGGTCTTGTTTGACCAGCTTCGTACTGCCACCATTTTTTCTAAGATTGACCTACGCGGTGCGTACAATCTAATCCGAATAAGAGAGGGGGATGAATGGAAGACTGCCTTTAATACCCACTCAGGGCATTATGAATATTTGGTGATGCCTTTTGGGCTCTGTAATGCCCCGGCAGTCTTCCAGGATTTCATGAATGATGTGCTCAGGGAATATTTGGATAGATTCTTAGTTGTATACTTAGATGACATCCTAATCTTCTCCCATTCCCTGGAGGAACATCGGAAGCATGTACGCTTAGTCCTCCAGAAACTCAGAGACCACCGGCTTGGGGCGAAGCTGGAGAAGTGCGAATTTGAAGTTCAGCAAATCGCATTTCTAGGATATATTATCTCCCCAGAAGGTTTCCAAATGGAGGGTTCCAAGGTACAGGCAGTCCTGGATTGGGTGCAGCCCACTAGTTTGAAGGCGCTTCAGCGTTTCCTGGGCTTTGCGAATTTTTATAGACGATTTATCGCTGGATTTTCGTCTATAGTGGCGCCCTTGGTGGCACTCACTAAGAAAGGGGCGGAGGTTGCTCACTGGTCTTGTGAGGCTAAAGCGGCTTTTGCCCGTCTCAAAAGGGCATTTGTTTCGGCCAAGGTGCTGCGACAGCCAGATCCAGAGCGTCCTTTTGTGGTGGAGGTGGATGCCTCTGAGATGGGTATTGGGGCAGTGCTTTCTCAGATGGGAGTGTCTGATAATCGCCTTCATCCCTGTGCTTACTTTTCCCGTAAATTTTCGCCTGCCGAGATGAATTATGACGTGGGTAACCGGGAATTGTTGGCTATTAAGGATGCACTCGAGGAGTGGAGACACTGGCTTGAGGGGGCTAAGTTTGTGGTCTCAATTCTCACTGACCATAAGAATCTGGCATATTTAGAGTCAGCGAAGCGTCTCAATGCCAGGCAGGCACGATGGGCTTTGTTTTTTGCTCGCTTTAATTTTTTGATAACATATCGCCCTGGGTCAAAAAACATCAAGGCTGATGCGCTCTCGCGGAGTTTTGCTCCAATCCAGGAGACCACCGAGGAGCCGTTGCCCATTGTTTCCCCATCATGTATTAAAGTGGGCATTACCCAGGACCTCTTATCATTAGTCCTTAGAGCACAGGAGCAGGCTCCTCCAGACCTTCCGGTAGGTCTTTTGTTTGTGCCTCCTAGGTTAAGACAGCGAGTGTTCCTGGAATTCCATGCCAAGAAGTCGGCAGGTCACCCGGGTATTGCCAGAACTCGGGAGTTGCTATCTAGGGCGGTGTGGTGGCCCTCGGTGGCTAAGGATGTGGATCAGTGGGTTCGGGCATGTGACATCTGTGCCCGAAATAAGACTCCTAGAGGGGTTCCTGTTGGCCCATTACATCCACTCTCTATCCCATCTAAGCCATGGACCCACATTTCAATGGATTTTGTGGTGGACTTGCCCAAATCCTCGGGGATGACAGCCATCTGGGTTGTCGTTGACAGGTTTTCGAAGATGGCGCACTTCGTTCCACTGGTTGGGCTGCCATCAGCCAGACGCCTGTCTGAATTATTTATGCTGCATGTTGTGCGTCTCCACGGGTTGCCACTTGATGTGGTCTCTGACCGCGGATCCCAGTTTGTGGCCAAATTCTGGAGGGCATTTTGTTCCGATCTCCAGATTTCTGTCAGCTTGTCGTCAGGCTACCATCCGCAGTCTAATGGGCAGACTGAAAGGGTGAACCAGTCCTTGGAGCAGTTCCTCAGGTGTTATGTCTCCAAGTGTCAGACTGACTGGGTTGCTCATCTGTCCATGGCGGAGTTTGCCTATAACAACGCGGCTCACTCTGCTACAGGGATCTCTCCCTTCCTTTGTGTGTATGGGCATCATCCTAAGGCCAATTCTTTTGACCCCCTGGACTCCACGCCTGGTGGTTCCTCTGTGGTTTCGGTCCTTAGAGGTATTTGGCGGAAAGTGAAGAAAGCCCTTGTGTCTGTGTCATTAGTGACCAAAAGGGTTTTTGATAAGCGGAAAAGACCCTGCAGCTTCAAATTAGGAGACTTCGTCTGGTTGTCTACCAAGAATTTGAAGTTGAGACAGCCATCTCATAAGTTAGGGCCCCGGTTCATCGGCCCTTATAAGATCACCAGGGTTATCAATCCGGTGGCATTTCAGTTAGATCTGCCCCGTTCTTTGGGTATCAATAAAACATTTCATTGTTCCCTTTTAAAACGGGCGATTAGTAATCCTTCTTCCAGTGGAAGACCTTCCCCTCTTCTGATACGTGGCCAGAGGGAGTTTGTTGTTGAAAGGATTCTTGACTCCAAGGTGGTTCGGGGTCGGCTGTCATTTTTGGTGCACTGGAAGGGGTATGGCCCGGAGGAGCGGTCGTGGGTGCGCAGTTGTGATCTTCATGCCCCCAGACTGATACGCTCTTTCTTCTCGCAGTTCCCCGATAAACCCGGTGGTAGGGGTTCTTTGACCCCTCGTCAGAGGGGGGGTACTGTTAGGGTCTCCTGCCCTGTGCTGCCACGTCGTCATGGCAACCGGGAGACAAGTGCTAGTGGAGTAACCTGAGCGCAGCTGATACTCCGGTTCGGGTCTTTTGCTGTGCAGTGGTTATAGGCTCTGTGCACGGCAGGGGATCCGGTGCTGGTTTTTGTGCTCACAGTCTGTGAGGTCTGAGTGGGGCGTGGACAGCACCTGCTTTATAAGGCCTCTTTTCAGGGTAAGCAGATGCTGCTGAATCTTTGTTGGTTAGTCAGTTCATGAAAGTTAGCCAGTACTGTGTAGCTTTGTATTTGTTTGTTGCTTACTGCAAATAGGCCTGGGGATTTGGTATTACACTCTGCCAATCCAGACCTAGCAGTAAGACTGGAGTCAGTCGTTTAGCTTGCTGGGGTTCTGTTACTACTCTGTGAACTTAGCAAGTTTGCGGCTGTATTCTAAGACTTGCCTGTCTAATCCTGTCTCACTGTGCTAGGTGTCAGGGGTCAGTTTAGTGGCAGTAAGCTAAAACCTGTGCACTGCAAGTGAGAAATAGGATTGTGGAGACTCTCCTTGTGTCTATCATTCCATCTCTGACCAAGGAGTTTACTGCCACACCCGTTGGTAACCCTTTAGGGTTTTGCTGTTGCCCTTAGCAACAGCATTTCGGGTTCTCTATGTATTAAAACACAACATCTTGCTTTTTCCATCTGTGCAGTTCTAATACAAGGGAGATACCCAGTTCCTTAGCCTCTGGGCTTCTCTGTTCACTTTGTGTGTATTTTGTTACCCTATTACCTTCTGTGTACGTTATGTCATATTCCCCAGTTTGTCTGTGAGTCCATTTGTTTTGCATAACAGTTCAAACACCAGTACATTCCTGCAGACACTGGAGTGCATAACAGTTCTGACACCAGTACTTTCCTGCCGGCACTGGTGTGCATAACAGTTTCCCAGTTAGTGGCTTGTTTCCATCCTCCCCAGGGACCATTCTCCTGGCTTGTTTCCCAGTTAGTGGCTTGTTTCCATCATCCCCAGGGACCATTCTCCTGGCTTGTTTCCCAGTGAGTGGCTTGTTTCCATCCTCCCCAGGGACTATTCTGCTGCTTACATCAGATCAATCCCTCTCCTGTTTGAACAAAGAAGCATATTCTGAAACACTCCTTTGCAAGAGAGGTCTTGAAGCATGTTTCATTAGTGTGCCGGTTATCGTGAAAGCTGAAAAGAAGAAATAGTAGCAGGAGCCATTTGTTTATTTACAGTTATTTTTTTTATATAGAAGCATAGAATTTGAAGGCACCATATAGCCCATCCAGTCTGCCCTTTAGAGTTAGGGTTTTTTAAGGGGATTGGGGATTTGGGATAGGGTATTAGGGTTGGTTTAGTGGTTTATTTTAGGGTACTAGGGTTATTTGATGGGATTGGGCTATGGGTTAGGGATAGGGTAATAAGATTTCTAAGGGGAATGGGTTAGGGTATTAAGGATAAGATACTAGGGTTGGTGAAGTCGTTTGGGGTAAGATATTAGGTGTAGCGGTTATGGTTAGGGAGAGGTTTGGGTTAGGATCGGATTAGGGTTTTAAGGGTATTAGGATTAATGTTAAGGGTGAGGTTTAGGTACTAGGGTGAGGCTTATGTTAAAGATGCTCTAAATACTGGATTTGCCCTGCCAAGAGAGTCCATCATTTATAAGAGCCAAAAGCTTTTGCTAAGAGGCAGAATCCCTAGAAAATTCTTTTGGATTATCTCGCTAGAAGTCATTCCCCATATTTCATCTTAAAGGGAGAGGTGTGAGGATGGTGCACACTTATTATTTTTAAATAAATAAAATTTAGTAATTCACATTAGTCCCTGTCCCAGTAGAGTTTACAATCTATATTCCCAATCCTAGCACATGAACACACATTAACGATAATTTTTTGTGAGACGTTCATATGTTGTTGGTGTGTAAGTGAAAACCAGAGACCCTCATGTAAACCTGGGATAACATACAAACTCCACACAGATGATACCTTGGCCAGGAATATAACTCTGGTTCGGTAATGCTAACCACTATGACAATCATGCTGTCCACAGTTATGTCACTGATAAAACCATTGAGCGGGGAGGTGCACTATTTGAAATGTATTACCCTAACAGTATGTGTCTCTATGTCATTTCACTTGGATTGCAGCATGTGCCGGTGAGGGTCATCTACTTTTTGTGAACAAGCGGAGAGCATACAAGCTCCACACAGGTAGGGCGGGGCTGCGAATTGAGCTGATGACCTAAGTGCTGTGAGGCAGTGATGGTAACCATTATACACTGCGCTGCCCATTTTATCAAAAGTTGTTTATAAGGGCGATAACCCAAGCAACATCAAGGGGCAGTGCTGGAATCCCACGGCCTTCTGCATCTCATACAGGGCCTGATTCTGAGTGGCATGCACTGCAGATGCCGGTCCCAGTAGAGTGATTTTATTTTTCTGCGCATGCATCTATGTTGCACTGTGCATGCGTCCAGATAGTGAGGCGGAGTTGCAATGGCACACGGGCGACACAAAGTCTCAGAATTGTCTTGAAAATACACTGAGCATTCCGGTGCAGTAACACCAAGGTGGTTTATTAGACACACTGAAAGGGTTCCCCTTATGGGTATGATATGAGAATGTTGCGGACATGTCACTGAAAGCGGCTGCATACAGAGATGCTCAGCCACACACATAGGAGGCAATACTCAAGGCGACACACTGCACGGACCATAGGACCAGTGCAAGTTTAGTGCATAGTTACCAGGGCCGGTTCAAGCCCGCTCTGCGCCCCGGGCAGGAAACGGGGCGTGGCTTAATACGGGGGGCGTGGTCAGTTACGCCCCCTGTACATTAGTAGCGCCGCTTAAATGCTGATCGGTGCGCGATGACGTCATCGCGCACCGCACAGCAAAAGGTCCTTTCCACGAAGGGAAACTAGACGCGTAGCGTCTAGTTCCCTTCGTGGAGAGGACCTTTGCTGTGCGGTGCGCGATGACGTCATCGCGCACCGCTCAGCAAAGGTACTCTCCACAAAGGGAAACTAGACGCTACGCGTCTAGTTCCCTTCACAGGAGGCACAGACGGGGGACACAGCGGGCAGCGGAGGGCACAGCAGTGGCGGATCTTGCCATGGTGCGGCGTCCTCCGGACGGCGCCAGCGCCCTCCGGAAGGCGGCGCCCCGGGCAAAAGTCCTGCTTGCCCGTGGCAAGATCCGCTACTGATAGTTACCTACCCTCCCTCATTCTGCAGGAGACTCCCTGAAATAGAAGCAATCTTCCTCACTCCCTGACTAGTCCAGCAATCTCCCTGATTGCACCTTTCCCCCATTGTGCAGCTGTTATATTCTTGGGGAAAAAGATAAATCCGAGATACATACTTTCAAATGGGATCATCAGTGCCATTTTCCTGCATTGGTTATAAGGCACAGTAATCCCTATGGCTACATGCATTTTAAATGAGATTTCTCGTGGCCACTTAGCATATGGAAGCTCTTGTAAAGTAAAATACACACATCCTGAAAAATATCAGTGTCTTTTCTTCAACAAGTAGATCTTAGTAACTTTGGGGCTCATTACATTTGCATGTAAGTAATTTTTATGACACGCCTCTCAGATGTAGCAGTACACGCCCGCGCTGATAGTTGTTAATGACGCAATCTCCCTGACAGGCTTTTTCAAAAGTAGGCAAGTATGGTTTAGTGCAAGTTTCAATGGTCACACTAATCAGTATTTCAGCGTCTATAGATGCTTGCACTGGGCGTCTCAGTACTTGCACATGCGGATGCACAGATGTAAGGCTTTGTAGCCACGTTTGTATAAAGTTGCAGACGTGCGTCTGCAAAAAGATGCAACCATAGACATGGCTGAATCAGCCCCACAGCCTCTGAATAGTTTGACTCACTGACCCAGTGCCTGTTATCCATCTCTGTGTGAGTCCTGCGTTACCTCCTCACCTGTCTGTCATTCATTGTAGCAGGTTTCCCTGTGCATGGCAGCACACCAGACCTCTGCATACACTGCATATCTGTGTAATTATCCCCAGCAGCATCCAGGGAAACATGCTGTTAGCTCATCTATTCTTTTTGTGATAACTGCACCAGTTTTATTTTAATGTGGCTAATGTCTAGTTATAGGCCTTGTAGTTTGTAATTATATTTAATGAAGCTTATTCCAATTCTTTACTGCAATTTTATTGTAGATGATTACTGCCCTCATGTGGACAGTGTCCAGTACTGCAGCAGTGTAGCTACAGCTCACACCTAAAGTTTCTGCAGTATTTAACAACTCTTACTGCTACCATCATGTAATTTTTCTGGGCATGTCGTCTTATCTCTTTGAGCAAGTCGATCCTCCTCCACCTTTTTCCTGTCATCCTTCACTAATTTTGAGAGACTTACGCAATTATTGGAACATCGAAGATCTTTCTTATCTGCGCCAGGCAAGGTCGTCCACAAGTCTTGCGATACAAGAGGCTGGAAGTGGTCATCGCTGACGTCAGAGGCCCTCCCTAAAAACGCCTGGGCATTCTTGCGTTTTTTCTGACACACCCATAAATCAGCAGGTTTCCACCCAGAAACGCCGACTTCCTGCCAGTCAAACAGCATCTGCATTGTGATCACAATGTGGATGCATTTTCTGTCGCTATTATTACTTGCGCGTGTGAAATGCGAATGCTGCACATGTGCAGTGTTTCAATAATCGTCCAGATTGCAATTCGATAATTTTGCAATCTTTACTGAATAAGGTCCTCAAGTTTCTGACATTGCTACGCTTGGAACACGAACTGATGCTTCAAGACGGATGAGATGTGTCACTCTCAAGCAAGCTTAACTTGATAACTACTTGTGCTCCACTCGGAAATGGAATCTATGAAGGAAAACAACATGATGCCGAAAATAGAACTCATCAGTCTGTGGGGGTAATTCAGAGTTGATCGCAGCAGCAAATTTTTTAGCAGCATGTGCAGAGAGAGTTAGATTTGGGTGGGGAGTGTTCAAACTGAAATCTAAATTGCAGTGTAAAAATAAAGCAGTCAGTATTTACCCTGTACAGAAACAATATTACCCACCCAAATGTAACTCTCTCTGCACATGTTATATCTGCCCCCCGCCCCCTGCTGCGCACATGGTTTTGCCCAACTGCTAACAAATTTGCTGCTGCGATCATCTCTGAATTACCCCCATTGTCTCTGACTTGTGGAACTGTGGCCTCCCTGTCGCGTAACCTCCCCCTAAGCTTCAACCCCATTGGTGATGCTGACAATTTTTCAAACAAAGGATAAAACAGAATGGAGGCTGCGATCTAATTGAATTAGACAATAATAGCTAGTTTTCGGATAAATACATTTAAAAAAGACAATTTAATAAAAAAACACAAATGTGTACGTAGAACGTCATATGACATAAAGTGGTGGCCGCCGCGGCTGCTGTGCGATGCTTTTGTACTTGTGCGGGGGGGTTGGGCCTGACATGTAGGGTGGACTAGCCCTGTGCTGGGCGTATCCCCGCATGTCAGTGTGCCTGGTCGTAGATGTGCTAAATTTAGCACATCTACGATCATGTCTGAATTAGGCCCTTAGTGTCATTAGGATGCTTGGAGCAGTACAGTAGTATAAGCAGTGGTGGCAGTCATGCCCACTCACCCCAAGGGGCGCAGCCTTATGACGGTATGAGCTCAGGGAGGTGGACGATGGTTGCACAGGTTTTAGGGTTTTTTTTTAAACTAAATTATGACATAGCATTCATTTCTCTATTTGTTAGTATGTGAAGGGACTGCTATTACACGAAATATGATTTAACTACTACATTCAGAGTAGGTCCTTATTGACATATTCGATATATAAAAATAATGAAAAGAAGATTTAATTGACAACTTTCTAAACTTACTATGGAGTTTTGCCAAGAGGTGTGGCTGATTCCACCATAAGTCACTCCTTCACTGTTCCAGTATAACGATGGAGCTCTTGTATTTTCTAGCATTTTTTTGAGGGGTAGCCATTCTGTACAAGTCAAGCTTGCTGCCCTCATGGCCCAACTGGATGAAGCAGTGCAATTAAGGCTGCCACAAAGGGGCTACAGCCTGTAGTAATGCACCGGGCCCCGGCTTAGGGGGAAGCCCACCGCCTACTGATGAGATCTCACCTGGAGCCTGGTAATTCTACCAATATGAAGCTAGGTGTAATTGTTAGTATAAAACCATTGCAATTTTATGCTGACAATTACAAGAAGCCTCATATAGTTATTATATCCCTGCTTGCAATAATCTCAACTCTGATTGGCTGTCCTTGTCAATGCATGCGTGCTGATGAGGCACTGCAGAATGACAAAATGTATTAAGCAAACATTTATATTAAACTGAAAGTGCTTATAAACTGTTATGTATTTACAGCAATACAATATTACTACACCATACTATGGTGCGGGATCTCCTATCAGCAGCACAGGATGATTTACCACAAGGCAACTAAAGCGACTGCTTTGGGCCCTGCTGGTCCCAGGGGGCCCGCCGACAAGGCGTATAAAGGGCATCTCTGAAGGACCATGAGCCTCACCAAAATTGTCAGAGAGCTGGGCTGGCTGATTACTCCCAGAAGGCTGTCAGTAACTAGACAGCTGATGGGTGTTGGCTCCAGCGCATGCCTGCAGTACTGTGCATGGGGGGAATTATGTACATGTGGTAGAGAAAATAAATTGTAAGCTCCTCTGGGGAAGGGACTTATGTGAATGGCCAAATATTCTCTGTAAAGCGCTGCAGAATATGTGTGCGCTATATAAATAACTGATAATAAATAATAATCAATACACTACCATCCACCTGCTATAACAGGCTGGGGGGCAGATTGGGGAGCATACACTGACTGGGGGAGGCATAATGAGTGGGGACCTGTCTGCTACAAATGGTGGGGGTACGCTGAGGATTGTTTTAGGAAGGGTGACCCAAATCTGTGTCTTGCTTAGGGTTCCATGAGGTCTAAATATGCCTCTGATCAGCAGAGATAACAGGTCTCTGTTATCAAACATAGGGGGTAATTCAGAGTTGATCGCAGCAGCAAATTTGTTAGCATTTGGGCAAAACCATGTGCACTGCAGGTGTGGCAGATATAACATTTGCAGAGAGTGTTAGATTTTGGTGGGTTATTTTGTTTCTGTGCAGGGTAAATACTGGCTGCTTTATTTTTACACTGCAATTTAGATTTCAGTTTGAACACACCCCACCCAAATCTAACTCTCTCTGCACATGTCACATTTGTTCCCCCTGCAGTGCACATGGTTTTGCCCAACTGCTAACAAATTTGCTGCGGCGATCAACTCAGAATTATGCTAGCCATACATCAGACTAACCATCCAACTGACCAACCATCCAACTTGTCTGTCCAACCATCCAACATGTCTGTCCAACTAAAACACTGCCCCACACACCTAACCAACTTTTTCATCCATCTAGTAACCCAGCCAACTTTTTCATCAAACCAGCCTACTTCTCTCCAACACGTGATGTCACAGTAGTAGACGGACAGTGTTTGCCTACTTTGTATGTTTTGAATAAAAAATTTTGAGAGATATATTTCAATATGCTTTTTTATGCTATTGACAGATTTCCTGTTATCTAGGAAACAGGACTGAACTTTTGAAATAATGCATTACTGCTGAATTAATTTACCTTTGTTGAAGGTAATAAATAGATACTTTTATGTCTATATATGTAAGTTGCAACTACCATAAGCAGATACATAAAGTGATACAGTTACTGACATTTCTGTCACATTACACCAGGTACAGCCCTTATACTCTTTAAGCCGTTTACAGTAGAGATGAGCGGGTTCGGTTTCTCTGAATCCGAACCCGCCGAACTTCAGCTTTTTTTACACGGGGCCGAGCAGGCTCGGATCCTCCCGCCTTGCTCGGTTAACCCGAGCGCGCCCGAACGTCATCATCCCGCTGTCGGATTCTCGCGAGGCTCGGATTCTATCGCGAGACTCGGATTCTATATAAGGAGCCGCGCGTCGCCGCCATTTTTCACACGTGCATTGAGATTGATAGGGAGAGGACGTGGCTGGCGTCCTCTCCGTTTAGAGTGACTAATAGTACTAGAGAGAGAGAGACACAAATTTTGGGGAGCATAATATAGGAGGAGTACTACTTGCTGCTGATAGTGTGACCAGTGGCAGTGACCAGTGCCACCAGTTTAATGAATCCGTTCTCTGCCTGAAAAAAACGATACACAGTGTGACACAGTCACACATACCATATCTGTGCTCAGCCCAGTGTGCTGCATCATATACTGTATATCATTATCTGACTGCTGAGTGCTCACTGCTCACACAGCTTAATTGTGGGGGAGACTGGGGAGCAGTTATAGCAGGAGTACATATTTTAAGTACAGTGCACACTTTTGCTGCCAGAGTGCCACTGCCAGTGTGACTGACCAGTGACCACTGACCACCAGTATTGTGATTGTCTGCTGACCACCAGTATATTGTGATTGTCTGCCTGAAAAAGTTAAACACTCGTCGTGTGGTGTTTTTATAAACGCATTCTGCAGACAGTGTCCAGCAGGTCCGTCATTACATAATATATACCTGTCCGGCTGCAGTACTAGTGTGATATATATATATATATATTTTAATTTTATCTCATTATCATCCAGTCTATATTAGCAGCAGACACAGTACGGTAGTCCACGGCTGTAGCTACCTCTGTGTCGGCAGTCGCTCGTCCATCCATAATTGTATACCACCTACCCGTGGTTTTTTTTTTTTCTATCTTCTTGATACTAGTAGCTTACTTTAGGAGTCTGCAGTGCTGAGTCTGACAGACAGTGTCCAGCAGGTCCGTCATTACATAATATATACCTGTCCGGCTGCAGTACTAGTGTGATATATATATATATATTTTAATTTTATCTCATTATCATCCAGTCTATATTAGCAGCAGACACAGTACGGTAGTCCACGGCTGTAGCTACCTCTGTGTCGGCAGTCGCTCGTCCATCCATAATTGTATACCACCTACCCGTGGTTTTTTTTTTCTATCTTCTTGATACTAGTAGCTTACTTTAGGAGTCTGCAGTGCTGACAGACAGTGTCCAGCAGGTCCGTCATTACATAATATAATATACCTGTCCGGCTGCAGTACTAGTGTGATATATATATATTTTAATTTTATCTCATTATCATCCAGTCTATATTAGCAGCAGACACAGTACGGTAGTCCACGGCTGTAGCTACCTCTGTGTCGGCAGTCGCTCGTCCATCCATAATTGTATACCACCTACCCGTGGTTTTTTTTTTTCTATCTTCTTGATACTAGTAGCTTACTTTAGGAGTCTGCAGTGCTGACAGACAGTGTCCAGCAGGCCCGTCATTACATAATATATACCTGTCCGGCTGCAGTACTAGTGTGATATATATATATTTTAATTTTATCTCATTATCATCCAGTCTATATTAGCAGCAGACACAGTACGGTAGTCCACGGCTGTAGCTACCTCTGTGTCGGCAGTCGCTCGTCCATCCATAATTGTATACCACCTACCCGTGGTTTATTTTTTTTTCTATCTTCTTGATACTAGTAGCTTACTTTAGGAGTCTGCAGTGCTGAGTCTGACAGACAGTGTCCAGCAGGTCCGTCATTACATAATATATACCTGTCCGGCTACAGTACTAGTGTGATATATATATATATATTTTAATTTTATCTCATTATCATCCAGTCTATATTAGCAGCAGACACAGTACGGTAGTCCACGGCTGTAGCTACCTCTGTGTCGGCAGTCGCTCGTCCATCCATAATTGTATACCACCTGCCCGTGGTTTATTTTTTTTTTCTATCTTCTTGATACTAGTAGCTTACTTTAGGAGTCTGCAGTGCTGACAGACAGTGTCCAGCAGGTCCGTCATTACATAATATAATATACCTGTCCGGCTGCAGTACTAGTGTGATATATATATATTTTAATTTTATCTCATTATCATCCAGTCTATATTAGCAGCAGACACAGTACGGTAGTCCACGGCTGTAGCTACCTCTGTGTCGGCAGTCGCTCGTCCATCCATAATTGTATACCACCTACCCGTGGTTTTTTTTTCTATCTTCTTGATACTAGTAGCTTACTTTAGGAGTCTGCAGTGCTGACAGACAGTGTCCAGCAGGTCCGTCATTACATAATATATACCTGTCCGGCTGCAGTACTAGTGTGATATATATATATATTTTAATTTTATCTCATTATCATCCAGTCTATATTAGCAGCAGACACAGTACGGTAGTCCACGGCTGTAGCTACCTCTGTGTCGGCAGTCGCTCGTCCATCCATAATTGTATACCACCTACCCGTGGTTTATTATTTTTTTTCTATCTTCTTGATACTAGTAGCTTACTTTAGGAGTCTGCAGTGCTGAGTCTGACAGACAGTGTCCAGCAGGTCCGTCATTACATAATATATACCTGTCCGGCTGCAGTACTAGTGTGATATATATATATATATATATATTAATTTTATCTCATTATCATCCAGTCTATATTAGCAGCAGACACAGGTGGTAATTCCAAGTTGATCGCAGCAGGAATTCTGTTAGCAACTGGGCAAAACCATGTGCACTGCAGGGGAGGCAGATATAACATGTGCAGAGAGAGTTAGATTTGGGTGTGGTGAGTTCAATCTGCAATCTAATTTGCAGTGTAAAAATAAAGCAGCCGGTATTACCCTGCACAGAAATAAAATAACCCACCCAAATCTAACTCTCTCTGCAAATCTTATATCTGCCACACCTGCAGTGCACATGGTTTTGCCCAACTGCTAAAAAATTTCCTGCTGCGATCAACTTGGAATTACCCCCACAGTACGGTAGTCCACGGCTGTAGCTACCTCTGTGTCGGCAGTCGCTCGTCCATCCATAATTGTATACCACCTACCCGTGGTTTATTTTTTTTTCTATCTTC
Organism: Pseudophryne corroboree; assembly: GCF_028390025.1. NCBI lineage: Eukaryota > Metazoa > Chordata > Amphibia > Anura > Myobatrachidae > Pseudophryne > Pseudophryne corroboree. The sequence goes on along the minus strand of NC_086451.1, from coordinate 369,284,600 downwards.
TTGATACTAGTAGCTTACTTTAGGAGTCTGCAGTGCTGACAGACAGTGTCCAGCAGGTCCGTCATTACATAATTATACCTGTCCGGCTGCAGTACTAGTGTGATATATATATATTTTAATTTTATCTCATTATCATCCAGTCTATATTAGCAGCAGACACAGTACGGTAGTCCACGGCTGTAGCTACCTCTGTGTCGGCAGTCGCTCGTCCATCCATAATTGTATACCACCTACCCGTGGGTTTTTTTTTTTTTCTATCTTCTTGATACTAGTAGCTTACTTTAGGAGTCTGCAGTGCTGACAGACAGTGTCCAGCAGGTCCGTCATTACATAATATATACCTGTCCGGCTGCAGTACTAGTGTGATATATATATATTTTAATTTTATCTCATTATCATCCAGTCTATATTAGCAGCAGACACAGTACGGTAGTCCACGGCTGTAGCTACCTCTGTGTCGGCAGTCGCTCGTCCATCCATAAGTATACTAGTATCCATCCATCTCCATTGTCTACCTGAGGTGCCTTTTAGTTGTGCCTATTAAAATATGGAGAACAAAAATGTTGAGGTTCCAAAATTAGGGAAAGATCAAGATCGACTTCCACCTCGTGCTGAAGCTGCTGCCACTAGTCATGGCCGAGACGATGAAATGCCAGCAACGTCGTCTGCCAAGGCCGATGCCCAATGTCATAGTACAGAGCATGTAAAATCCAAAACACCAAATATCAGTAAAAAAAGGACTCAAAAATCTAAAATAAAATTGTCGGAGGAGAAGCGTAAACTTGCCAATATGCCATTTACCACACGGAGTGGCAAGGAACGGCTGAGGCCCTGGCCTATGTTCATGGCTAGTGGTTCAGCTTCACATGAGGATGGAAGCACTCATCCTCTCGCTAGAAAAATGAAAAGACTCAAGCTGGCAAAAGCACCGCAAAGAACTGTGCGTTCTTCGAAATCACAAATCCACAAGGAGAGTCCAATTGTGTCGGTTGCGATGCCTGACCTTCCCAACACTGGACGTGAAGAGCATGCGCCTTCCACCATTTGCACGCCCCCTGCAAGTGCTGGAAGGAGCACCCGCAGTCCAGTTCCTGATAGTCAGATTGAAGATGTCAGTGTTGAAGTACACCAGGATGAGGAGGATATGGGTGTTGCTGGCGCTGGGGAGGAAATTGACAAGGAGGATTCTGATGGTGAGGTGGTTTGTTTAAGTCAGGCACCCGGGGAGACACCTGTTGTCCGTGGGAGGAATATGGCCGTTGACATGCCTGGTGAAAATACCAAAAAAAATCAGCTCTTCGTGTGGAAGTATTTCAACAGAAATGCGGACAACATTTGTCAAGCCGTGTGTTGCCTTTGTCAAGCTGTAATAAGTAGGGGTAAGGACGTTAACCACCTCGGAACATCCTCCCTTATACGTCACCTGCAGCGCATTCATAATAAGTCAGTGACAAGTTCAAAAACTTTGGGCGACAGCGGAAGCAGTCCACTGACCAGTAAATCCCTTCCTCTTGTAACCAAGCTCACGCAAACCACCCCACCAACTCCCTCAGTGTCAATTTCCTCCTTCCCCAGGAATGCCAATAGTCCTGCAGGCCATGTCACTGGCAATTCTGACGAGTCCTCTCCTGCCTGGGATTCCTCCGATGCATCCTTGCGTGTAACGCCTACTGCTGCTGGCGCTGCTGTTGTTGCTGCTGGGAGTCGATGGTCATCCCAGAGGGGAAGTCGTAAGCCCACTTTTACTACTTCCACCAAGCAATTGACTGTCCAACAGTCCTTTGCGAGGAAGATGAAATATCACAGCAGTCATCCTGTTGCAAAGCGGATAACTGAGGCCTTGACAGCTATGTTGGTGTTAGACGTGCGTCCGGTATCCGCCGTTAGTTCACAGGGAACTAGACAATTTCTTGAGGTAGTGTGCCCCCGTTACCAAATACCATCTAGGTTCCACTTCTCTAGGCAGGCGATACCGAGAATGTACACGGACGTCAGAAAAAGACTCACCAGTGTCCTAAAAAATGCAGTTGTACCCAATGTCCACTTAACCACGGACATGTGGACAAGTGGAGCAGGGCAGGGTCAGGACTATATGACTGTGACAGCCCACTGGGTAGATGTATGGACTCCCGCCGCAAGAACAGCAGCGGCGGCACCAGTAGCAGCATCTCGCAAACGCCAACTCTTTCCTAGGCAGGCTACGCTTTGTATCACCGCTTTCCAGAATACACACACAGCTGAAAACCTCTTACGGCAACTGAGGAAGATCATCGCGGAATGGCTTACCCCAATTGGACTCTCCTGTGGATTTGTGGCATCGGACAACGCCAGCAATATTGTGTGTGCATTAAATATGGGCAAATTCCAGCACGTCCCATGTTTTGCACATACCTTGAATTTGGTGGTGCAGAATTTTTAAAAAAACGACAGGGGCGTGCAAGAGATGCTGTCGGTGGCCAGAAGAATTGCGGGACACTTTCGGCGTACAGGCACCACGTACAGAAGACTGGAGCAACACCAAAAACGCCTGAACCTGCCCTGCCATCATCTGAAGCAAGAAGTGGTAACGAGGTGGAATTCAACCCTCTATATGCTTCAGAGGTTGGAGGAGCAGCAAAAGGCCATTCAAGCCTATACAATTCAGCACGATATAGGAGGTGGAATGCACCTGTCTCAAGCGCAGTGGAGAATGATTTCAACGTTGTGCAAGGTTCTGCTGCCCTTTGAACTTGCCACACGTGAAGTCAGTTCAGACACTGCCAGCCTGAGTCAGGTCATTCCCCTCATCAGGCTTTTGCAGAAGAAGCTGGAGACATTGAAGGAGGAGCTAACACGGAGCGATTCCGCTAGGCATGTGGGACTTGTGGATGGAGCCCTTAATTCGCTTAACAAGGATTCACGGGTGGTCAATCTGTTGAAATCAGATCACTACATTTTGGCCACCGTGCTCGATCCTAGATTTAAAACCTACCTTGGATCTCTCTTTCCGGCAGACACAAGTCTGCTGGGGTTCAAAGACCTGCTGGTGAGAAAATTGTCAAGTCAAGCGGAACGCGACCTGTCAACATCTCCTCCTTCACATTCTCCCGCAACTGGGGGTGCGAGGAAAAGGCTCAGAATTCCGAGCCCACCCGCTGGCAGTGATGCAGGGCAGTCTGGAGCGACTGCTGATGCTGACATCTGGTCCGGACTGAAGGACCTGACAACGATTACGAACATGTCGTCTACTGTCACTGCATATGATTCTCTCCCCATTGAAAGAATGGTGGAGGATTATATGAGTGACCGCATCCAAGTAGGCACGTCAGACAGTCCGTACTTATACTGGCAGGAAAAAGAGGCAATTTGGAGGCCCTTGCACAAACTGGCTTTATTCTACCTAAGTTGCCCTCCCACAAGTGTGTACTCCGAAAGAGTGTTTAGTGCCGCCGCTCACCTTGTCAGCAATCGGCGTACGAGGTTACTTCCAGAAAATGTGGAGAAGATGATGTTCATTAAAATGAATTATAATCAATTCCTCCGTGGAGACATTGACCAGCAGCAATTGCCTCCACAAAGTACATAGGGAGCTGAGATGGTGGATTCCAGTGGGGACGAATTGATAATCTGTGAGGAGGGGGATGTACACGGTGATATATCGGAGGATGATGATGAGGTGGACATCTTGCCTCTGTAGAGCCAGTTTGTGCAAGGGAGATTAATTGCTTCTTTTTTGGTGGGGGTCCAAACCAACCCGTCATTTCAGTCACAGTCGTGTGGCAGACCCTGTCACTGAAATGATGGGTTGGTTAAAGTGTGCATGTCCTGTTTATACAACATAAGGGTGGGTGGGAGGGCCCAAGGACAATTCCATCTTGCACCTCTTTTTTCTTTAATTTTTCTTTGCGTCATGTGCTGTTTGGGGAGTGTTTTTTGGAAGGGCCATCCTGCGTGACACTGCAGTGCCACTCCTAGATGGGCCAGGTGTTTGTGTCGGCCACTAGGGTCGCTTATCTTACTCACACAGCTACCTCATTGCGCCTCTTTTTTTCTTTGCGTCATGTGCTGTTTGGGGAGTGTTTTTTGGAAGGGCCATCCTGCGTGACACTGCAGTGCCACTCCTAGATGGGCCAGGTGTTTGTGTCGGCCACTAGGGTCGCTTAGCTTACTCACACAGCTACCTCATTGCGCCTCTTTTTTTCTTTGCGTCATGTGCTGTTTGGGGAGTGTTTTTTGGAAGGGCCATTCTGCGTGACACTGCAGTGCCACTCCTAGATGGGCCAGGTGTTTGTGTCGGCCACTAGGGTCGCTTAGCTTACTCACACAGCTACCTCATTGCGCCTCTTTTTTTCTTTGCGTCATGTGCTGTTTGGGGAGTGTTTTTTGGAAGGGCCATCCTGCGTGACACTGCAGTGCCACTCCTAGATGGGCCAGGTGTTTGTGTCGGCCACTAGGGTCGCTTATCTTACTCACACAGCTACCTCATTGCGCCTCTTTTTTTCTTTGCGTCATGTGCTGTTTGGGGAGTGTTTTTTGGAAGGGCCATCCTGCGTGACACTGCAGTGCCACTCCTAGATGGGCCAGGTGTTTGTGTCGGCCACTAGGGTCGCTTAGCTTACTCACACAGCTACCTCATTGCGCCTCTTTTTTTCTTTGCGTCATGTGCTGTTTGGGGAGTGTTTTTTGGAAGGGCCATCCTGCGTGACACTGCAGTGCCACTCCTAGATGGGCCAGGTGTTTGTGTCGGCTACTAGGGTCACTTAGCTTACTCACACAGCTACCTCATTGCGCCTCTTTTTTTCTTTGCGTCATGTGCTGTTTGGGGAGTGTTTTTTGGAAGGGCCATCCTGCGTGACACTGCAGTGCCACTCCTAGATGGGCCAGGTGTTTGTGTCGGCCACTAGGGTCGCTTAGCTTAGTCATCCAGCGACCTCGGTGCAAATTTTAGGACTAAAAATAATATTGTGAGGTGTGAGGTATTCAGAATAGACTGAAAATGAGTGGAAATTATGGTTTTTGAGGTTAATAATACTTTGGGATCAAAATGACCCCCAAATTCTATGATTTAAGCTGTTTTTTAGTGTTTTTTGAAAAAAAACACCCGAATCCAAAACACACCCGAATCCGACAAAAAAAATTCGGTGAGGTTTTGCCAAAACGCGGTCGAACCCAAAACACGGCCGCGGAACCGAACCCAAAACCAAAACACAAAACCCGAAAAATTTCAAGTGCACATCTCTAGTTTACAGCCCTTTACGCACATCACACCAGGTAGAGCCCCTTAGATACATTTACGAAAAGTAGAGCCCCTTACACGCATTACGCCAAGTAGAGCCCCTTACACGCATTACACCAAGTAGAGCACCTTACACGCATTATGCCAAGTAAAGCACCTTACACGCATTATGCCAAGTAGAGCCCCTTACATGCATTACGCCAAGTAGAGCACCTTACACGCATTACGCCAAGTAGAGCACCTTACACGCATTACGCCAAGTAGAGCACCTTACACACATTCCGCCAAGTAGAGCACCTTACACGCATTCCGCCAAGTAGAGCACCTTACACGCATTACGCCAAGTAGAGCACCTTACACGCATTACGCCAAGTAGAGCACCTTACACGCATTACGCCAAGTAGAGCACCTTACACGCATTACGCCAAGTAGAGCACCTTACACGCATTACGCCAAGTAGAGCACCTTACACGCATTACGCCAAGTAGAGCACCTTACACGCATTACGCCAAGTAGAGCACCTTACACGCATTACGCCAAGTAGAGCACCTTACACGCATTACGCCAAGTAGAGCCCCTTACACGCATTATGCCAAGTAGAGCACCTTACACGCATTATGCCAAGTAGAGCACCTTACACGCATTACGCCAAGTAGAGCCCCTTACACGCATTATGCCAAGTAGAGCACCTTACACGCATTATGCCAAGTAGAGCCCCTTACACGCATTATGCCAAGTAGAGAACCTTACACGCATTACGCCAAGTAGAGCACCTTACACGCATTACGCCAAGTAGAGCCCCTTACACGCATTATGCCAAGTAGAGCACCTTACACGCATTATGCCAAGTAGAGCACCTTACACGCATTACGCCAAGTAGAGCCCCTTACACGCATTATGCCAAGTAGAGCACCTTACACGCATTATGCCAAGTAGAGCACCTTACACGCATTACGCCAAGTAGAGCCCCTTACACGCATTATGCCAAGTAGAGCACCTTACACGCATTACGCCAAGTAGAGCACCTTACACGCATTACGCCAAGTAGAGCACCTTACACGCATTACGCCAAGTAAAGCCCCTTACACGCATTACGCCAAGTAGAGCACCTTACACGCATTATGCCAAGTAGAGCACCTTACACGCATTACGCCAAGTAGAGCCCCTTACACGCATTATGCCAAGTAGAGCACCTTACACGCTATACGCCAAGTAGAGCACCTTACACGCATTACGCCAAGTAGAGCACCTTACACGCATTATGCCAAGTAGAGCACCTTACACGCATTACGTCAAGTAGAGCACCTTACACGCATTACGCCAAGTAGAGCACCTTACAGGTTACATTATATGTTGCCCAGGGCCCCCACTAGTCAATCCGGCCCTGCCACCTGCCTCAATCTCCCCTCTTTCCCTATGCAGCAAGTGTAGTCAGAATATATAGATTAGTGGTAGCAGCAGCCGTCTCCGTGGTCCTCGCTTCTTACTGGAGCAGCAGCAGCAGTAGCGGGTTCAGACGCTGTAACGTCTTCCTGCAGGGTTCCTTATGTGACAGTTCACAGCACTTGGGCTCAGTGCAGAGGCAACAGCAGCAGAATAGGGTGAGCTGTCACAAGCACTGATGAATGGGGCACTGCAGGGAGCAAAGCCTGGGGAAGGGAAAGGTGTCAGAGGGAAGAGGAAGAAGTTCTGCTACAGCTGAGACATGTGTTAGGGAGGGCAGTCTGGTAATCAGTGGCGGCTCCGGGGTCCAGTATTCCGGTGAGGAGCATTTATCCCGGGACTAGCATGTAGGAGGAGAGCGCCCGGTGACAGTCTCGGGCTGCTGTGCAGTGTGTCTATCCAAGTATTGTCCCGGAAAGTCACAGCCAGGTAGTGAGAGGAAGGAGGCGATTAAGACAGTGGCACCATTAGCTTTGTGAGGTGAGCTGGCTCTAAGCTCTCGCTCCCTGCTGACATCCTATCAGACTCCCTGCCTCCAGATGGCTCCTGCACCACCGCTGCCGGGTTTACAGGGGCAGCTAGGCAGCAGTGATGGACTGCCGCAGCTGCCCCTGAACCTTCTCCCACCTCCCACTTCTTTACCGCCGCTGCCGGGTTGACAGGGGCAGCTAGGCAGCAGTGATGGACTGCCGCAGCTGCCCCTGAATCTTCTCCCACTTCTTTACCGCCGCTGCCGGGGTGAGAGGGGCAGCCCGACAGCAGTAATGCACTGCCGCAGCTGCCCCTGAACCAGCTCACGCTCCACAGTACCACCGACAGAGCCGCCCCTAGGCATAGGCAAACTAGGCAAATGCCTAGGGCTTTTGGTATGCCTAGGGGCACCAGCAGCTTCTGCTGATTAAAATGATATGCGGCATGCCTATATTCTGTGTGTAGCATTTCGTATGCAGATACAGCCACAGTCGCACACAGTATATAGGCATGCTGCATATAATTTTAAACAGCAGAAGCTGCTTCTGCATCCTAGCCACATATAGCAATGCCAATAAGATGCATTTTAATTAAAAAAGGCACCCGACATTAGCAGAGCTGCCAGCTGACTCACGCCAGGCATCTCCTGCTGCATGGCGCATTGAGGAAAGATGTATAAGGACACATCTGTATCCAAGGAGAGGCAGAGGTCACAGTGTTAGCAGCTGTGTGAGTGTTGTGTGCAGGTGGGTTGGTTGTGCAATAATGTTTGGCATATATATGTGTAAGGGACATTATGTGTAAAAGGGCATTAATAAAGGTTAGCATAATGTGTAAGGCACATTATGTTTATAAGGACATTAATAATGTGTGTCATATGTGTTAGGGGCTTTACTGTGTGGTATTATGTGTATAAAGGCATTACTAATGTGTGGCATTATGTGTATAAGGTGCTCTACTGTGTGGTGTTACGTATAGAAAGGGCACTATTTTGTGGTGTAATGTGAATAGAGAGCAAGATGGTGTGGTGTAATATGAATAAGGGGCACTACTGTGAGGAGTAACGTATATAAGATAAAGTAATACTACTGTGGGATGTAACGTGAATAAGGGACACTATCGCATGATATAATGTGAATAAAGTTGCAGTACTGTGTGGCATAATTTGAATTGGGGTTACTATTGTGTGGCCATGCCGCTTGCCAGCAAAAACAAGTCCCTTTTTGGGCTGTGCGTCGAATGTGCGCACTGTTCCTTTTTAAAATATAGGGTATAGGAACACCAAAATAAGGACTGCTATGGGTGCGGGGTGATGGTACTGGAAAAGGGTCCAGGGACAGAGGCAGAACTAGCGGTGGTGCTAAAGGCACCAGCCAAAATCTTGCCTAGGGCATCATATTGGTTAGGGCCGGCTCTGACCACCGATGTCGGGGATCCTGGGCTGACAGGGGCAGCCCAGCTGGCAGTGACGGGGAAGTAGGCGGACACTGCTGGTCAGTGTCCGCCTACTTATCGTTCAGTTGGGGGGAAAGTTCCCCCTACACCTGAACGATTAGTTGGGAAAATCAAACAGGTTTGATTTTCCCAACTAGTTGGACAGACCGTTTCTGGACGTTTTTTAGCATGTGGGAGCTAACGGCTGATAATCGTTTGCTCCCACACACTGCCAGATTATCTCTCCAACCAGCCAAAAAGTTGGCTGGTTGGAAAGAAATCGTCCTGATGTATGGCTAGCATTAGGCCCCTACTACATACAGGCAGGGACATTAGAATGAGTTTAGGTCAGGAGAGTCGGATATAATTTCATTTCAACACCCCTAAATCACTGAATGCAGCCAGTTCGTGTTATGTGCTTCATAATTAAAGAAATCTGTTTTCAGTATACGCCCATTATGACGTTCTGAGACAAAACATATTATTTTTTCAGCATTGTAATATTTCTACATTTCACCTTTTAGGTCACACGGTAACCCACATTCCCATTTGCCACACAACAGTGACCCAAGTCTACATTATGCCACATATATACCCTGTACTTGTCCTATATTGTATTGAATTGTAAGTCACTATCTTCTTGTTTTGTTTATTTATGTACTCTGTAATTGGGCTTTACGGATCCCATATCCCATGTGGCGCCTCAGAAATAAAGGATAATAATAATAGTGCCTCTAGTTCATATTATGCCACACGGTAACGCCTCCAGTTCACATTATGCCACATGGTAGCACTCTCAGTTCACATTATGCCACACGGTAGCTCTCAAAGGGCCTAATTCAGAGCTGATGGCAAAACCATGCGCAGTGCAGGTGGGGTAGATTTAACATGTGCAGAGAGTCAGATTTGGGTGGGGTGTGTTCAAACTTAAATCTAAACTGCAGTGTAAAAATAATGCAGCCAGTATTTACCCTGCACAGAAACAATATAACCCACCCAAATCTAACTCTCTTTGCAAATGTTATATCTGCCACACCTGCAGTGCACATGGGGGGTAATTCAGAGTTGATCGCAGCAGCAAATTTGTTAGCAGTTGGGCAAAACCATGGGGGTCATTCCGAGTTGTTCGCTCGTTATTTTTTTCTCGCAACGGAGCGATTAGTCGCTACTGCGCATGCGCAATGTCCGCAGTGCGACTGCGCCAAGTAAATTTGCTATGCAGTTAGGAATTTTACTCACGGCATTACGAGGTTTTTTCTTCGTTCTGGTGATCGTAATGTGATTGACAGGAAGTGGGTGTTTCTGGGCGGAAACTGGCCGTTTTATGGGAGTGTTTGAAAAAACGCTACCGTTTCTTGGAAAAACGCGGGAGTGGCTGGAGAAACGGGGGAGTGTCTGGGCGAACGCTGGGTGTGTTTGTGACGTCAAACCAGGAACGACAAGCACTGAACTGATCGCACTGGCAGAGTAAGTCTCGAGCTACTCAGAAACTGCACAGAGATGTCTTTTCGCAATATTGTGAATCTTTCGTTCGCAATTTTGATAAGCTAAGATTCACTCCCAGTAGGCGGCGGCTTAGCGTGTGCAAAGCTGCTAAAAGCAGCTTGCGAGCGAACAACTCGGAATGAGGGCCAATGTGCACTGCAGGGGTGGCAGATATAACATGTTCAGAGAGAGTTAGATTTGGGTGGGGTGTGTTCAATCTGATATCTAAATTGCAGTGTAAAAATAAAGCAGGCAGTATTTACACTGCGCAGAAACAAAATAACCCACCAAATCTAACTCTCTCTGCACATGTTATATCTGCCACACCTGCAGTGCACATGGTTTTGCCTATTAGCTAACAAATTTGCTGCTGCGATCAGGTCTGAATTACCCCCAAAGTTCACATTTTTATGTCACATAGTAGTTCCTCCAGTTCACACTGTACCATGCGGTAGAGCTCACAGGTCACATTATCATACCTCCCAACTTTGTGCTGCTTCAAAGAGGGACACACGCGCGGCGAAGCCGCGCGCGCTCCCGAAAAAGGGGCGTGACCTGTGGAAAAGGGGCGTGGCTTCGCAGGTGGACCCGCGATCGCGAGCCACGCCCCCCGATTTCGTCACTGAGGGGGCATGCCCAGCGCTCCGTGAGCCGCTGGCATGCCCCCTCTCCCCCTGTCTGCACTGAATAGACGCTTTGCGCATGCGCACAGCGTCTATTCACCGCTGCTCTGCTAAGCAGGGCAGCGAGAGACAGAGCCTCCCAACTGTCCCCCCCACCGCGGGACACTGCGACCCGCGGGTGGGACAGCGGGACAGTCCCCAAAAAACGGGACTGTCCCGCGAAAATCGGGACAGTTGGGAGGTATGACATTATTCCACACTGTAGTGCAGCCTCACTTTGGGAACTGCTGTGCTAACCTATGTGCCACTTCATGGCTCCTGGCTTCTATGAGATTTTCTGTAGCTTCTCTCAGCAGCGTCTGCACCTCCTTAATGGTGGTGATACTTAGACGCAGAGAGTTGTACGTCTCAGCTCTCTGCATTGCCGGCATGTTCCTCTCAAATGTTTTGGATGGGTGAGCTGTATTGGTTAGATTTGATAGACAGAAGCAATGATGTTACTGAGCTGACATATGGGTAATGAAATGAAAATCTGAGTACACATTTATCATCAATTTGGATCCAAATAAACAACAGAAGGAGCAGGGTCCTCACTCAGATGTTATTGGAAGTACTATCACCATACCTCCCAACTGTCCCGATTTTTGTGGGAAAGTCATGATTTTGGGACGGCCACAGTGTCCCACACAGCTTCTATTCACGGGACACAGGGGCTGGGGGCATGCCAGCAGCTCACAGAGCGCTGGGCATGCCCCCTTCAGTGACGGAAAATGGGGAAAGTATGCTGTATGCTGTTTACATACCCTCCAGCTGTACCTTTTTTTATGGTCTGTACCGATTTTTGGCTCTCTAAACTTCCATTGAAAGTATAGGAAAAGGGGAGTGGCCACACTTCCTTTTCGAATTTGTACCGATTTTTATGTGTAAAATGTTGGAGGGTATGTGTTTATATAGAAGCGATAGCACTAATAATAAGATTTTAAACCTACCGGTAAATCTTTTTCTCGTAGTCCGTAGAGGATGCTGGGACTCCGTAAGGACCATGGGGATAGACGGGCTCCGCAGGAGACATGTGCACTTTAAGAAAGACTTTGACTCTGGGTGTGCACTGGCTCCTACCTCTATGCCCCTCCTCCAGACCTCAGTTTGATACTGTGCCCAGAGGAGATGGGTGCACTGCAGGGAGCTCTCCTGAGTTTCCTGCTAAGAAAGTATTTTAATTAGGTTTTTTATTTTCAGGGAGCACTGCTGGCAACAGACTCCCTGCATAGAGGGACTGAGGAGAGAGAAACATACCTACTTCTCTGAGTTTCAAGGTCCTGTTTCTTAGGCTACTGGACACCATAAGCTCCAGAGGGAGTCGGAACACAGGTCTCACCCTGGAGTTTGTCCCAGAGCCGCGCCGCCGTCCTCCTCGCAGAGCCAGAAGATAGAAGCCGGGTGAGTATGAGAAGAAAGAAGGCTTCAAAGGCGGCAGAAGACTTCGTGATCTTCACTGAGGTAATGCACAGCACTGCAGCTGTGCGCCATTGCTCCCATACACCTCACACACTCCGGTCACTGTAAGGGTGCAGGGCGCAGGGGGGGGGCGCCCTGGGCAGCAATATAAACCTCTATTATGGCATAAACACATATATACATGTGCAGCTGGGCACTGTACATGTATATAAAGAGCCCCCGCCATGTTTTTGAATAATTTGAGCGGGACAGAAGCCCGCCGCCGAGGGGGCGGGGCTTCTCCCTCAGCACTCACTAGCGCCATTTTTATCCACAGCACAGCGCTGAGAAGAAGCTCCCCGGACTCTCCCCTGCTTACTGAGGTGACAGTGGGTTTTTCAAGAGGGGGGGGGGCACATAATTGGCGAAAAACAAGTTATTTCAGCGCTACTGGGGAAACATTCTGTGTTTTGCCTGGGTTATATAGCGCTGGGGTGTGTGCTGGCATACTCTCTCTCTGTCTCTCCAAAGGGCCTGGTGGTAACGCCAGACCTCAGTTAGAGAAACTGTGCCCAGAGGAGATGGAAAGTACGAGGAAAGGATTTTAGTTAATCCAAGGGCAAGATTCATACCAGCCACACCAATCACACCGTATAACTTGTGTTAAACTAACCAGTTAACAGTATGAAAAACAACATAGTTTCGGTCCAAAACCGATTTAACTATAACATAACCCTTATTTATACAAGTCTTGCAGAAGTAGTCCGCACTTGGGAAGGGCGCCCAGCATCCTCTACGGACTATGAGAAAAAGATTTACCGGTAGGTTTAAAATCTTATTTTTTCTAACGTCCTAGAGGATGCTGAGACTCCGTAAGGACCATGAGGATTATACCAAAGCTCCCAATCAGGCGGGAGAGTGCGAATTACTCTGCAGCACCGATTGAGCAAACAGGAGGTCCTCCTCAGCCAGGGTATCAAACTTATAGAACTTTGCAAAGGTGTTTGACCCCGACCAAGTAGCAGCTCGGCACAGCTGTAGTGCCGAGACCCCTCGGGCAGCCGCCCAAGAAGAGCCCACCTTCCTAGTGGAATGGGCCCTAACCGATCTTGGTAACGGCAATCCTGCCGTAGAATGCGCCTGCTGAATCGTGTTACAGATCCAGCGAGCAATAGTCTGCTTTGAAGCAGGAGCGCCAACCTTGTTGGCTGCATACAGGACAAATAGTGCTTCTGTTTTTCTGACTCTAGCCGTTCTGGCCACGTAAATTTTCAAAGCCCTGACCACATCCAGGGACTCGGAATCCTCCAAGTCACGCGTAGCCACAGGCACAATATGTTGATTCATATGAAAGGATGAAACCACTTTAGGTAGGAATTGAGGACGAGTCCGCAATTCCGCCCTATCCACATGAAAAACCAGATAGGGGCTTTTATGTGATAAAGCCGCCAATTCCGAGACTCGCCTAGCCGAAGCCAAGGCTCGCAACATGACCACCTTCCAAGTGAGATATTTTAACTCCACCGTTTTCAGTGGTTCAAACCAATGTGACTTAAGGAAACTTAACACCACGTTAAGGTCCCAAGGCGCCACCGGAGGTACAAAAGGAGGCTGAATATGCAGTACTCCCTTTACAAAAGTCTGTACTTCAGGTAGAGAGGCCAATTCCTTTTGAAAGAAAATGGATAAGGCCGAAATCTGAACTTTTATGGAGCCTAATTTTAGGCCCAAATTCACTCCAGTTTGCAGGAAGTGAAGAAGACGACCCAGATGGAATTCCTCCGTAGGAGCATTCCTGGCCTCACACCAAGAAATATATTTTCTCCATATTCGGTGATAATGTTTTGCTATCACGTCCTTCCTAGCCTTTATTATCGTAGGAATGACCTCCTCCGGAATACCTTTTTCCGCTAGGATCCGGCGTTCATCCGCCATGCCATCAAACGCAGCCGTGGTAAGTCTTGGAACAGACAGGGCCCCTGCTGCAGCAGGTCCTATCTTAGAGGAAGAGGCCACGGATCTTCTGTGAGCAATTCCTGTAGATCCGGATACCAAGTCCTTCGTGGCCAATCTGGAACAATGAGGATTGTTCTCACTCTTCTCTGTCTTATTATTCTCAACACCTTGGGTATGAGAGGAAGAGGAGAAAACACATAAACCGACCGAAACACCCACGGTGTCACCAGGGCGTCCACAGCTATCGCCTGAGGATCTCTTGACCTGGCACAATACCTTTTTAACTTTGTGTTGAGACGGGACGCCATCATGTCTATTTGGGGCAGTCCCCACCGACCTGCGATCTGTGCGAAGACTTCCTGATGAAGTCCCCACTCTCCCGGATGCAGGTCGTGTTTGCTGAGGAAGTCTGCTTCCCAGTTGTCCACTCCCGGAATGAACACTGCTGACAGTGCGCTTACATGATGTTCCGCCCAGCGAAGAATCCTGGTGGCTTCCGCCATTGCCACCCTGCTCCTTGTGCCGCCTTGGCGGTTTACATGAGCTACTGCGGTGACATTGTCCGACTGAATCAGAACTGGTTTGTCGCGAAGTAATGCCTCCGCTTGACGTAGGGCGTTGTATATGGCCCTCAACTCCAGGATGTTGATGTGGAGACAAGTCACTAGACTCGACCAAAGACCTTGGAAATTTCTTCCCTGTGTGACTGCTCCCCAACCTCGGAGACTTGCGTCTGTGGTCACCAGGATCCAGTCCTGGATGCCGAACCTGCGACCCTCTAGGAGGTGAGCACTCTGCAGCCACCACAGGAGAGACACCTTGGCTCTGGGGGACAGGGTGATCCTCTGATGCATTTGTAGATGTGACCCGGACCACTTGTCCAGTAGGTCCCATTGGAAGGTCCTCGCATGACACCTGCTGAAGGGAATGGCTTCGTACGATGCCACCATTTTCCCCAGGACTCGAGTGCAGTGATGCACTGACACCTGTTTTGGCTTCAATAGGTTCCTGACCAGAGTCATGAGCTCCTGAGCTTTTTCCATTGGAAGAAAAACCTTCTTCTGGTCTGTGTCCAAAATCAAGCCCAAGAAGTTCAGACGCGTCGTAGGAACCAACTGTGACTTCGGGATATTGAGAATCCAGTCGTGTTGCTGTAACACCTTCAAAGACAGAGACACGCTGTCCAGTAACTTCTCCCGAGATCTCGCTTTTATGAGGAGATCGTCAAAGTATGGGATAATTGTGACCCCTCGCTTGCGCAGGAGCACCATCATTTCCGCCATTACCTTTGTGAAAATCCTCGGGGCCGTTGAAAGCCCAAACGGCAATGTCTGAAATTGTTAATGACAATCCTATACAGCAAATCTCAGGAACGCCTGATGAGGAGGAAATATTGGAACATGAAGGTATGCATCCTTTATGTCCAGGGAAACCATAAAATCCCCCCCTTCCAGGCTGGTGATGACCGCCCTGAGCGATTCCATCTTGAACTTGAACTTTTTCAAGTATAAGTTCAGGCAGTGGCGTCACAAGGCGGGTGCGGCCCGCACCCGGGTGTGACGCCTGGAGGAGGGTGACACCAAATGTCAGCTCCTCTGACAGGAACCAGGTGGTGCAGTGAGAAAGTCTCAGCACCCGGCTCCTGTCACAGAAGAGGAGCAGACAGCGGACGGAGACTGGCTCTGGGGGAAGTCCAGCATCTCCGGAGATGCTGGGCACGCCCCCAGACTGACGATTCCTGGATCCCGCGAAGCCACGCCCCCTAAGGTCAAGGCCACGCCCACTTTTTGCCGCAATCGCGGCAGGAGATCAGGGGTGCGCACCGGGTGTCACCACACCCGGTGACGCCTCTGAGATCAGGGATTTTAAATTCAAAATGGGTCTGACCGAACCGTCCGGTTTCGGAACTACAAACAGGGTTGAATAATAACCCTTTCCTTGCTGCAGTAGAGGAACCTTGACCACTACCTGTTGAAGATACAATTTTTGTATTGCATTCAACACTAACTCCCTCTCTGAGGGAGCCGCAGGTAGAGCCGATTTGAAAAACCGGCGAGGAGGCACCTCTTCGAATTCCAGCTTGTATCCCTGAGAAACAATTTCTATTGCCCAGTGATCCACCTGTGAATGAATCCAGATGTGGCTGAAAAGTCGAAGACGTGCCCCCACTTGAGCGGACTCCCCCAGGGAAGCCCCAGCGTCATGCGATAGATTTTGCAGAGGCAGGGGAGGACTTCTGTTCCTGGGAACTAGCTGTGTGCAGTTTTTTTCCTCTGCCCTTACCTCTGGCAAGAAAGGACGATCCTCGTACTCTTTTGCTTTTATTCGAACGAAAGGACTGCATTTGATAATGAGGCGCTTTTTTAGGCTGTGAGGGAACATAAGGCAAAAAATTCGATTTACCTGCCTTAGCTGTGGAGACGAGGTCCGAGAGGCCTTCTTCAAATAACTCCTCACCTTTGTAAGGCTAAGACTCCATATGCCTCTTTGAGTCGGCATCACCCGTCCACTGTCGGGTCCATAAGACTCGCCTAGCAGAAACAGACATAGGGGGTCATTCCGAGTTGTTCGCTCGCAAGCTGCTTTTAGCAGCTTTGCACACGCTAAGCCGCCGCCTACTGGGAGTGAATCTTAGCTTATCAAAATTGCGAACGAAAGATTAGCAGAATTGCGAATAGACACTTCTTAGCAGTTTCTGAGTAGCTCCACACTTACTCGGCATCTGCGATCAGTTCAGTCAGTTTCGTTCCTGGTTTGACGTCACAAACACACCCAGCGTTCGCCCAGACACTCCTCCGTTTCTCCAGCCACTCCCGCGTTTTTCCCAGAAACGGTAGCGTTTTTTCGCACACACCCATAAAACGGCCTGTTTCCGCCCAGAAACACCCACTTCCTGTCAATCACATTACGATCACCAGAACGAAGAAAAAACCTCGTAATGCCGTGAGTAAAATGCCTAACTGCATAGCAAATTTACTTGGCGCAGTCGCACTGCGGACATTGCGCATGCGCATTAGCGACTAATCGCTCCGTTGCAACAAAAAAATAACGAGCGAACAACTCGGAATGACCACCATAGCGTTTATTTTGGAACTTAGCAAACAAATGTCTCTTTGAGCATCCCTCATATATAACGCAGAATCTTTTATATGCCCTAGGGTCATTAAAATGGTATCCTTATCTAGGGTCTCAATTTCCGTAGATAAGGAGTCTGTCCATGCTGCGACAGCACTACAAACCGAGGCCGACGCCATTGCCGGTCTAAGAAATGTACCTGAATGTGTGTAAATGGACTTCATGGTAACCTCCTGTCTGCGATCAGCAGCATCCTTGAGGGAAGCCGTATCTTGTGATGGCAGCGCTATCTTTTTTGATAAACGTGTTAAAGCCTTGTTCACCTTAGGAGAAGACTCCCATTGTATCCTATCCGTCTGCGGGAAAGTTTACGCCATAAGAATCCTTTTGGGAATCTGCAGCCTCTTGTCTGGAGATTCCCAAGCCTTTTCGCACAGCTCGCTCAGCTCATACGAGGATGGAAAAGTGACCTCAGGATTTTTCTCTTTATACATGTGTACCCTCTTGTCAGGGACAGGGGGTTCCTCCGTGATATGCAAAACATCTTTTATTGCAATAATCATATATCGAATGCACTTAGCCACTTTTGGCTGTAATTTTGCCTCCCCATAGTCGACACTGGAGTCTGAATCCGTGTCGGTATCTGTGTCCATTATTTGGGACAATGTGCGCTTCTGAGACCCGGAAGGTCCCGGTGACACAGGGACAGGCATGGTCTGACTACCTGACTGTTCCCTAGCCTCAGCCTTGTCTAATCTCTTGTGTAATAAGTTTACACTAGCACTCAAGACATTCCACATCTCCATCCAGTCCGGTGTCGGCGCTGCCGACGGAGATCTGACATTCATACACACCCCCTCCTCCTAAGGTGAGCCTTCCACTTCATACATGTCGACACACGCGTACCGACACACCCCACACCAGTGGCGCACCCAGGGGGGGGGGGGGTTCCGAGTACCCAGAAACCCCCCTCCACCAAAAAAAATAAAAATATTTTTTTTTTGCATTATTATTATTATTATTAGTATTACATTTTATTTATAAGACGCCACATGTGTTTCGCAGCGCCGTACAAAGGACAGTACAGGGGACAAAACATTGCATTACAGTAAATAAATAACAGAAATAGAGTACAGGTAACAGAGCACCACACATTCTCAAGACATAATACAGCTAAGATGTAAGTATTGAGGGAGTGATCATCGTACTACTAGAGGCTGGTGGCCATAGATGGAGATGAGCCTTTACTAGCAGGATAAAGATGGTCGTTGAGTAGGGGAGAGCTGTGAGTGAAATGTGTTGAGACGAGGGCTTAGATAACAAGAGGAAAGAGGGCCCTGCTCTGAAGAGCTAACAATCTATTGGGGAGGGTGACAGACAGATGACAAGAGGTGCAGGCAAGTGGGAGGTAGCCTGATGGCAGTATGCAAGCAAAGCTGAGATGTTCACGGCATGAGGCAGGGGGGTGGAGGCGCGGCTTAAGCACTGGGTTATGCATCGGGAGGGTATGCTTTGATGAATAGGTGGGTTTTTAGTGCCCGTTTGAAGCTTTGCAAGGTTGGGGAGAGTCTAATGGAGCGGGGGAGTGCGTTCCACTGAAGGGGTGCAGCACGGGCAAAATCCTGAACTCGTGCATGGGAAGCAGTGACCAGGGCGGTGGAGAGGCGACGGTCATTAGTCGACCGTAGGGGCGGGAGGGAGTATGAAGGGAAAGGAGGTTGGAGATGTAGGGAGCAGTGGAATTAGAGATGGCCTTGTATGTGAGGGTGAGGAGTTTGAAGAGGATTCTGTAGGGGAATGGGAGCCAGTGTAGATTTTGTTGAAGGGGAGTGGCAGATGTGGTGCGGCGGGAGAGGAAGATAAGCCTAGCTGCGGAGTTCAGGACAGATTGGAGGGGAGCAAGATGGGAGCAAGCGAGGCCAGTGAGGAGGACATTGCAGTAGTCAAGTCGTGAGATGACCAGTGAGTGGATGATGAGTTTAGTTGCACTCTGGGAGAGATATGGCCTGATACGAGCAATGTTGCGTAGCTGGAAACGACAGGATTGTGCCAGAGCTTGGATGTGGGGTGCAAAGGAGAGGGAGGAGTCAAGAGTGACGCCCAGGCAGCGGAGTTGGGGAACGGGGGAGATGGTGGTGTTGTCAACAATGATGGAGATATTGGTTGGGGGTGTTGCTCTGGATGGGGGGAAGATGATGAGTTCTGTTTTGTCCATGTTGAGCTTTAGAGAGCGTTCAGACATCCAGGAGGAGATTGCAGGGAGGCAGCTGGAAACCTGAGAGAGGACAGAGGGGGACAGATCAGGAGATGAGAGGTAGAGTTGTGTATCATCAGCATAGAGGTGGTATTGAAGGCCAAATGAGTTAATGAGCGCACCCAGGGAAGAGGTATACAGGGAGAACAGAAGGGGCCCAAGGACAGAACCCTGAGGGACACCAACAGGAAGGATGGAAGGGTGTGAGGTGGTGCTTGAGGCAGACACAGAGAAGGAGCGGTTAGTGAGGTAAGAAGAAAACCAGTCAAGGACAGTGCTAGAGAGGCCAGCGTTTTGGAGTGTGCCGAGGAGGAGAGGATGATCTACGGTGTCAAAGGCAGCAGAGAGGTCCAGAAGGATGAGCAGAGAGAAGTGGCCCCTGGATTTGGCCGAAAGCGGGTCATTGGTGACTTTCACCAGGGCAGTCTCAGTTGAGTGGAGTGGGCGAAAGCCAGATTGTAGTGGATCGAGGATGGAGTTGTCAGAGAGGTAGCTTGTGAGACGGCTGTAGACTAGTCGTTCAAGTAATTTGGAGGCGAAAGGGAGAAGAGAGATGGGGCGGTAGTTAGTGGGTGATGAGGGGTCGAGGTTGGGTTTTTTGAGAATAGGCGAGACCAGAGCATGTTTGAATGGTGAGGGGAAGATGCCGGTGGAGAGGGACAGGTTAAAGAGGTGAGCAAGGTGGGAGCAGGCAGTGGAGGAGAGGGAGCGGAGAAGACGGGAGGGAAGGGGGTCCAGGGGGCAGGTGGTGGGGGGGGAGGATAAGATGAGGGAGTGGACTTCCTTTTCTGAAGTGGGATGGAAGGAGGACAGGGTGGGATAGATGGAGGGGAGGGATAAAGGGGGCAGGGGGGTAGCAGAGGGGTGACGGCGGGAGATGTCGTGTCGGATATCCTCAATTTTGGAGATGAAGAAGGAGGCAAAGTCAGTGGCAGTGAGGGAGGATGGGAGGGGAGGAGGAGGGGGGCGAAGGAGAGTGTTGAAAGTTTCAAAGAGACGGCGTGGACAGGAGGACTGAGAAGAGATGAGTACTTGGAAAAAGGATAGCTTGGCGAGGGAAAGAGCAGAGCTGTAGGAGGAGATAATAAACTTGAAATGGAGGAAGTCCGCCAGAGTATTATTAATGGCTGTCTAGCGTCCTCTGCAGCCTGCTCTCGTCCTGGTGGCACTTGTAAGTGCTTAATAAATGTTTACTTAATTTTAATTATAGTACAGTATATATCCATGTGCATACATATGTATACACATGTATATACATACATATAAACACACACACACACACACAATATATATACATGTGTATATATACGTGTACTGTATATATATATATATATGTGTGTATGCATGTTTAATATGCTATGTATATGTATATATATACAGTATATATACATATATATAGGTGTATATACGGTGAATATATATATAAAATAAGAATTTACTTACCGATAATTCTATTTCTCGGAGTCCGTAGTGGATGCTGGGGTTCCTGAAAGGACCATGGGGAATAGCGGCTCCGCAGGAGACAGGGCACAAAAGTAAAGCTTTTACAGGTCAGGTGGTGTGTACTGGCTCCTCCCCCTATGACCCTCCTCCAGACTCCAGTTAGGTACTGTGCCCGGACGAGCGTACACAATAAGGGAGGATTTTGAATCCCGGGTAAGACTCATACCAGCCACACCAATCACACCGTACAACTTGTGATCTAAACCCAGTTAACAGTATGATAACAGAGGAGCCTCTGAAAGATGGCTTCCTAAACAATAACCCGAATTAGTTAACAATAACTATGTACAAGTATTGCAGATAATCCGCACTTGGGATGGGCGCCCAGCATCCACTACGGACTCCGAGAAATAGAATTATCGGTAAGTAAATTCTTATTTTCTCTATCGTCCTAAGTGGATGCTGGGGTTCCTGAAAGGACCATGGGGATTATACCAAAGCTCCCAAACGGGCGGGAGAGTGCGGATGACTCTGCAGCACCGAATGAGAGAACTCCAGGTCCTCCTTTGCCAGGGTATCAAATTTGTAAAAATTTACAAACGTGTTCTCCCCTGACCACGTAGCTGCTCGGCAGAGTTGTAATGCCGAGACCCCTCGGGCAGCCGCCCAAGATGAGCCCACCTTCCTTGCGGAATGGGCCTTAACAGATTTAGGCTGTGGCAGGCCTGCCACAGAATGTACAAGTTGAATTTTGTTACAAATCCAACGAGCAATCGACTGCTTAGAAGCAGGTGCACCCAACTTGTTGGGTGCATACAGTATAAACAGCGAGTCAGATTTTCTGACTCCAGCCGTCCTTTAAATGTATATTTTTAAGGCTCTGACAACGTCCAACAACTTGGAGTCCTTCAAGTCGTCTGTAGCCGCAGGCACTACAATAGGCTGGTTCAGGTGAAACGCTGATACCACCTTAGGGAGAAAATGCGGACGCGTCCGCAGCTCTGCCCTATGTCGAATGGAAAATTAAATAAGGGCTTTTATAAAACAAAGCCGCCAGTTCAGATACTCTCCCGGCCGAAGCCAGGGCCAGTAACATAGTCACTTTCCATGTGAGATATTTCAAATCCACATTCTTTAGTGGTTCAAACCAATTGGATTTGAGGAAATCTAAAACTACATTTAGATCCCACGGTGCCACCTTAGGCACCACAGGAGGCTGTATATGCAGCACTCCTTTGATAAAAATCTGGACCTCAGGGACTGAGGCCAATTCTTTTTGGAAGAATATTGATAGGGCCGAAATTTGAACCTTAATAGATCCCAATTTGAGACCCATAGACAATCCTGATTGCAGGAAATGTAGGAAAACGACCCAGTTGAAATTCCTCCATCGGAGCACTCCGCTGCTCGCACCACGCAACATATTTTCGCCAAATACGGCGATAATGCTTCGCGGTGACTTCCTTCCTTGCCTTTATCAAGGTAGGAATGACTTCTTCTGGAATGCCTTTTCCTTTTAGGATCTGGCATTCAAACGCCATGCCGTCAAACGCAGCCGCGGTAAGTCTTGAAAAAGACAAGGACCCTGCTGAAGCAGGTCCCTTCTCAGAAGTAGAGGCCACGGATCGTCCGTGACCATCTCTTGAAGTTCCGGGTACCAAGTCCTTCTTGGCCAATCCGGAGCCACTAGTCTTACTCCTCTTTGCCGTATAATCCTCAATACCTTTGGTATGAGAGGCAGAGGAGGAAACACATATACCGACTGGTACACCCAAGGTGTTACCAGCGCGTCCACAGCTATTGCCTGCGGATCTCTTGACCTGGCGCAATACCTGTCCAGTGTTTTGTTGAGGCGAGACGCCATCATGTCCACCATTGGTTTTACCCAACGGTTTAATAGCATGTGGGAAACTTCTGGATGAAGTCCCCACTCTCCCGGGTGAAGGTCGTGTCTGCTGAGGAAGTCTGCTTCCCAGTTGTCCACGCCCGGGATGAATACTGCTGACAGTGCTATCACGTGATTCTCCGCCCAGCGAAGGATCCTGGCAGCTTCTGCCATTGCCCTCCTGCTTCTTGTGCCGCCCTGTCTGTTTACATGGGCGACTGCCGTGATGTTGTCCGACTGGATCAACACCGGTCTTCCTTGAAGCAGAGGTTCCGCCTGGCTCAGAGCATTGTAGATTGCTCTTAGTTCCAGAATGCTTATGTGAAGAGACTTTTTCAAGCTCGACCACACTCCCTGGAAATTTCTTCCCTGTGTGACTGCTCCCCAGCCTCTCAGGCTGGCATCCGTGGTCACCAGGATCCGATCCTGCATGCCGAATCTGCGGCCCTCCAATAGATGAGCCTCCTGCAACCACCACAGAAGGGATACCCTTGTCCTCGGCGACAGGGTTATCCGCAGGTGCATCTGAAGATGCGACCCTGACCATTTGTCCAACAGATCCCTTTGCATGGAATCTGCCGAAAGGGATTGCTTCGTAAGAAGCTACCATTTTTTCCCAGGACTCTTGTGCATTGATGTACAGACACCTTTCCTGGTTTTAGGAGGTTCCTGACCCGGTCAGATAACTCCTTGGCTTTTTCTTCGGGAAGAAAAACCTTTTTCTGAACTGTGTCCAGAATCATCCCCAGGAACAGCAGACGAGTTGTTGGCATTAATTGGGATTTTGGAATATTCAGAATCCATCCGTGCTGCTTTAGCACCTCTTGAGATAGTGCTAAACCCATCTCTAGCTGTTCTCTGGACCTTGCCCTTATTAGGAGATCGTCCAAGTATGGGATAATTAATACGCCTTTTCTTCGAAGAAGAAATATTATCTCGGCCATTACCTTTGTAAAGACCCGAGGTGCCGTGGACAAACCAAACGGCAGCGTCTGAAACTGATAGTGACAGTTTTGTACAACGAACCTGAGGTACCCCTGGTGTGAGGGGTAATTGGAACGTGGAGATACGCATCCTTGATGTCCAAGGATACCATAAAGTCCCCTTCTTCCAGGTTCGCTATCACTGCTCTGAGTGACTCCATCTTGAACTTGAACTTCTTTATGTACAGGTTCAAGGACTTCAGATTTAGAATAGGCCTTACCGAGCCATCCGGCTTCGGTACCACACAAAGAGTGGAATAATACCCCTTCCCTTGTTGTAGAAGAGGTACCTTGACTATCACCTGCTGAGAATACAGCTTGTGAATGGCTTCCAAAACTGTCTCCCTTTCTGAGGGGGACGTTGGTAAAGCAGACTTCAGGAAACGGCGAGGTGGCTCTGTCTCTAATTTCAACCTGTACCCCTGAGATATTATCTGCAGGATCCAGGGATTTACCTGCGAGTGAGCCCACTGCGCGCTGTAATTCTTGAGACGACCGCCTACCGCCCCCGAGTCCGCTTGCGAAGCCCCAGCGTCATGCTGAGGCTTTTGTAGAAGCCGGGGAGGGCTTCTGTTCCTGGGAAGGAGCTGCCTGTTGCTGTCTCTTCCCTCGTCCTCTGCCTCGTGGCAGATATGAATAGCCCTTTGCTCTCTTATTTTTAAAGGAACGAAAGGGCTGCGGTTGAAAGGTCGGTGCCTTTTTCTGTTGGGGAGTGACTTGAGGTAGAAAGGTGGATTTCCCGGCCGTAGCCGTGGCCACCAAATCCGATAGACCGACCCCAAATAACTCCTCTACGCATCGCCTGTCCACTGTCGTGTCCATAAAGCTCTTCTGGCCGAAATGGACATAGCACTTACCCGTGATGCCAGTGTGCAGATATCTCTCTGTGCATCACGCATATAAAGAAATGCATCCTTTATTTGTTCTAACGACAGTAAAATATTGTCCCTGTCCAGGGTATCAATATTTTCGATCAGGGACTCTGACCAAACTACCCCAGCACTGCACATCCAGGCAGTCGCAATAGCTGGTCGTAGTATAACACCTGCATGTGTGTATATACCTTTTTGGATATTTTCCATCCTCCTATCTGATGGATCTTTAAGTGCGGCCGTCTCAGGAGAGGGTAACGCCACTTGTTTTGATAAGCGTGTTAGCGCTTTGTCCACCCTAGGAGGTGTTTCCCAGCGCTCCCTAACCTCTGGCGGGAAAGGGTATAAAGCCAATAACTTCTTTGAAATTAGCAGTTTTTTATCGGGGCACCCCACGCTTCATCACACACGTCATTTAATTCTACTGATTCGGTAAAAACTACTGGTAGTTTTTTCACACCCCACATAATACCCTGTTTAGTGGTACCTGTAGTATCAGCTAAATGTAACATCTCCTTTATTGCCAAAATCATATAACGTGTGGCCCTACTGGAAAATACGGTTGATTCGTCACCTTCACCACCGGAATCAGTGCCTGTGTCTGGGTCTGTGTCGACCGACTGAGGCAAGGGGCGTTTTACAGCCCCTGACGGTGTTTGAGGCGCCTGGACAGGCACTAATTGAGTGTCCGGCCGCCTCATGTCGGCAAACGACTGCTTAAGCGAGTTGACGCTATCCCGTAATTCCACAAATAAAGGCATCCATTCTGGTGTCGACCCCCTAGGACAGGGGTGGCCAGACTTTTGGAGTCGGTGATCTACTGTGAAAGCTAAAAAGCTTTTGTGATCTACCTAGGAGGAATAATAGCGCGCGCCGCAGGCGCGCGCGCAAAAAAAGGGGCGTGGCATAACAAAAAGTGGGCGTGCTATAACTAAAAATGGGCGTGGTATAACAAAAAAAAAGGGACGTAGCCTTGCTGCGCAGAGTGTAATGACTACCTCACGCAAAATAACACATTGGCCCCCACAGGTAAAAACCTCAAACACATATGCCCCCAGTGCCAGATACACATGCCCCCACAGTGCCAGATATGCCCCCACAGTGCCAGATACACATGCCCCCACAGTGCCATGTGCCCACAGTGCCAGATATGCCCCCACAGTGCCATGTGCCCGCAGAGCCAGATATGCCCAGTGCCACATATGACCCCACAGTGCCAGATATGCCCCCACACTGCCAGATACAGATATGCCCCCACAGTGCCATGTGCCCACAGAGCCAGATATGCCCAGTGCCACATATGACCCCACAGTGCCAGATACAGATATGCCCCCACAGCGCCAGATTACAGATATGCCCCCACAGTGCCAGATATGCCCCCACAGTGCCATGTGCCCGCAGTGCCAGATATTCCCCCAGTGCCACACATGACCCCACAGTGCCAGACATGCCCCCACAGTGTCATGTGCCCGCAGAGACAGATATGCCCCCAGTGCCACACACGACCCCAAAGTGCCAGACATGCCCCCACAGTGCCAGATATGCCCCCAGTGCCAGATATGCCCCCACAGTGCCATGTGCCCGCAGAGCCAGATATTCCCCCAGTGCCACACATGACCCCACAGTGCCAGACATGCCCCCACAGTACCAGATATGCCCCCACAGTGCCATGTGCCCGCAGAGCCAGATATGCCCCCAGTGCCACACATGACCCCACAGTGCCAGACATGCCCCACAGTGCCAGATATGCCCCCAGTGCCAGATATGCCCCCACAGTGCCATGTGCCCGCAGAGCCAGATATTCCCCCAGTGCCACACATGACCCCACAGTGCCAGACATGCCCCCACAGTGCCATGTGCCCGCAGAGCCAGATATGCCCCCAGTGCCACACATGACCCCACAGTGCCAGACATGCCCCACAGTGCCAGATATGCCCCCAGTGCCATATATGCCCCCACAGTGCCATGTGCCCGCAGAGCCAGATATTCCCCCAGTGCCACACATGACCCCACAGTGCCACACATGCCCCCACAGTGCCATGTGCCCGCAGAGCCGGATATGCCCCCAGTGCCAAACATGACCCCACAGTGCCAGACATGCCCCACAGTGCCAGATATGCCCCACAGTGCCAGATATGCCCCCACAGTGCCATGTGCCCGCAGAGACAGATATTCCCCCAGTGCCACACATGACCCCACAGTGCCAGACATGCCCCCACAGTGCCATGTGCCCACAGAGCCAGATATGCCCCCAGTGCCACACATGACCCCGCAGTGCCAGACATGCCCCAGTGCCAGATATGCCCCCAGTGCCAGATATGCCCCCACAGTGCTATGTGCCCGCAGAGCCAGATATTCCCCCAGTGCCACACATAACCCCACAGTGCCAGACATGCCCCACAGTGCCAGATATGCCCCCAGTGCCAGATATGCCCCCACAGTGCCATGTGCCCGCAGAGCCAGATATGCCCCCAGTGCCACACATGACCCCACAGTGCCAGACATGCCCCACAGTGCCAGATATGCCCCAACAGTACCAGATATGCCCCCACAGTGCCATGTGTCTGCAGAGCCAGATATTCCCCCAGTGCCAGACATGTATAGATTATAGAACAGCTCACCGTTGGTGTGTGGTGAGCGCAGCGCGCGCCTCTCCTGCCTGCTGCTCCCGTTCTGCCTCCTCAGTCTGACGGCAGCGTGTATGGCTCAAATCAGGTGCCGGTCCGCGAGCTCTCATTGGCTAACGAACCGGCACCTGATTTGAGCTATACACTCGGCCGTCAGACTGTGAGGAGACAGAGCGGGAGCGGAGGGCAGGAGAGGCGCGGCTTCGGGTGGCTGGGCGGCGGATCGCGATCGACTGGTCGCATGTCCGCGATCGACCAGTCGATCGCGATCGACTGTTTGGCCACCACTGCCCTAGGAGGTGACATCCTCATATTTGGCAATTGCTCCGCCTCCACACCAATAACGTCCTCATACATGTCGACACACACGTACCGACACACAGCAGACACACAGGGAATGCTCTATACGAAGACAGGACCCACTAGCCCTTTGGGGAGACAGAGGGAGAGTCTGCCAGCACACACCAAAAAGCGCTATATATGACAGGGATAGCCTTATGATTAAGTGCTCCCTTATAGCTGCTTTTATATTAATATATTGCCATTTATTTTGCCCCCCCTCTCTGTTATACCCTGTTTCTGTAGTGCAGTGCAGGGGAGAGACCTGGGAGCCTTCCTGACCAGCGGAGCTGTGACAGAAAATGGCGCCGTGTGCTGAGGAGATAGGCCCCGCCCCTTTTTCGGCGGGCTCGTCTCCCGCTATTTAGTACATTTAGGCAGGGGTAAATATCTCCATATAGCCTCTGGGGCTATATGTGAGGTATTTTTAGCCTTTTTAAAGGTCTTCATTTGCCTCCCAGGGCGCCCCCCCCCCAGCGCCCTGCACCCTCAGTGACTGCCGTGTGAAGTGTGCTGAGAGGAAAATGGCGCACAGCTGCAGTGCTGTGCGCTACCTTAAGAAGACTGCAGGAGTCTTCAGCCGCCGATTCTGGACCTCTTCTTGCTTCAGCATCTGTGAGGGGGCCGGCGGCGTGGCTCCGGTGACCATCCAGGCTGTACCTGTGATCGTCCCTCTGGAGCTTCATGTCCAGTAGCCAAGAAGCCAATCCATCCTGCACGCAGGTGAGTTCACTTCTTCTCCCCTCTGTCCCTCGTTGCAGTGATCCTGTTGCCAGCAGGAATCACTGTAAAATAAAAAACCTAAGCTAAACTCTCTAAGCAGCTCTTTATGAGAGCCACCTAGAATTGCACCCTTCTCGGCCGGGCACAAAAATCTAACTGGAGTCTGGAGGAGGGTCATAGGGGGAGGAGCCAGTACACACCACCTGACCTGTAAAAGCTTTACTTTTGTGCCCTGTCTCCTGCGGAGCCGCTATTCCCCATGGTCCTTTCAGGAACCCCAGCATCCACTTAGGACGATAGAGAAATATATATATATATACACACAGACACACTAGTTTTACGGACCCAGCATATACTGGGTCACCTCAGTCCCCACCCCCGTGATTGGCTCCACCCAGTTCTGGAAACCCCCCCATGCAAATCCTGCGTTTGCCACTGCACACACACAGGGAAGCTCTTATCTGAAGACAGTTCCCCACCAGGCCCTTTGGAGAGACAGAGAGAGAGTATGCCAGCACACACCCCAGCACTATATAACCCAGGCAAAACACAGAATGTTTCCCCAGTAGCGCTGATATAACTTGTTTTTCGCCAATTATGTGCCTCCCCCCCTCTTGAAAAACCCACTGTCACCTCAGTAAGCAGGGGAGAGTCCGGGGAGCTTCCTCTCAGCGCTGTGCTGTGAATAAAAATGGCGCTAGTGAGCGCTGAGGGAGAAGCCCCGCCCCCTCGGCGGCGGGCTTCTGTCCCGCTCAAATTATTCAAAAACATGGCGGGGGCTCTTTATATACATGTACAGTGCCCAGCTGCACATGTATATATGTGTTTATGCCATAATAGAGGTTTATATTGCTGCCCAGGGCGCCCCCCCTGCGCCCTGCACCCTTACAGTGACCGGAGTGTGTGAGGTGTATTGGAGCAATGGCGCACAGCTGCAGTGCTGTGCGTTACCTCAGTGAAGATCACGAAGTCTTCTGCCGCCTTTGAAGCCTTCTGCCGCCTTTGAAGCCTTCTTTCTTCCCATACTCACCCGGCTTCTGGCTCTGCGAGGAGGACGGCGGCGCGGCTCTGGGACGAACTCCAGGGTGAGACCTGTGTTCCGACTCCCTCTGGAGCTTATGGTTTCCAGTAGCCTAAGAAACAGGACCTTGAAACTCAGAGAAGTAGGTCTGTTTCTCTCTCCTCAGTCCCACGATGCAGGGAGTCTGTTGCCAGCAGGCTCCCTGAAAATAAAAAACCTAATTAAAATACTTTCTTAGCAGGAAACTCAGGAGAGCTCCCTGCAGTGCACCCATCTCCTCTGGGCACAGTATCAAACTGAGGTCTGGAGGAGGGGCATAGATGGAGGAGCCAGTGCACACCCAGAGTCAAAGTCTTTCTTAAAGTGCCCATGTCTCCTGCGGAGCCCGTCTATCCCCATGGTCCTTACGGAGTCCCCAGCATCCTCTAGGACGTTAGAGAAATGGTAATACATTAGGGGGCATCACGCCTCCTGTTGCATTACTGATCCAAAATGCGTCCTAGGACACAGTATCGGATTATCTCCGACACCATCGGCTGGCTGAATGACCTATGTGGTGGCGCAAGTGGGCGCTGCAGGAGCTACCAAGAGGCCAGGAAATCTCGATCCTCTGATGGAGATCCTGGCCTCGTCCCTCTCCTGCAACGGTGGCAACACACCTCCTGTTACACATCGCAGGATGGGCTCCTATCTTATTGCCACAATAGATGACAATAAGAATTTATATTTATTGGATCTAAAAATAAGAATTTACTTACCGATAATTCTATTTCTCGGAGTCCGTAGTGGATGCTGGGGTTCCTGAAAGGACCATGGGGAATAGCGGCTCCGCAGGAGACAGGGCACAAAAGTAAAGCTTTTCCGATCAGGTGGTGTGCACTGGCTCCTCCCCCTATGACCCTCCTCCAGACTCCAGTTAGGTACTGTGCCCGGACGAGCGTACACAATAAGGGAGGAATTTTGAATCCCGGGTAAGACTCATACCAGCCACACCAATCACACCGTACAACTTGTGATCTAAACCCAGTTAACAGTATGATAACAAAAGGAGCCTCTGAAAGACGGCTTCCTACAACAATAACCCGATTTTTGTAACAATAACTATGTACAAGTATTGCAGAATAATCCGCACTTGGGATGGGCGCCCAGCATCCACTACGGACTCCGAGAAATAGAATTATCGGTAAGTAAATTCTTATTTTCTCTATCGTCCTAGTGGATGCTGGGGTTCCTGAAAGGACCATGGGGATTATACCAAAGCTCCCAAACGGGCGGGAGAGTGCGGATGACTCTGCAGCACCGAATGAGAGAACTCCAGGTCCTCTTTTTGCCAGGGTATCAAATTTGTAGAATTTTACAAACGTGTTCTCCCCCGACCACGTAGCTGCTCGGCAGAGTTGTAATGCCGAGACCCCTCGGGCAGCCGCCCAAGATGAGCCCACCTTCCTTGTGGAATGGGCATTTACATATTTTTTGCTGTGGCAAGCCTGCCACAGAATGTGCAAGCTGAATTGTACTACAAATCCAACGAGCAATAGTCTGCTTAGAAGCAGGAGCACCCAGCTTGTTGGGTGCATACAGGATAAACAGCAAGTCAGATTTCCTGACTCCAGCCGACCTGGAAACTATATTTTCAGGGCCCTGACAACATCCAGCAACTTGGAGTCCTCCAAGTCCCTAGTAGCCGCAGGTACCACAATAAGCTGGTTCAGGTGAAACGCTGACACCACCTTAGGGAGAAACTGGGGACGAGTCCACAGCTTTGCTCTGTCCGAATGGACAATCAGATATGGCTTTGTGAGATAAAGCCGCCAATTCTGACACTCGCCTGGCCGAGGCCAGGACCAACAGCATGGTCGCTTTCCATGTGAGATATATCAAATCCACAGATTTGAGTTGTTTAAACCAATGTGATTTTAGGAATCCCAAACTACGTTGAGATCGCCCAGTGCCACTGGAGACATCAAAAGGGGGTTGTATATGCAGTACTCCCTTAACAACTTCTGGACTTCAGGAACTGAAGCCAATTTCTTTCTGGAAGAAAATCGACCGGTCGAAATTTGAACCTTAATGGACCCCAATTTGAGACCCATATACACTCCTGTTTGCAGGAAATGTAGGAATTAACCTAGTTGAAATTCTTCCGTGGAGCCTTCCTGGCCTCACACCATGGAACACATTTTCACCTAAGCAGTGATAATGTTGTGCGGTCACCTCCTTCCTGGCTCTGACCAGGGTAGGGATGACCTCTTCCGGAATGCCTTTTTCCCTTAGGATCCGGCGTTCACCCGTCAACGCGGCTGCGGTAAGTCATGGAACAGACATGATTCTTGCTGAATCAAGATCCTTTCTAGTATCTCTTGAAGTTCCGGGTACCAAGTTCTTCTTGGCCAAACCGGAGCCACGAGTATAGTTCTTACTCCTCTCCTTCCTATCATTCTCCATACACTGGGTATGAAAGGCAGAGGAGGGAACACATACACCGACTGGTACACCCACGGTGTTACCAGAGCGTCCCAGCTATTGCCTGAGGGTCTCTAGACCTGGCGCTTCATGTGGGACGCCATCATAACCACCTTTGGTCTTTCCCAACGGTTTACAAACATGTGGAAACTTCCAGATGAAGTTCCCACTTTTCCGGGTGGAATTCATTCATGCTGAGGAAATCTTCCTAGTTGTCCACTCCCGGAATGAACACTGCTGACAGTGTTATCACATGATTTTTCGCCCAGCGAAGAATCCTTGCTGTCATTGCCCTCCTGCTTCTTGTGCCGCCCCGTCTGTTTACGTGGGCGACTGCCATGATGATGTCCTACTGGATCAGCACCGGTTGACTTTGAAGCAGAGGTCTTCCTAGGCTCAGAGCATCCTAAATTGCCCTTAGCTCCAGTATATTCATGTGGAGAGAAATCTCCAGACTTGACCACACTTCCTTGGAAATTTCTTCCCTGTGTGACTGTTCCCCAGCCTCTCAGACTGGCATCCGTGGTCACCAGAACACAGTCCTGAATGCTGAATGTGCTGCCCTCTAGAAGATGAGCACTCTGCAGCCCCCACAGAAGAGACACCCTTGTCCTTGGAGACAGGGTTATCCGCTGATGCATCTGAAGATGCGATCCGGACCATTCGTCCCGCAAATCCCCCTGAAAAGTTTTTGCGTGAGATCTGCCGAATGGAATCGCTTCGTAAGAAGCCACCATTTTTCCCAGGACTCCTGTGCATTGATGCACTGATACTTGGCCTGGTTTTAGGAGGTTTCTGACTAGGTCGGATAACTCCCTGGCTTTCCCCTCCAGGAGAAATACCTCTTTCTGGACTATGCCCAGAATCATTCCTAGGAACAGCAGACGTATCATCGGAAAACAGCTGCGATTTTTGGAATATTTAGAATCCACTCGTGCTGTCGTAGAACTACTTTAGATAGTTCTTTTCCGACCTCCAACTGTTCTCTGGAAACTTGCCCCTTTCAGGATATCGTCCAAGTAAGGGATAATTAAGATGCCTTTCTTCTTTTAAGAATCATCTTTTCGGCCATTACCTTGGTAAAGGCCCGGGGTGCCGTGGATAATTCAACGGCAGCGTCTGAAACTGATATTGACAGTTCTGTATCACGAACCAGAGGTACCCTTGTTGAGAAGGGCAAATTTGGACATGGAGGTAATCCTTGATGTCCAGGGACACCATATAGTCCCCTTTTTTCCGGTTCTCTATCACTGCTCTGAGTGACTCCATCTTGATTTGAACCTTTTTATGTAAGTGTTCAAAGATTTCAGATTTAGACTATGTCTCACCAAGCCGTCTGGCTTCAGTACCACAATATAGTGTGGAAGACTAATACCCTTTTCCTTGTTGTAGGAGGGGTACTTTGATTATCACCTGCTGGAAATACAGCTTGTGAATTTTTTCCCAATACTGCCTCCCTGTCGGAGGGAGCCGTTGGTAAAGCAGGCTTCAGGAACCTGCGAGGAAAAAATGTCTCGACTCTCCAATCTGTACCCCTGGGATAATACTTGTACGATCTAGGGGTCAACTTGCGAGTGATCCCACTGCGCGCTGAGACTCTTGAGACTACCCCCCCACCTCACCTGAGTCCGCTTGCACGGCCCCAGCGTCACGCTGAGGACTTGGCAGACGCGGTGGAGGGCTTCTTTTCCTGGGAAGGGGCTGCCTGCTGCAGTCTACTTCCCTTTCCTCTATGTCTGGGCAGATATGACTGGCCTTTTGCCCGCTTGCCCACATGGGAAACGGAAGGATTGAGGCTGAAAAGACAGTGTCTTTTTCTGCTGAGATGTAACTTGGGGTAAAAAGGTTGGATTTCCCAGCTGTAGCCGTGGCCCCCAGGTCCGATGGACCGACCCCAAATAACTCCTTCCCTTTATACGGCAATACTTCCATGTGCCGTATGGGATCTGTATCACCTGACCACTGTCGTGTCCATGACATCTTCTGGGAGATATGGACAACGCACTTATCTTGATGCCAGAGTGCAAATATCCCTCTGTGCATCTCGCATACATATATATAGAATGCATCCTATTAAATGCTCTATATCAATAAAATATTTTTAGTCAGGGAATTCGACCAAGCCAACCCAGCACTGCATCTCCAGGCTGATGGCGATCGCTGGTCGCAGTATAACCACCGTATGTGTGTATATACTTTTTAGGATATTTTTCCAGCTGCCTATCAGCTGGCTCCTTGAGGGCGGCCGTATCTGGAGACGGTAACGCCACTTGATAAGCGTGTGAGCGCCTTATCCACCCTAAGGGGTGTTTCCCAACGCGCCCTAACTTCTGGCGGGAAAGGGTATAACGCCAATATTTGCTATCGGGGTAAACCCACGCATCATCACACACTTCATTTTATTTTATCTGATTCAGGAAAAACTACAGGTAGTTTTTTCACTCCCACATAATACCCTTTTTTGTGGTACTTGTAGTATCAGAAATATGTAACACCTCCTTCATTGCCCTTAACGTGTGGCCCTAATGAGGAATACGTTTGTTTATTCACCGTCGACACTGGATTCAGTGTCCGTGTCTGTGTCTGTGTCGACCGACTGAGGTAAATGGGCGTTTTTTTAAAAACCCCTGACGGTGTTTCTGAGACGCCTGGACCGGTACTAATTGTTTGTCGGCCGTCTCATGTCGTCAACCGACCTTGCAGCGTGTTGACATGTTCACGTAATTCCCTAAATAAGCCATCCATTCCGGTGTCGACTCCCTAGAGAGTGACATCACCATTACAGGCAATTTCTCCGCCTCCTCCAACATCGTCCTCATACATGTCGACACACACGTACCGACACACAGCACACACACCTGGAATGCTCTGACAGAGGACAGGACCCCACTAGCCTTTTGGAGAGACAGAGGGAGAGTTTGCCAGCACACACCAAAAAACGCTATAATTACATAGGGACAACCTTATATAAGTGTTTCTCCCTAATAGCATCTTTATATATATATTTATATCGCCAATTAGTGCCCCCCTCTCTGTTTAAACCCTGTTTCTGTAGTGCAGTGCAGGGGAGAGCCTGGGAGCCTTCTCTCCAGCCTTTCTGTGAGAGAAAAAATGGCGCTGTGTGCTGAGGAGATAGGCCCCGCCCCTTTTCCGGCGGGCTCGTCTCCCGCTCTTTAGTGAAGTTTGGCAGGGGTTAAATATCTCCATATAGCCTCTGGGGGCTATATGTGAGGTATTTTTAGCCAGTATATAGGTTTACATTTGCCTCCCAGGGCGCCCCCCCCCAGCGCCCTGCACCCTCAGTGACAGCGTGTGAAGTGTGCTGAGAGGAAAATGGCGCACAGCTGCAGTGCTGTGCGCTACCTTTAGAAGACTGTCAGAGTCTTCAGCCGCCGATTCTGGACCTCTTCTAACTTCAGCATCTGCAAGGGGGCCGGCGGCGCGGCTCCGGTGACCATCCAGGCTGTACCTGTGATCGTCCCTCTGGAGCTGATGTCCAGTAGCCAAGAAGCCAATCCATCCTGCACGCAGGTGAGTTCACTTCTTCTCCCCTCAGTCCCTCGTTGCAGTGATCCTGTTGCCAGCAGGACTCACTGTAAAATAAAAAACCTAAGCTAAACTTTCTCTAAGCAGCTCTTTAGGAGAGCCACCTAGAATTGCACCCTTCTCGGCCGGGCACAAAAATCTAACTGGAGTCTGGAGGAGGGTCATAGGGGGAGGAGCCAGTGCACACCACCTGATCGGAAAAGCTTTACTTTTGTGCCCTGTCTCCTGCGGAGCCGCTATTCCCCATGGTCCTTTCAGGAACCCCAGCATCCACTAGGACGATAGAGAAATCTCTAATAGGAAGTTCTCATTATCAAACTTGAATTTCCCACTTCAATTACTGAGTTATTAAGAACACCATTTGCAAATTTTATTAACTGCTTTTATTTTTTATTTTTCCAAACATCTCCTTGAACTAAACTGAAACCTTCAGACTAAACTAAGGAACATGTGACCCTCATCTATGTGGTAGCAGAATTGCAAATCACCTCACAATTTGCACGTATGTTCCTACAATACACAAGGAAGCATGATATTGCCAGTAAGGTACGTGGCAGACATATAATACCAAACAGCCTGAAAATGACACCTCTACCACTGAAGTGTTTTACAGAAGGGGCAAAAAAAAAAAAAAAAAACAGCAACCAACCACGCATGATGCACAGACATGCTTTGTGCTGGTAATTGCCTGTGAATGACTTGCTGCCAGCCACTATACAGGAAAGTACAACGAAGGACTACAGTTCATACGTAATGGCAGCACACATGTGCAGGTAGGTGGCCTGTCAGTGTGACAGCACATGCACAGAGGCCACTCAGGGTGTTACTAATACACAGTAGCTGCAGGGAGAGTGTCAGTGCGTAGCAGGCAGGGGGAGTGTGCTACAGCAGTCAGTCAGTGTCAGTGATGGGCACAGGACTACATCTCCCATGCTGCCTCGCTCAGGCCCTCAGTCACCTGCGGAAATCAGCGTGATCTGTCCGGCTCACAGAGGAGGAAGAAGCCGCTGCAGCAGGCAGCAGGTCTGGGATGTGACACCGACCTCTCTGCACCAACACTCAGCAGCCTGATCAGCCCCAGGTAGGGAGGAGAGGGCGGCTGCATAGGGGGACTTGTGTCTGACAGACCTGGGGAGAGCAGGGGGGAGTCAGCTGTGTCAGGTGTATCTCTGCAGGAATGGGGAAGAGGGTTTGCGTTGAGGGGAACTTCAGGAATGTTGGGTTAATGCAAAGGGGTGAGGTCCAAATGGGAGAGGTGACAGCAGCCAGAAATGTGGTCATGTGATGCAGGGATAGGCACAGAGCAGAGGAGGAGGGAGGTTTGAAAACAAAAATAAAGGCAATAATTGCATTTTATGTCAAGATTCTGCACAGTATAACCCTGCTCAGTCCCTCTAACTCAGTGATGTGTGGCCCTCATACACTTCAGGGGCCGCAGTGGTGGCCCTCTTACCTTCAAAAGGGCTGCACATTACTCCTAGTCTCAGAAATAAGTTAAAAGGGTATTTGTAATCCAAGAAAGACATCTATCTGTAATAACCTATACTGTATGCAGGCAATGTATGCAAGTCGTCCAAGCTATAACATATAAGACCATGAAGCGGGGGCACTAAGGGGTTGCAGGCCAAGGTTTGGAGGGTAGCATGTTACCCGACACTGCTCTTATGCTTTGTGGGGGCTCAGTAATGTGGTCCGCACCAGTCAAGGTAAATCCTGTACTGGGCCTGCTATTATTCTGCCCAGTACAGTGATTCTAGGGGTTTTATAATAGTTTAAGTAGGGCCACAATGCTGTTTATATTGCAGTTGGCTCATTTCCATTGTTTGATTTGTTGGGAAGGAAACATTGTGCAAGTGCTGTCAATAGAAACTGTCATATTCCTATAGGGCCTGTAAGCCGTGGAGGGAAAATAGTGACTTGCAAGTTCTTGTGGAAACTACAAATCCCAGCATGCTTTACTAGACTCTAGCAGGGCCTGCTGGAACTTGTACCTAAACACCAGCAGGAGATGTTGTTTTCTCTTTTCTTCTATCTGTCTATATATCTTATATATGAGAACGTTTGTCTGATTGCTGTAAACTCTGAATCCACTGAACTGTTTGGAATGCGGTTTTCACCATTGTGTAGGTAATTTTCCCAGGTAGGTTTCAGGTTAAGTATCCTAACAACTGGTCGGTCATCACAATTGTTGTTGTCATGTGGGTGGGGCTCCGCGGGGAGGGGTCCCATGGACTGCTCTCGGCAAGTTGGCAGTGACAGGCGTACGCTCCTCAATGGCAACCGAATGGTTGTCTGGGGCCTGTGGGTGGGGCTTCGCCGGAAGTTGTCCTCTGCACTGCTCTCTGCAAGTCATCAGCAACAGGCGTGTATGCCTCAATAGCAACCAAATGGCTTTCAGGGGGCTGTGGGTGGGTGTCCACAGGAAGTTGTTCCCTGCACTGCTTTCGGCAAGTCAGCAGCATCAGGTGTACGTACCTCAGTAGCGACACGTGTACCGTGATAAACTTATTGGTAGGTAAGCGTAGTTAATTATTACTTATTTGGACTGACATCCTATAAAAAGTAGGTCAAAGAGCTATAAAAATGTAACCGGTCCATATTTGTTGAGATTACACAATGCCACTTTTTCACATATAGCTCATTTTCCCAACACCTTCCAACCCCACCCTATATATTACCAAAATCCGAAAACTCTAGGTAAACGACTTCCGCTATCACTAACTTCCACCTAACGAAGCTGGGCACTGCATCTAGTAGTTACTAAATAGAGAGTAGGACAATGTGAGTGTCGATTCCCACAAACATTAGCAGGCTTACTGTGCCTGACCAAAATCCAGGATCGAATAGCGATTCTGATTGGTGGTTTATTTGTGCTCACACTGTGCAATATTGATTCATAATGAGATGAAAGTTGTGTTTCCTTTTTAACAAACATTGGGGTCGATTTCAATTCGGCAACTTATGAATAGCGCCGGGAATTAGCTCCCGAAGCTATTCAATTCAGCTGCTAGTTACCCGCAGTTGTCGGGAACTCTTCTCTCATCCCCGGGGAATGAGAGAAGAAACCCGACAAAAGTGCTGCCTCGCGGCCGGCGCGAGGCTGATTCTGTCGGGAATCAGCCTCGCGCCGGGGAGTTAAGTCGGAGAATGCCCGTTCTCCCGACAATTCAACCTGTTTAGTCGGCGAGAACGGGCCATCGCCGACTTAACTGGAGCTGAATTGAATAGCGTCGGGAGCTAATTCCCTGCGCTATTCATAAATTGCCGAATTGAATCGACTCCATTTGGGGTTTCTCCAGTGCTATCCAGATTTTGGGATGATATTCTAGACTTGATTAATCTTACTACCAGTACACAGGTCCCCAAAGACCCCTTCTCCTGTCCTATCCAACCACATCACTTTGTAAATCTTCAGATAAATGAATCTGCCACATTTGTAACACTTTATCTCTTTACATTTGTAACACAGTCTGAGCTCCAGAACACTAGTGATTGGAAGATGCTCACAACCCCCTGATCGCATGCAGTCTTTTGCATGACATGGTGAAACAATACTATGAAATTTGGGATACATGGTACTTGCCTAATAGTGGAATATATTTTAATCTACTTAACTACTTTGCCTGTTCCCAGGCCAAGCCCACTGTTCTGAGATTACACTATCTGATTCGCTGGTTTGCTCTATCTGTCCAATGATTGCAAGGAGTTCTGCTCTTACCCTCCCATGTACCCTCCATCACATCCCTAGGTTACAGTTCTGCTGTCTCTTGATAGAACATCTTTCACCCCAGTAGGCTGGTTTTGTGGTGGTTGACTACACATACTCTACTTATTGTCTCCATGATGTCGAACTGTTGTATATGGGTTTAATGATGTGAACTATGTATAAATTCTGTATTTAAAAAAAAGCCTGCAAAAGTGTTGAGTGGTGAAATGGAGACAGCCTGCAAACCATGTTAGTTGATGGAACCAGTTGCGTGTTACCGATTCGCAAGAGGACCCACCTTTCAAATCTGTCACTGTTTGTGGCTGCACTGGGTACAATGTTGTTGACAACTGAGATGTGACGATCACTGGGGCCCCTGGTGGTATATCCATAAATACAAATATATGCAAATATTATGCAGTCTTTGTATGTTTTCATACATTCTCTTTGTGGGACCATTTACTTTGTATAATTTCTCTCTGTGTCAAGGTTAATAGGAGCTCAAGAAACCTGGTGTGCGAATACCGCTATCATTTATATTCCGAAATGTGTGATTGGTGAAGACCAATAAAGTACCAATCAATCATCTCCTATGTTCTTAAACACAACCTGTAAAATGACAGTTGGGAGCTGATTGGTTAGTACTTTATTTCTCTCCAAACTTTCATACATTTCTTAGTAGTTAGCAGGAGATTTAACATTAACCAATTCTGTTCTTCAGGCTAAATTTGGCAAGCTGTGCTTTTCAATTCAGCCCCATATCCATTTGGTCTGGACATTTGATTTAACGGGCAATAGTATTAGATACATTTTGAATTTAATATTATTGGTCCTTTAAATCTAGCGTCCGAAACTGCCAAAGATATGGCAACTTTGAAAGCTC
Source organism: Pseudophryne corroboree (assembly GCF_028390025.1). Classification (NCBI taxonomy): domain Eukaryota; kingdom Metazoa; phylum Chordata; class Amphibia; order Anura; family Myobatrachidae; genus Pseudophryne; species Pseudophryne corroboree. The sequence goes on along the minus strand of NC_086451.1, from coordinate 369,244,716 downwards.
CAATTGGTAAATGTAGCCCCTCAGCTCTTCATATAATGTTATTTCCTTTATTCTTACATTTCTAGATCCTTTTTTTTTTATTGCTTTGATTAATGTTTTGTGCTTTTGTTGGATATATTTAAGGGCTTATTTATAATTATTTACAGTATAGTCCCAGAAAACCGCTGCTTTTGGGGGTTATCCACAAATATTAAGGATCCCTCAGATATACTATGGAGGTATCACAGCAGAAATTTTCGTCTGCAAAGTTTCTATGGGGGCTGCTGTGCTGCTGGCTTTACCAAGCTCTTGATAGGATAATACCATCTCCAGATGGCGTTGTCCTGTAGCAGCCTATGGGCTACTCTATTGCAAATTCTCCTGGAGAGGGATCCTACGGATTCCTCCCCGTCAAACCCAGTGATCATGTGATGGCCAGTGGCTGCACATGCACCTTGACTGCGGGGGACCTGAACCGAGAAGCTGTGTGACAGTGTTTCGCTATCACACTGCTTCCACCTCTTCTCCAGGACAGGCTCTTCTCTTTATATTCATTATCACGTTGCAAATATCCATTAAAAATATCTATCACATCAGAATTAAAAATGCGGATTGTGATCAATGTATGTGCCCCATAGACACACAAACACTATTCCACCTCCTATGGACTACAGTCTTCTAGGCAGCTGGGTTTATATTTTAATCCTGAGATATGACAACAGATCCGCTGTGCAAATACAACAGGCCCTCATTCAGGTTGGATCGCAAAATGCGATCCAACTGCAAAAATGACAAAGATGATGCGGGTGAGGCCCTGCGCATGCACCCGCATTTACTGCAGGCACCCCGCAGTAAATGCGAACGCCTCTGCCTGTTAGTCAGGCAGCATTCTCGGGGCGGGAGGGGGTGGCAACACTCCGTTTCCTAGGCGGAGACGGAGCGTTGTGGGGGAGGCACCTGGGAAATGGAGGCGGCGGCAGACGAACGGGGGGTGTGGTCAGGGCGGTTGCGTGACATCACACACTGCTGCGATCAAAAAGATGGTGGCGGGCCTTCTGCCATTGTAGCCAGGCTGCGCCGACAGGAGGCTTTTCAATTTCAGTGTGGTTGCAGAGGGGAGGCGACGGGTAGCATGATGGGCGGCCCCCAGCATGCAAACAAAACGATTGCAAATTCTGCTAATAAGCAGAATTTGCAGTCCTTAATGAAGGGTGGTATTCAGTATACCGGTTGTTGGGATCCCGGCGCACAGTATACCGGCGCCGGAATCCCGACACCCGGCATACCGACACCTTTTGGGGGTCCACGACCCCCCCCCCCCCCGAAGGGAGAATAGATAACGTGGATAACTGTTCCTGCAGTGTGGCGAGCGCAGCGAGCACGCAAGCGGCTCATTTGCGCTCACTCCGCTGTCGGCAAGCCGGCGGTCGGGAACCCGGAGCCGGAATGTTTGGCACCGGGAACACGGCCGCCGGCAACTCATACCACACCCCTTACTGAATACGGTCCACAGTTTCCAATGCACACACCGTTTTTTTTAACTATATTATATTGTACAGGGACAACAAGCAGAATCTAATCTCTCTGGAAGCCATATTGTACTCATTATCACCCTCATATTGTGACAGCTACTTTATGAACATATACACACCAGTTTTATTAGTGGTTTTTGTTGCATCTTACTCAGAAAATGTAGTTTAGATGCTTAAAACTGAGGTTTGCTGTCAAAGCTAGTCAGTCATTTTTAAATACTTCTATTAATGTGAAATACAATACTGCAATGTAATTTTGCCCTCCATGACACTACTGTAAAACTGGGTACACACTAGGCCAAGTGATTGTCCGGTCCATCGACATATCTGACGATCAGTAAGTGCATACACACTTACTGATCGTCGGCCCGATGTGTTGTACCTGACGTCACAGCTGGGTGGGCATTAACATGGTGGCAGCAGCTAGTGTATGAGCAGTCGGCGCAACGCCTGTACACACGCCTGCAGGTATATCGGGCTTCGGCTGTGCTGCAGGGCTGACGTGATATGTCTGTGAACGAAGTCGTTCACAGATATATCGGCAGGACACACCGCCGATGTGCCCATGATATATATCAGCCTTTCAATTGAATATCTGCCAGTGTGTACCCAGCATAACTCACTCACTCACTTTTTTTTTTTTTTTTGCGACATATAACAGTGATAAATAGAAAGGTATACAGATTTAAATTTTTAAAACACCACATTTACAGATGCACTAAATACACATGAAAGATGTGATGTTTGTTATACATGTAGAATAGCTTATTTTACTTCATTTACAATAAGGCACAGTGGCGGATTCAGGGGGGGGGGGGCACCAGGCACGTGCCCCCCCTGTCATTTAGGATCACCAGCTGCAAGGAACGCTATGGTGTACATGCCGGCAGGAGGCTCAGCAGGGCTACACTAGCAGCGCGTTACCAGGCCCGGCCCGACGCATACGCCGACTACGCAGCCGCGTTGAGCGCCGGACCTGTGAGGGCGCTGCTGAAATCAGCGTCACTCTGATGCCTGCTGGCAGCCGCTCACTACCACTGGCCGCTCACCGCCCGCCTGCCCAATAAAGCCGTCAGCCCAATAAAGCCGCCAGCCCAGGTTAATACCTTTCACAGCCCAGCTGTATCTCTGTGCGGTGCCTCCGGAGCAGAAGGTGGAGCTTAGCGTAGCTGGTGTCTCCATCGCTGCCCCGATGAGAAGCAGCGGGGAAGAAGCTGTTCGGGCTGCCTTCACCCAAGTGCTCCCCGGCCCACAGCCAGCCGGCCTCTCTGCAGCTCCCCCCTCCTAGCCCCAGGGTGCTCGGCAGGTCCGGCCACGGCAACACCTGCTTCACTAACATCACGGCCAGGACTGCAAGGAGGTTACAGAGCATTGGGCCACGATCCTGCATTCCCTCTGGACCCTGAAGTATACTCCCCAGCACAGCCGCGAGTTTGAAGGTGAGAGACAGTCACAATTTTGTTTGAGGGTTATCCCAGTCTATGGAACCACTTATCCCAGCATGGACAATGCAAACTTCTGGCTGTGATTTGTAGTTCCACAACAGGTTGGGACATATGATTGCGCTCACCCTAGGCGTGGTGTTGGCCCCTCTACAATAAAGGGCCCTACACATTTATCGATCCGCCGCCGAGCTGCCCGACAGCAGATATGGCCGACGGGCGACCCAACGGCGGGGGGGCAGTGACGGGGGGAGTGAAGTTTCTTCACTTCCCCCGTCACACGGCTCCATAGAAGTGCAAGCAAATATGGATGAGATCGTCCATATTGGCCTGCATGCACAGCCAACAGGGCACCAGCGATGAACGAGCGCGGAGCCGCACATCGTTCATCGCTGGAGCCTCCATACTCAAAGATATGAACGGTATCTCGTTCATTAATGAACGAGATTGTTCATATCTTTGATATCGCCCAGTGTGTAGGGCCTATAAGACCGGGTGATGGCCTTGTCTGATAATTTCTGTATGCTTCATGCAAAAAATACAGGGTGTTGCTTTGGGGTTTATGTAGCAGAGGGTGCCTTGCGGAAGTCACCGTACATTGTAAATCCTGCAGCTACACATCCAAAGACCAACCCCCCCCCCCCCCCCCCCCCATGCCCGCCCGCCTTTCCCTATTGTGGTGCCCCCCCTGTCATTTTGTTCTGGATCCGCTCCTGATAAGGCACATACACATAAAGGCTAATACGCATCCCAAAGCATTATGGGGCAGATGTATTAACCTGGAGAAGGCATAAGGAAGTGATAAACCAGTGATATGTGCAAGGTGATAAAGGCACCAGCAGAGCCGACCTTAGGCATAGGCAAACTAGGCAAATGCCTAGGGCATTTGGTATGCTTAGGGGCACCAGCAGCTTCTGCTGATTAAAATGATATGCGGCATGCCTATATTCTGTGTGTGACTGCGGCATGCTACATTGCAGTGTATTCCTGGAAATCACTGTAATGTAGTATTTCGTATGCAGATACAGCCGCAGTCGCACACAGAATATAGGCATGCTACATATAATTTTCTCTGACGTCCTAAGTGGATGCTGGGACTCCGTAAGGACCATGGGGAATAGCGGCTCCGCAGGAGACTGGGCACAACTAAAGAAAGCTTTAGGACTACCTGGTGTGCACTGGCTCCTCCCTCTATGACCCTCCTCCAGACCTCAGTTAGAATCTTGTGCCCGGCTGAGCTGGATGCACACTAGGGGCTCTCCTGAGCTCCTAGAAAAGAAAGTATAATTTTAGTTTTTTTTATTTTCAGTGAGATCTGCTGCCAACAGACTCACTGCTACGAGGGACTAAGGGGAGAAGAAGCGAACCTACCTGCTTGCAGCTAGCTTGGGCTTCTTAGGCTACTGGACACCATTAGCTCCAGAGGGATCGAACACAGGGCCCGACCTCGATCGTCCGGTCCCGGAGCCACGCCGCCGTCCCCCTTACAGAGCCAGAAACAAGAAGATGGTCCTGGAAATCGGCGGCAGAAGACTTCGGTCTTCAACAAGGTAGCGCACAGCACTGCAGCTGTGCGCCATTGCTCCTCATGCACACCTCACACTCCGGTCACTGATGGGTGCAGGGCGCTGGGGGGGGGCGCCCTGAGCAGCAATATTAAACACCTTGCTGGCATAAAAATCACATAATATAGTCCTAGAGGCTATATATGTGAAAAATACCCCTGCCAGATATCTATAAAAAAGCGGGAGAAGTCCGCCGGAAAAGGGGCGGAGCTATCTCCCTCAGCACACTGGCGCCATTTTTCCCTCACAGCTCCGCTGGAAGAATCGCTCCCAGGCTCTCCCCTGCAGTTTCAAGACTACAAAGGGTAAAAAAAGAGAGGGGGGGCACTAAATTTAGGCGCAGTAGTATACATATAAGCAGCTATAAGGGAAAATCACTCAGTTTATAGTGTTAATCCCTGTGTACATATAGCGCTCTGGTGTGTGCTGGCATACTCTCTCTCTGTCTCCCCAAAGGACTTTGTGGGGTCCTGTCCTCAGTCAGAGCATTCCCTGTGTGTGTGCGGTGTGTCGGTACGGCTGTGTCGACATGTTTGATGAGGAGGCTTATGTGGAGGCGGAGCAGATGCTGATAAATGTGATGTCACCCCCTGCGGGGCCGACACCTGAGTGGATGGACTTGTGGAAGGAATTACGTGAAAGTGTCAACTCCTTACATAAAAGGTTTGACGACATAGCAGATGTGGGACAGCCGGCATCTCAGCTCGTGCCTGCCCAGCTGTCTCAGAAGCCATCAGGGGCTCTAAAACGCCCGCTACCTCAGATGGCAGACACAGATGTCGACACGGATACTGAATCCAGTGTCGACGACGATGAGACTAATGTAACTTCCAATAGGGCCACACGTTACATGATTGAGGCAATGAAAAATGTGTTGCACATTTCTGATGTTACCCCAGGTACCACAAAAAAGGGTATTATGTTTGGGGAGAAAAAACTACCAGTGGTTTTTCCCCCATCTGAGGAATTAAATGAAGTGTGTGAAGAAGCGTGGGCTTCCCCCGATAAGAAACTGGTAATTTCTAAAAGGTTACTAATGACGTACCCTTTCCCGCCAGAGGATAGGTCACGTTGGGAAACATCCCCTAGGGTGGATAAAGCGCTCACACGCCTGTCAAAGAAGGTGGCACTACCGTCTCCGGATACGGCCGCCCTAAAGGAGCCTGCTGATAGAAAGCAGGAGGCTATCCTGAAGTCTGTATATACTCACACAGGTATTATACTGAGACCAGCTATTGCTTCAGCATGGATGTGCAGTGCTGCAGCTGCGTGGTCAGATTCCCTGTCGGAAAATATTGATACCCTAGACAGGGACACTATATTGCTAACCATAGAGCATATTAAAGACGCAGTCTTATACATGAGAGATGCACAGAGGGATATTTGCCGGCTGGCATCTAAAATAAGTGCAATGTCCATTTCTGCCAGGAGAGGCTTATGGACTCGGCAGTGGACGGGTGATGCAGATTCTAAAAGGCACATGGAAGTTTTGCCTTATAAGGGTGAGGAGTTGTTCGGGGATGGTCTCTCGGACTTCGTTTCCACAGCAACAGCTGGGAAGTCAGCATTTTTACCCCATGTTCCCTCACAGCCAAAGAAAGCACCGTATTATCAGGTACAGTCCTTTCGGCCTCAGAAAGGCAAGCGGGTTAAAGGCGCGTCCTTTCTGCCCAGAGGTAGAGGGAAAAAGCTGCAGCATGCAGCCAGTTCCCAGGAGCAAAAGTCCTCCCCCGCTTCCTCCAAGTCCACCGCATGACGCTGGGGCTCCACAGGCGGAGCCAGGTACGGTGGGGGCCCGTCTCAAAAACTTCAGCAATCAGTGGGCTCGCTCACGGGTGGATCCCTGGATCCTTCAAGTAGTATCTCAGGGGTACAAGCTGGAATTCGAGACGTCTCCCCCCCGCCGTTTCCTCAAATCTGCCTTGCCAACAACTCCCTCAGGCAGGGAGGCAGTGCTAGAGGCAATTCACAAGCTGTATTCTCAGCAGGTGATAGTCAAGGTGCCCCTCCTTCAACAAGGACGGGGTTACTATTCCACAATGTTTGTGGTACCGAAACCAGACGGTTCGGTGAGACCCATTTTAATTTTGAAATCCTTGAACACATATATAAAAAGATTCAAGTTCAAGATGGAATCGCTCAGGGCGGTTATTTCAAGCCTGGACGAGGGGGATTACATGGTATCACTGGACATCAAGGATGCTTACCTGCATGTCCCCATTTACCATCATCACCAGGAGTACCTCAGATTTGTGGTACAGGATTGTCATTACCAATTCCAAACGTTGCCGTTTGGTCTGTCCACGGCACCGAGGGTATTTACCAAGGTAATGGCCGAAATGATGATTACTCCTTCGAAAAAAGGGAGTTTTAATTATCCCGTACTTGGACGATCTCCTGATAAAGGCGAGGTCCAGGGAGCAGTTGTTGGTCGGGGTAGCACTATCTCGGGAGGTGCTACAACAGCACGGTTGGATTCTAAATATTCCAAAGTCACAGCTGGTCCCTACGACACGTCTACTGTTCCTGGGGATGGTTCTGGACACAGAACAGAAAAAAGTGTTTCTCCCGGAGGAGAAAGCCAAGGAGCTGTCATCTCTAGTCAGAGGCCTCCTGAAACCAAAACAGGTGTCGGTGCATCACTGCACGAGAGTCCTGGGAAAAATGGTAGCTTCCTACGAAGCAATTCCATTCGGCAGGTTCCATGCAAGGATTTTTCAGTGGGATCTGTTGGACAAGTGGTCCGGATCGCATCTTCAGATGCATCGGCTGATAACCCTGTCTCCAATGACCAGGGTGTCTCTGCTGTGGTGGCTGCAAAGTGCTCATCTTCAAGAGGGCCACAGATTCGGCATACAGGACTGAGTCCTGGTGACCACGGATGCCAGCCTTCGAGGCTGGGGGGCAGTCACACAGGGAAGAAACTTCCAAGGACTATGGTCAAGTCAGGAGACTTCCCTACACATAAATATTCTGGAACTGAGGGCCATTTACAATGCCCTAAGTCAGGCAAAACCCCTGCTTCAAAACCAGCCGGTACTGATCCAGTCAGACAACATCACGGCAGCCGCCCATGTAAACCGACAGGGCGGCACAAGAAGCAGGATGGCGATGGCAGAAGCCACAAGGATTCTCCGATGGGCGAAAAATCACGTGTTAGCACTGTCAGCAGTGTTCATTCCGGGAGTGGACAACTGGGAAGCAGACTTCCTCAGCAGGCACGACCTCCACCCGGGAGAGTGGGGACTTCATCCAGAAGTCTTCCAACTGATTGTAAACCGTTGGGAAAGGCCACAGGTGGACATGATGGCGTCCCGCCTAAACAAAAAGCTAGAAAGGTGTTGCGCCAGGTCAAGAGACCCTCAGGCGATAGCTGTGGACGCTCTAGTGACACCGTGGGTGTACCGGTCGGTTTATGTGTTCCCTCCTCTTCCTCTCATACCCAAGGTACTGAGGATAATAAGGAGAAGAGGAGTAAGAACTATACTCATTGTTCCGGATTGGCCAAGAAGAGCTTGGTACCCAGAACTTCAAGAAATGATCTCAGAGGACCCATGGCCTCTGCCGCTCAGACAGGACCTGCTGCAGCAGGGGCCCTGTCTGTTCCAAGACTTACCGCGGCTGCGTTTGACGGCATGGCGGTTGAACACCGGATCCTGAAGGAAAAGGGCATTCCGGAGGAAGTCATTCCTACGCTGATTAAAGCTAGGAAAGAAGTGACCGCAAACCATTATCACCGCATTTGGCGAAAATATGTTGCGTGGTGTGAGGCCAGGAAGGCCCCAACGGAGGAATTTCAGCTGGGCCGTTTTCTGCACTTCCTACATTCAGGGGTGACTATGGGCCTAAAATTGGGTTCCATTAAGGTCCAGATTTCGGCTCTATCAATTTTCTTCCAGAGAGAACTGGCTTCACTACCTGAAGTTCAGACTTTTGTTAAGGGAGTGCTGCATATTCAGCCCCCTTTTGTGCCTCCAGTGGCACCTTGGGATCTCAACGTGGTGTTGGATTTCCTTAAATCACATTGGGTTGAGCCTCTTAAAACCGTGGAATTAAAATATCTCACGTGGAAAGTGGTCATGCTGTTGGCCTTGGCTTCGGCCAGGCGTGTGTCAGAATTGGCGGCTTTGTCATGTAAAAGCCCTTAACTGATTTTCTATATGGATAAGGCAGAATTGAGGACTCGTCCCCAGTTTCTCCCTAAGGTGGTATCAGCCTTTCATTTGAACCAACCTATCGTGGTGCCTGCGGCTACTAAAGACTTGGAGGCTTTCAAGTTGTTGGACGTAGTCAGGGCCCTGAAAATTTATGTTTCCAGGACGGCTAGTGTCAGGAAAACTGACTCGCTATTTATCCTGTATGCACCCAACAAGCTGGGTGCTCCTGCTTCAAAGCAGTCTATTGCTCGCTGGATCTGTAGTACGATTCAGCTTGCACATTCTGCGGCTGGACTGCCGCATCCTAAATCAGTGAAAGCCCATTCCACGAGGAAGGTGGGCTCTTCTTGGGCGGCTGCCCGAGGGGTCTCGGCTTTACAACTTTGCCGAGCAGCTACTTGGTCGGGGTCAAACACATTTGCTAAATTCTACAAGTTTGACACCCTGGCTGAGGAGGACCTAGAGTTTGCCCATTCGGTGCTGCAGAGTCGTCCGCACTCTCCCGCCCGTTTGGGAGCTTTGGTATAATCCCCATGGTCCTTACGGAGTCCCAGCATCCACTTAGGACGTCAGAGAAAATAAGATTTTACTCACCGGTAAATCTATTTCTCGTAGTCCGTAGTGGATGCTGGGCGCCCATCCCAAGTGCGGATTGTCTGCAATACTTGTATATAGTTTATTGTTTAACTAAAGGGTTATTGTTGAGCCATCTGTTGAGAGGCTCAGTTATTGTTCATACTGTTAACTGGGTATAATATCACGAGTTATACGGTGTGATTGGTGTGGCTGGTATGAGTCTTACCCGGGATTCAAAATCCTTCCTTATTGTGTCAGCTCTTCCGGGCACAGTATCCTAACTGAGGTCTGGAGGAGGGTCATAGAGGGAGGAGCCAGTGCACACCAGGTAGTCCTAAAGCTTTCTTTAGTTGTGCCCAGTCTCCTGCGGAGCCGCTATTCCCCATGGTCCTTACGGAGTCCCAGCATCCACTACGGACTACGAGAAATAGATTTACCGGTGAGTAAAATCTTATTTTAATCAGCAGAAGCTGCTTGTGTATACTAGCCACATAGTAATGCAAATAAGATGCATTTTCATAAACAAAAGGCGCCCGACGTTAGCAGAGTTGCCAGCTGACTCATGCCAGGCATCTCCTGCAGAACTAGCGGCGGTGCTAGGGGCCACCAGCCAAAATCTTGCCTAGGGCATCTTATTGGTTAGGGCCGGCTCTGGGCACCAGCCAATCAGCTCCTAAATGTTAATTTACATATTGGTGCTGATTGGCTGGTGCCTTTATTACCTTGCACATATCACTGGTTTATCACTTCCTTATGCCTTCTCAAGGTTAATACATTTGCCCCAGTGGAAGGTATGCCAGTGGACTAATTGTTTTTCCAGACTCCACATATGCATTCTTTAGTCCGCTTGACTGTTACAGCCACACAGGGTCCTCCGTAGCATTTGAAGTACATGATCAAATTGTGATGGGATTGTACTGTTCAGGTCGGAAGATGAAAGGACAGGACCTGGTTTTCATGACCTTCCAGTACAAGAATGACTTTCTCACAGACCACATTCCATTTAATCTATTTAATGAGTAATTGAGCTTTGTAGAGATCTACCACATTTATTTCAACACAAACATAGAATTCTAACCGATCTCTTATGCAACAGGAAAGAAGAGAGGAGGGCCCAGCGCAGTTTACTTCATTACAGACTCGGTAATACTCACACATTCCCCTTCCCTGCCCAGTTTATCAGTACAAGAAGCGCAAATTACGTCATGCCGTATGTAGAATAGCCGATATTGGCTTTCCTGGTAAAAGCACCTGCTGTAACTTTAATAAGGGGTCTATTCATGAAGCAGTGAAAAGAGTGGAGAAGTTGCCCATGGCAACCAATCAGCATTGAAGTAATATTTCGAGTTTGCATATTATAAAATTATACAGAGCAGCTGATTGGTTGCCATATTCTCCACTGGCTCGCTTCCCTACTCTTTTCACTGCTTCATGAATCGATCCCTTCGTTTCTTCTGTGATTAGGAAAATACACTGCTCAAAAAAAATAAAGGGAACACTTCAACAACACAATGTAACTCCAAGTCAATCACACTTCTGTGAAAGCATACTGTCCACTTAGGAAGCAACACTGATTGACAATCAATTTCACATGCTGTTGTGCAAATGGAATAGACAACAGGTGAAAATTATAGGCAATTAGCAAGACACCCCCAATAAAGGAGTTGTTCTGCAGGTGGTGACCACAGACCACTTCTCAGCTCCTATGCTTTCTGGCTGATGTTTTGGGCACTTTTGAAAGCTGGCGGTGCTTTCACTCTAGTGGTAGCATGAGACGGAGTCTACAACCCACACAAGTGGCTCAGGTAGTGCAGCTCATCCAGGATGGCACATCAATGCGAGCTGTGGCTGTCAGCGTAGTGTCCAGAGCATGGAGGCACTACCAGGAGACAGGCCAGTACATCAGGAGACGTGGAGGAGGCCGTAGGAGGGCAACAACCCAGCAGCAGGACCGCTACCTCCGCTTTTGTGCAAGGAAGAACAGGAGGAGCACTGTCAGAGCCCTGCAAAATGACCTCCAGCAAGCCACAAATGTGCATGTGTCTACTCAAACGATCAGAAACAGACTCCATGAGGGTGGTATGAGGGCCCGACGTCCACAGGTGGGGGTTGTGCTTACAGCCCAACACCGTGCAGGACGTTTGGCATTTGCCAGAGAACACCAAGATTGGCAAATTCGCCACTGGCGCCCTGTGCTCTTCACAGATGAAAGCAGGTTCTCACTGAGCACATGTGACAGACGTGACAGAGTCTGGAGACGCCAAGGAGAACATTCTGCTGCCTGCAACATCCTCCAGCATGACCGGTTTGGCAGTGGTTCAGTAATGGTGTGGGGTGGCATTTCTTTGGGGGGGCTGCACAGCCCTCCATGTGCTCGCCAGAGGTAGCCTGACTGCCATTAGGTACCGAGCTGAGATCCTCAGACCCCTTGTGAGACCATATGCTGGTGCGGTTGGCCCTGGGTTCCTCCTAATGCAAGACAATGCTAGACCTCATGTGGCTGGAGTGTGTCAGCAGTTCCTGCAATACGAAGGCATTGATGCTATGGACTGGCCCGCCCGTTCCCCAGACCTGAATCTAATTGAGCACATCTGGGACATCATGTCTCGCTCCATCCGCAGACTGTCCAGGAGTTGGTGGATGCTTTAGTCCAGGTCTGGGAGGAGATCCCTCAGGAGACCATCCGCCACCTCACCAGGAGCATGCCCAGGCATTGTAGGGAGGTTATACAGGCACGTGGAGGCCACACACACTACTGAGCCTCATTTTGACTTGTTTTAAGGACATTACATCAAAGTTGGATCAGCCTGTAGTGTGTTTTTCCACTTTAATTTTGAGTGTGACTCCAAATCCAGACCTCCATGGGTTAATAAATTTGATTTCCATTGATAATTTTTGTGTGATTTTGTTGTCAGCACATTCAACTATGTAAAGAACTAAGTATTTAATAAGAATATTTCATTCATTTAGTGTTCACTCTAGGAATGAAAAGGGGCAGGGCGCCGGACTCCGGGGGCACATGTGCGCGCGCGCGGCGCGTCCAAAATGGGGGCGCGGCCACGCCTCCATCATTTTAGGGGGCGGTGCGGCCCACAGACGCTACTATAGAAAGCGTCTGTGGCCGGCGACGTCACTGTTGGGGGCGTGCCCAGCATCTCCGTCGGTGCTGGGCTTCCCCCAGCCCTCTCCCAATGCGTGAATGGATGCCGCGCGCATGCGCACGGCATCTATACACGCCGGGAGGGCAGGGAGCGGGCGGCTGTTCTAGCAGGGCGCCGCAAAAGGGGCAGGGCGGGTTTTGCCTGTTAAAAAACGGGCAGGGCGCGGCGCCCTGCTAAAACAGCCTAGAGTGAACACTATTCATTCAGATCTAGGATGTGTTATTTTAGTGTTCCCTTTATTTTTTTGAGCAGTGTATATAGAGTGCATTTGACTAAAGTATAATATTTAAGGGAATTCTATATTTACCCAGTCCCTACGTTCTTACATTGGGGTATGTATTTAGGAGAATGAATAAAATATGAGAATTCCTGATGTAGACTGATACTTGCACAGGGAATTGGTTGGGAGCTGAGCAGGCAGATTCATTGCCACTTTGGTACTGTTAGGCCGTGTATACAAATATATATTATCAAGTATATAACACTGAAAGTTGTTGTCATTGGTATTCTGATACTGAACTGGTTAAACCTCTTGTGCAACAAATGGGAACTTTCACTTTAGAAACCATAAATCCAACAGTCCCTGAAATCATTGGTAATTAACAATCACTCATTGTTTTTAAGCATACTTATATAGCTATTCAGTTTCTGTCCATGCGCTGCAGGATATCAACAACTATAACATAAACTATTACATAAGAGGTGTACCCAACCCCATTATCATGGCAATCTGCCAAAGAGCGGATAAAGAGATCTTGGTGGACATATTTATTTAAGTTCAATTACTCAACATATATTGGGGGTTATTCAGGTTTCTTAGCAAACCCCCCCAAAAAAAAAAAATTTGGCAAAACCATGTGCACTGCAGGTGGGGCAGATGTAACGTGCAGAGAGTTAGATTTGGGTGGGTTATATTTCTGTGCAGGGTAAATACTGGCTGCTTTATTGTTACACTGCAATTTAGATTTCAGTTTGAGCACACCCACCCAAATCTAACACTCTCTGCACATGTTACGTCTGCCCCACCTGCAGTGCAGCATAGTTTTCTCCAATAGCGTGCTTTTTGTTTGCTAACAAACCTGGATAAGGCCCTTTATCCGTTTATGCAGAGTTCAATATATAGTTCTATATATATTACAGTAATGTGAAACAGTGGCTTAATTTGAGTTTTCCTAACATAGCTGTGGATTTGTGTGCATGCGCCTCAGTGACGGGGAGTACTTATATGTTCAGAGTGGTTTAATAGTGTAATTATTCGTGTTAGTGGATTGCAGATTTCTAACAATAGCTGTTTAACAGTCTGTGAAGAATTGGAGGCAAAACAGTAATTTACAAGTAATCCAAAGAGAATTAAGTCATTTTCTGTTCTTTTGGGGATTCATGTAACTTACAGCTGATATCATGAGTTCTATAAACCCTAGCTTTTATAATCAGCAATAGCTGTGTTTAATGAGAATACTAGTCAAGGGTCAGCCACTGGACTAGTGTATAAGGCTACAAGCCATTTCTCTGGCTTCTACCAATAAATAATCAGTCTCTTTAGCAGAGGCGCATCTGGCATTTTAATGTGCCATATAATTTACAGCTCACAGTTATTATACAAATAGGCAATTTAGAGCACTATAGACCTTTCTCTCTTGTTGAATGAGAACATCTTGGCTGTTCCTATTTATACTATATATTAATGCTGACATCAGTATACGGTGCCCATTCATCACTTTGGTTTGCTAAATGCTTCTTACATGGAGTTGTAAAATAAGTGCTTGTAATCAGGCCTGCTGCTTGCATACAGTAGCGGCAGCGATATTGTGGGCTGAAGGAATACACGTGAGAATGCTACTGTACCTGGTTCTATTACTGAAGCCTGGGGCACGTTGTGCTGAGCTGACAGGCTGTATGTTGGGTGAGAACACGGAATAGATGCCTCTACTGGGTGTACATTATGGGTCCGCCTTTTAATGTTAGAAAGGAGATTTGTCCAACAATGTCATTTCAGAGGCCTCAAAAAAATACACTGCTTGCATGGGCCCTTACTGGGAATACACTAAGGGGTTAATTATCAAAGCTCGGAGAGAGAGAAAGTACCAGCCAATCGGCTTCTGCCTTACATTTTATAGGATAGGCTTAAAAATGACAGTCAAGAGCTGATTGGTTGGTACTGTATCTCTCACAATTTTATTTCTCCAAACTGTGATAATCCCCCCCCCTAAATATTTTACCTACTGGTGTGTCTAACTCTACTTAAATTGTTTGCCGTTATTGTCATGCCTGAAATATCACAGCTCAGCAGTCACAAATAGGAAAATGTAAAATCCACTATTCTACAGAGCGGAATGCAGAGGAAAGGATTTTCTCATACGTCCTAGAGGATGCTGGGGACGACATCAAGACCATGGGGTATAGACGGGATCCGCAGGAGACATGGGCACTCCAAAGACTTTTCATTGGGTGTGAACTGGCTCCTCCCTCTATTCCCCTCCTCCAGACCTCAGTTTTAGAAATGTGCCCAGGTCGACTGGACGCACTCTGAGGAGCTCTACTGAGTTTCTCTGAAAAGACTTATGTTAGGTTTTTTATTTTCAGGGAGATCTGCTGGCATCAGACTACCTGCTTCGTGGGACTGAGGGGGCAGAAGCAGAACCAACTTCCTCAGAGTTTCATGGTTCTGTTTCTGGCTGACAGGACACCATTAGCTGCTGAAGGGAACTGAACGCTAGCCATGTCTAGATGCTCACTCCCACAGCACGCCGTCACCCCCCCCCCCCCCCCCTCACAGAGCCAGAAGTCAAAAGACAGGTGAGTATTAGAAGAATGATCTTCAATCAAGTAAGTGACGGCTGAGGTGCGGTGCGGCTGGTGGGAGCGCAGCGCGCCATTGTTGCCCACACACACAGGCACTGCAGGGTGCTGGGCACAGGGGGGGCAGCAAGAAAAATACCTCAAACTGGCTAAAAGGGGGCATAAGATGCCGCTGGCACAGCCCTACCCCCGCCAGTATAAATATTGTCATGGATACTGAGGGGCGGAGCTTCTTCCTCAGGCAGCCAGCACACTACTCGGCACCATTTTTTCTCCTCGGGCTGCAGAGAACACGCTGGTCATCTCCTCCACTTCTGACAAGTACAGGGTGCTATAAAGGGGGGGCACAAAGCGATTGTGGTGCATTTGATAGTGTATATTACTATTTAAAGCGCTTTTGGGCTGTGGACATACTGTGTTCACAGGCAATACTGGCGCTGGGTTTGTGAACTGGCTGCTCCTATCCTGTGTCCCTCTGACAGATTTTACTGTGGGTCTGTCCCCAAAATAAGTCCCTGTGAGTGTGGTGTACACGTGTGAGGCATGTCTGAGGCAGGGAGTTCCTCCCCGGAGGAAGCCATTTTAGGGACACAGAGTTGTAATGTGGTGGCGCTACCGGCACACCAAGAGCCTGCATGGGTGAAAGAGCTACGTGACCGTATGCATCTGATTAACCGTAGATTAGATAAGTCTGAATCTAAGGCTGCATGCTGGAGAAAATCTGTGGAAGATGTGATTTTTCAGGATGCTGTTATTCCTTATGCAGGCGGCCCCTCTGGGTCACATAAGAGACCATTTGCAAATGTTGTAAACACTGATACCGACACGGATTCTGATTCTTGTGTCGACAATAGTGAATCCAGACAGATAGATCATAAATTGGCAAAAAGTATACAATATATGATTGTGGCTATAAGGGACGTGTTGGAGGTTACAGAAAGCACTCCTGTACCTCAGGAGAAAGCTTATTTATGTAAGGAAAAGAAATCCAAAGTCACGTTCCCTCCTTCACACGAACTAAATGCTCTGTTTGAAGGGATATGGGTGAATCCTGATAAAAAAAAATTGTATTCCCAAAAGGATTCACATAGCTTATCCTTTCCCGGTTGAAGACAGGAAAAAATGGGAGACAAAGAAGGTAATTCTCCCTGCTCCTGGCATGGCTTCTCTTAAAGAGCCGGCAGACCGCAAAATGGAAACGACATTGAAATCCATTTATGTTACCAATGGTACACTGATTAGGCCCACTATTGCCTGCGCATGGGTGAGTCGCGCTATTGAAAAATGGTCAGAAAGCGTGTCATCAGAAATTGACACGATTGATAAAGATGAGATACTCCTTAAGTTAGGGAATATCAAGGACGCTGCCACCTACATGCTGGAAGCAATGAAGGATATTGGACTCTTGAGTTAACAGGCCGCTACCATGGCAGTATCGGCTAGGCGGGCGTTATGGATTCGCCAGTGGAACGCGGATGCAGATTCCAAAAGAAACATGGAGGCTCTCCCATATAAAGGTGCTCTGCGTCTGCACCGGCAAAAAAGACCTATCACCCGCAAATGCAATCCTTTCGGCCCAATAAATACAAAGAGGCGAGAGGTTCCCCCTTATTTGCAGGAAGGGGAAAGAAGCCCACACCGGCTCCAGGTTCCCAAGAGCAGAAGTCTACCCCTAATTCTGCCAAATCCCCAGCATGACGCTGGAACTCCCTTGCGGGAGGCCGCTCGGGTGGGGGCACGTCTCATACTCTTCAGTCAGGATTGGATTCGGTCTGGCCTGGATCCGTGGGTGTTGCAAATAGTATCCCAGATATACAAACTAGAGTTTCAAGACGTTCCCCCAATGCCGATTTTTCAAATCGACCTTGCCAGCTTCTCCGCCAGAGAGAGAAGCAGTAACAGCGGCAATCCAAAAATTATATCAAGACCAGGTCATAGTCCTGGTACCATTGTCACAACAAGGGTGGGGTTTTTATTCAAGCCTCTTTGTTGTTCCGAAGCCGGATGGCTCGTTCAGACCGATCCTAAATCTAAAAGATCTGAATTTCTTCCTGAAAAGTTCAAGATGGAATCACTTCGGGCGGTGACTGCCAGTCTGGAGGAGGGGGACTACTTAGTGTCGGTGGACATAAAGGATGCTTATTTGCATGTTCCCATTTTTCAGACTGTATCTCATGTTTTTAAACAATTGGATTTTTCCCCATCTGTTTGGGGTTTTGTACAATAAAACTTTTTGTCCTTTTTAACATTTAATGTTGGACATCATTTTTTTCGGACTACATGAAATAAAAACTCTGTCAGAACTATCCGGGTAAAAGCCACCAGGAAAAAGATACCTTGATGTGTTTTGACAACAGAAACAACATTGTGAGTTGGGGTACGCAAATTGTGATTATGATTTAGAAAATTTCAAAAGATACCTTGATGTGCCTGTGTTATTCCGATTTCTAGTAAGTCGGGTACGTCCATATCACCATTGCATAGTGATAACATTTAGTTGGGAATAAAAAGTACGCACGGCTATATCTTGGAATATTGTTTATTTAATATTTATGACCGATTATACTACACATTGGATATTTCTTGTTCCCCCTTTTTTATGCACGAGTCCGACGTTAAGGCCTGAGTAATCTGAAGAGATACACGGGGAACACGTGAAAAGATACCTTGATATGCTTCATAATTTTTGTGAGTGGGGTACGCTTACTTTATCCAGCTAAAGATACCTTTATGAGCTTGATCCTTCATTTGTCTATAGTGAGTGTGGTACGCTTCATCTTGCCTACATATTAACCACGATACAGAAAAAAGTGCATTCACAGTAGCGCTCTCCAACCACCAATGGGGAAATTTCAACACCAGGAGTGAAGCAAGTATTAAGGAAAACTGATTCACCCTGGAAGAAATGGAGGGATTCTTCACCCTCCCTTCGCTTAGGTCTGTGTCAATGGCAGCAATCTCTCCTCTCTCTTGATCACAGACCTACTAAGGAACAACTCCAGAACCTCAGACAAGAACGTAATGGGTCAGGATGTGTCTACTTCTCACCACGCATCCTAGATCACTTAAAAGAAAGGTACATAGTGTAGCAGTCCTTAAAAACAAAAGTGGTTTTATTCCACAGACCGCACTTACAAAATCAAAGATAAAAACAGGCACATAAAATCAACTCCTATGGACATATCACCAAGATGACATCCTCCCTCCTCCAGGAACTCCTGTAACACCAGCTGGACACGGTGTGTATGGAAGCCCGGTTCCGGATCCACAGCTTCCACGAAAAGACAGGAAGAATCCTTCAGAGTAGATGGTGAACAAGTCCACGGGTTGTAAGGCACAAGACAAAGCTCAACGCGTATCGGACACACAGTCCTTCATCAGGAGCATGCATTCGCTTGTTGCCATACCATATTTATTCCCTATACACAGCTGGAGATGATTACCGCTAACCGGCAGTTTCCAGTTTCTTCATTTCCGTTTTGGTCACCTGACCAGAAACGGAAACTACGTTTGCGGTTCACATGCGTTCCACGTGGCATTTCCCACCGCAGCTGCGTTCCACTCCACATCTTTATGCGGTTCACGGACTTCCGGACTTAGAAACAGTCTCTCTGTTACAATCCTTTAGTGAACAGTCCAAAATGTCCAGTAAATACCACAAGCCCCATTTGGAGCAAAGTCATGAAGGAGAAAAAGAGAAAAAAAATGTATTTACCAGATAACTTAAAACATTAACAATACAGCCAATTTAAAATAAATTAAAAAAGTGTATCTTTAAGGAAGAGGAAGAGTATATAACAACATATTGGGGAGAGAAAAATGGCAGAGGAGGAGGGAAATTATTCCAAAAAACATTTTAATTCGAAGTCACCGTTTAGACCCCTGGGTACCAGGGTGCCCAAACGGTGAATCCACTGCATCTCCGCCCTCGCCAGTCTCCTCTCTAGGTCTCTTGTCCTCCATTTAGGTATAACTGTCTGGATGCCACAGAAAGACTTTAAAAAACATTCCTTTGACTCATGAACTTTTTTGAAGTGGGCTGAAACAGTGTGGGTTTCTAGACCCTTTCGTATGTTGTAGACATGTTCAGCCCACCTCACCTTCACACATCTCCCTGTCCTTCCAACATAAGATAGACCACACGTACACTCTAGGATGTATACCACATTTTTAGTGTGGCATGTGATGAATTCCCTGATAGGAAAGGATTTCCCATTTACCATAAATTCTGTGGTTTTTCTCGTTGGTGATTTTACGGTCTTACACATAAGGCAGTCACCACAGCGGTGAAAGCCCTTGGTCCTTATGCTTTGTCTTAGATCTGTTTCTAGACTACTCCTTACTAGCTGGTTCTTTAGAGAGGGGGCTCTTCTATACACAAAAGAGGGGCCTTCTGGTAGTAAGGAGCCTAAGACTGGATCCTGTTTGAGTATGTTCCAGTTCTCACGAAAGACCCGTTCTATACCTTTGAAAGACTGGTTATATTGGCTAATAAAAGCCCACTTATATTTCTCATCTTTGGGACTCACATTTATTTTGGTTTTTAGTAAGGTTTCTCTCTCTACTTTAGAAATCTTACTTCTAGCTTGAGCTAATGCGTTTGAAGAGTAGCCTTTTTTCAAAAATCTACTTGCTACTTCATCAAGCTGTTGTTCACACTCTTGTACATCAGTGCAATTCCTTTTTATCCTTGCAAATTGGCTGAATGGAATACCATCCAGCCAATTTGCATGGTGCTGGCTCGTACGATCTATGAAACTATTTGAATCTGTCATCTTCCTATATGTCCTGGTATGGACTCTCCCATTGGAGACATAGATGCACAGATCCAGAAAAGACACTTCTTTCCTATCACTTGTAAAAACCAGTTGGATAGACATGTCATTTAGATTTAGATCTTCACAGAAGGCATTTAAAGAATCATCATCCCCTCGCCAGACGAACAGGACGTCGTCTATATAGCGCTGCCAGGACACTAGGCCCGCCACCAGTCCATCGCCACGCCAAATCCGATGGTCCTCCCAGTACGCCATAAACAAGTTTGCGTAACTGGGGGCGAACCTAGTGCCCATGGCAGTGCCGACCCGCTGCAAGTAGAAAGTCCCATCAAAATAAAAATAATTGTTTAATAGGATAAACTTGATGCTATCCAAAATAAAGTTTTTTATTTTTCCACTGAGAGAACTCAACTCTAAAAAATAAGAAACTGCTAAAAGTCCTTTCTCAAGGTCTATAATAGTGTACAGAGTACATACGTCAGCTGTACATAAAATGTCCCCCTCCTCCCAATTATATGAACCAATCCTTTTCAAGGTGTCACCTGTGTCCTTCAAATATGCTTTTGTTTTTTGCACCAGGGGTTGTAAATGATAATCCACCATAGCAGACAGATTACTAGTAAGACTGTTACACCCTGATACAATAGGTCGTCCAGGTGGGTGGAGGGGGTCCTTATGTATCTTAGGGAGGACATACAGTGTGGGGATAGAAGGTGTAGTTATGTTTAGAAACTCAAATTCTTTTTTGGTAATAACATTATCTCCTAACGCCTTGGTACTCAAATCCACCAGTGCTTTTGATATTCTACTTGTGGGATCAGATTTGAGTTTTAAGTAGGTTTTACCATCATTTAGTTGTCTATAAATCTCCTGCATGTATGCCTCCCTCTTCATCAGGACCACCCCCCCACCCTTGTCTGCTGGCTTGATAATGAGGTCCTTATCGTTTTTCAGGTTTTGAATCGCCTCAAATTCCTTTTTAGTTAAATTAGGCCTTATATTCTTACTTTTGGCACTTTTTTCAACAACTTTTTCAATTCCATCACAGACCACTTTATTAAAGACCTCAAGGCAATTTCCTCTGGCCTGGATTGGATAGAACGTGGAAGGGGGTCTAAAGGAGGAAATTTCCGTGACTACTTCCTCTTGAATAGGTTCCTTGTTTTTTTCCTCTTTTATTTCAAAGAACCGTTTGATGGTTAATTTACGCACAAATTTTTGTACGTCAAGGAAGATATCAAAAGAATTGGGTTTATTTGAGGGCGCAAATTTCAATCCCTTTTGTAAAACCCCTATTTCATGTACATCGAGTGGTCTGTCAGAGAGGTTAAAAATCTTCCCCTCCAACGGATTTCTAAAGTAGAGAGAGAAACCTTACTAAAAACCAAAATAAATGTGAGTCCCAAAGATGAGAAATATAAGTGGGCTTTTATTAGCCAATATAACCAGTCTTTCAAAGGTATAGAACGGGTCTTTCGTGAGAACTGGAACATACTCAAACAGGATCCAGTCTTAGGCTCCTTACTACCAGAAGGCCCCTCTTTTGTGTATAGAAGAGCCCCCTCTCTAAAGAACCAGCTAGTAAGGAGTAGTCTAGAAACAGATCTAAGACAAAGCATAAGGACCAAGGGCTTTCACCGCTGTGGTGACTGCCTTATGTGTAAGACCGTAAAATCACCAACGAGAAAAACCACAGAATTTATGGTAAATGGGAAATCCTTTCCTATCAGGGAATTCATCACATGCCACACTAAAAATGTGGTATACATCCTAGAGTGTACGTGTGGTCTATCTTATGTTGGAAGGACAGGGAGATGTGTGAAGGTGAGGTGGGCTGAACATGTCTACAACATACGAAAGGGTCTAGAAACCCACACTGTTTCAGCCCACTTCAAAAAAGTTCATGAGTCAAAGGAATGTTTTTTAAAGTCTTTCTGTGGCATCCAGACAGTTATACCTAAATGGAGGACAAGAGACCTAGAGAGGAGACTGGCGAGGGCGGAGATGCAGTGGATTCACCGTTTGGGCACCCTGGTACCCAGGGGTCTAAACGGTGACTTCGAATTAAAATGTTTTTTGGAATAATTTCCCTCCTCCTCTGCCATTTTTCTCTCCCCAATATGTTGTTATATACTCTTCCTCTTCCTTAAAGATACACTTTTTTAATTTATTTTAAATTGGCTGTATTGTTAATGTTTTAAGTTATCTGGTAAATACATTTTTTTTCTCTTTTTCTCCTTCATGACTTTGCTCCAAATGGGGCTTGTGGTATTTACTGGACATTTTGGACTGTTCACTAAAGGATTGTAACAGAGAGACTGTTTCTAAGTCCGGAAGTCCGTGAACCGCATAAAGATGTGGAGTGGAACGCAGCTGCGGTGGGAAATGCCACGTGGAACGCATGTGAACCGCAAACGTAGTTTCCGTTTCTGGTCAGGTGACCAAAACGGAAATGAAGAAACTGGAAACTGCCGGTTAGCGGTAATCATCTCCAGCTGTGTATAGGGAATAAATATGGTATGGCAACAAGCGAATGCATGCTCCTGATGAAGGACTGTGTGTCCGATACGCGTTGAGCTTTGTCTTGTGCCTTACAACCCGTGGACTTGTTCACCATCTACTCTGAAGGATTCTTCCTGTCTTTTCGTGGAAGCTGTGGATCCGGAACCGGGCTTCCATACACACCGTGTCCAGCTGGTGTTACAGGAGTTCCTGGAGGAGGGAGGATGTCATCTTGGTGATATGTCCATAGGAGTTGATTTTATGTGCCTGTTTTTATCTTTGATTTTGTAAGTGCGGTCTGTGGAATAAAACCACTTTTGTTTTTAAGGACTGCTACACTATGTACCTTTCTTTTAAGTGATCTAGGATGCGTGGTGAGAAGTAGACACATCCTGACCCATTACGTTCTTGTCTGAGGTTCTGGAGTTGTTCCTTAGTAGGTCTGTGATCAAGAGAGAGGAGAGATTGCTGCCATTGACACAGACCTAAGCGAAGGGAGGGTGAAGAATCCCTCCATTTCTTCCAGGGTGAATCAGTTTTCCTTAATACTTGCTTCACTCCTGGTGTTGAAATTTCCCCATTGGTGGTTGGAGAGCGCTACTGTGAATGCACTTTTTTCTGTATCTTGTATTCATTCTTTGTGTGTAGTGGATTCACACATATGTGTATTGTGTAGCTGCACTTCAGTCTAGTGCGCACGGAATCTAAAATCTTTTGTTTTCTGTACATATTAACCACGGCTAATAGTCTTTTTATGTATGATGCATAAAATCTGTTAAAATTGAACACAAAGCATTTTTTACGTAGGAATCACGTTTATATAAAACTGTGTATGAAACTGTATTACACTATATTTTTTCTTTTCTTTTTTTTTAAAAAACTTCCTCCATATACCTCATCACTTTGAGTGGAAATCAAGTACAGAGTGGATCAAGACGGAAATACGAAAGCATCTAGTGGAAAGGAATGTATCTTACACATAAGAACTTTATTTTTATTATTTGAAGCGCCCAAGGTTGTATATCCCCCATTTGTATTGTATATTGTGTATTTCTTAGATGTTTGGTGACATCTTGGGGTGGTAAATTATCTGGGGCAGCTATATATAGCGCCGGTGTGGTTGAATTTTCCATTTTATATCAGTAAGAGATTGGATAAGTCTGAGTCTCATGCAGAAACCTGGAGAAAATCAGTGGAAGATGTGATTTTTAGTGGTTCTGTTTTTTCATCCACAGGGGATCCCTCTGGGTCACATAAAAGGTCATTTGCACAAATAGTACATACTGATACCGACACGGACTCTGATTCCTATGTCGACACTAGTGATTCCAGGGGAATAGATCCAAAATTAGCAAAAAACATTCAATACATGATTGTGGCTATAAAGGAGGTCTTAGAAGTTACGGAGTCCCAACTTTTACCAGAGGAGAAAGCTTACTTTTATAAAGAAAAGAAACTTAACGTAACTTTTCCTCCATCTCATGAACTGAACAGTTTATTTGAGGGAGTCTGGGCAAACCCTGAAAAGAAGTTTCAGATTCCTAAAAGAATTAAGGTAGCGTACCCTTTCCCTGCAGAGAACAGGAAAAGGTGGGAGTCACCACCTGTTTTAGACAGTGCCCTGTCACGGTTAACAAAAAAGGTGATTCTCCCTGCACCTGGGACGGCTTCACTAAAAGAGCCAGCTGACCGCAAGTTAGAGAATACGTTGAAATCTATTTATGTGGCCAATGGGACATTACTCAGGCCTACCATTGCCTGTGCGTGGGTGAGTAATGCTATTGAACAGTGGTCAGAAAACTTGTCATCAGAAATTGACACAATAGATGGAGACGAGATACAGGTTGAGTATCCCATATCCAAATATCCGAAATACGGAATATTCCGAAATACGGACTTTTTTGAGCGAGAGTGAGATAGTGAAACTTTTGTTTTCTGATGGCTCAATGTACACAAACTTTGTTTAATACACACAGTTATTAAAAATATTGTATTAAATGACCTTCAGACTGTGTATATAAGGTGTATATGAAACATAAATGAATTGTGTGAATGTAGACACACTTTGTTTAATGCACAAAGTTATAAAAAATATTGGCTAAAATTACCTTCAGGCTGTGTGTATAAGGTGCATACAAAACATAAATGCATTCTGTGCTTAGATTTAGGTCCCATCGCCATGATATCTCATTATGGTATGCAATTATTCCAAAATACGGAAAAATCCGATATCCAAAATACCTCTGGTCCCAAGCATTTTGGATAAGGGATACTCAACCTGTACTCCTAACTTTAGGTCATATCAAAGACGCTGCTGCTTATATGCTAGAAGCCATGAAAGATATTGGTCTCTTGGGATCAAAAGCCGCTACGATGGCAGTCTCAGCACGGAGGGCGTTGTGGATTCGCCAATGGAATGCTGACGCAGATTCCAAAAGGAATATGGAGGCTCTCCTGTATAAAGGTGAGGCCTTGTTTGGAGATGGGCTGGATCCTTTAGTTTCTGCGCTACCGCTGGTAAGTCGACATTCTTGCCTAATGCTCCTGCCCTGGCAAAAAGACACATCACTCTCAGATGCAGTCCTTTCGGCCCAATACATACAAAAAGGGTAAAGGTTCCCCTTTCTTTGCGGGTAAAGGAAATGGAAAAGGAAAAAAGTCTGCAGCATCTACAGGATCACAGGAGCAGAAATCAACTTCTGCTTCTGCCAAATCTTTAGCATTACGCTGGTGCTCCCTTGCGGGAGTCCGCTCAGGTGGGAGCACGTCTGAAACTCTTCAGTCAGTTCTGGGTTCAATCTGGCCTGGACCCGTGGGTTTTACAAATAGTGTCCCACGGGTACAAACTAGAGTTTCAAGACATTCCCCCATGCCGATTTTTCAAATCGGCCTTACCAGCTTCTATCCCAGACAGGGAAGTGATAGAGGCAGCAGCACAAAAATTGTGTCAGGATCAAGTGATTGTCCTGGTTCCCTTGTCGCAACAAGGAGAAGGGTTTTATTCAAGCCTATTCGTAGTTCCGAAGCCGGACGGCTCGGTCAGACCGATTCTAAACCTGAAAACTCTGAATCTCTACCTGTAAAGGTTCAAGTTCAAGATGGAATCTCTGAGGGCAGTGATTTCCAGTCTGGAGGAAGGGGACTTCATGGTGTCAGTGGACATAAAAAGATGCCTACTTACATGTTCCCATTTATCCTCTACATCAAGCTTATCTGAGATTCGCGATACAGGATTGTCATTACCAATTTCAGACGTTGCCGTTTGGACTCTCTACGGCACCGAGGGTGTTCACCAAGGTGATGGCGGAGATGATGGTCCTCCTTCAACAGAAAGGAGTTAATATAATTCCTTACCTGGACGATCTCCTGATAAAAGTGAGGTCCAGGGAAAGGTTGGTGCAGAACATTGCACTCTCCCTGACAGTACTTCAACAACATGGTTGGATCATAAATTTTCCAAAATCACAGTTGGAACCGACGACAAGATTGTCTTTTCTGGGGATGATACTGGACACAGAAGTACAGAGGGTATTTCTTCCAGTAGAAAAGGCTCAGAAAATCCAGAGAATGGTCAAACAAATTCTGAAACCAACAAGAGTGTCGATTAATCAATGCATTCGGTTGTTGGGAAAGATGGTAGCGGCCTACGAGGCCATACAGTTTGGCCGATTCCATGCCAGAGAGTTCCAGTGGGACCTATTGGACAAGTGGTCCGGATCCTATTTACACATGCGTCAGAGGATAATCCTGTCATCCAAAGCCAGAATTTCGCTCCTGTGGTGGCTACACAGTTTTCACCTCCTAGAGAGACACAGGTTCGGGATTCAAGACTGGACCCTGGTAACCACGGATGCAGGTCTCTGAGGCTGGGGAGCAGTCACACAGGGGGAGAGCTTCCAAGGAAGATGGTCAAGTCAAGAAACTTGTC
Organism: Pseudophryne corroboree; assembly: GCF_028390025.1. Taxonomy (NCBI): domain Eukaryota; kingdom Metazoa; phylum Chordata; class Amphibia; order Anura; family Myobatrachidae; genus Pseudophryne; species Pseudophryne corroboree. The sequence continues at coordinate 369,218,297 of NC_086451.1, read as the reverse complement.
TTCACATAAACGTTCTGGAGTTGAGAGCCATTTACAACGGCCTTCTACAAGCGGTGCATCTTCTTCAAGATCAACCCGTACAGATCCAGTCGGGCAATTCACCAGCAGTCTCGTACATAAACCGTCAGGGCGGAACGAAAAGCAGAGCGGCATTGGCAGAGGTGTCAAAGATCCTCCTCTGGGCAGAAAGACATACAAGAGCTCTGTTGGCAATTTCATTCCGGGAGTGGACAACTGGGAAGCAGACTTCCTCAGCAGGAGAATCTGGGCCTCCACCAAGAAGTCTTTGCAGAGTTGATGGGTGTTTGGGGAATTCCTCAAATAGACATGATGGTGTCTCGTCGCAACAAGAAGCTTCAGAGATATTGTTCCAGGTTGAGAGACCCTCAAGCAATAGCAGTGGATGCACTAGTGACCCAGTGGGTGTTTCACTCGGTATATGTCTTCCCTCCACTTCCACTGATACCAAAAGTTCTCAAAATCATAAGGAGAACAGGAGTTCGAGCGATCCTCATTGTCCCAGACTGGCCAAGGAGGGCTTGGTATCCAGATCTTCAAGAGTTGATCATAGAAGATCCTCTGCCTCTTCCTCTCCACGAGGACCTGCTGCAGCAGGGGCCGTGCGTGTATCAAGACTTACCGCAGATACGTTTGACTGCATGGCTGTTGAGCGCCGGATCCTAACCCGAAAGGGTATTCCCAAAGAAGTCATTCCCACTCTTATTCAAGCCAGGAAAGGAGTAACGTCTACAAATTTCCACCGTATTTGGAGAAAATGTGTGTCTTGGTGTGAAACCAAGAAGGCTCCAACGGAAGAGTTTCAGTTAAGACGTTTTCTCCATTTTCTCCAGGCGGGTGTGGATGCGGGCCTAAGATTGGGTTCAATCAAGGTCCAGATTTCGGCTTTATCCGTTTTCTTTCAGAAACAATTGGTCTCCCTTCCAGAAGTTCAGACATTCGTGAAAGGGGTGCTACACATCCAACCTCCATTTGTGCCTCCTGTGGCACCATGGAATCTTAACGTGGTGATACGATTCCTTCAATCGGATTGGTTTGAACCTCTCCAGGAGATAGAGTTGAAATTTCTCACATGGAAAATGATCATGCTGTTGGCCTTGGCATCCGCAAGAAGGATGTCTGAGTTGGGGGCCTTGTCTCACAACAGCCCTTACTTGGTTTTCCATGAATATAGGGCGGAGTTACAAACTCGTCAACAATTTCTTCCAAAGGTGGTTTCTTCTTTCCATATAAACCAACCTATTGTGGTGCCAGTGGCTACTGACACCGTCGCTGCTTCAAAGTCCCTAGATGTGGTCAGGGCTTTGAAAATCTATGTAGCAAGAACGGGTCGGATAAGGAAAACAGAGGCTCTGTTTGTCCTGTACGCTCCAACAAGATTGGGTGTCCTGCTTCTAAGCAGACTATTGCGCGCTGGATCAGAGGTACGATTCAGCACGCTCATTCTACGGCAGGATTGCCGATACCGAATTTGGTGACTGCCCATTCTACTAGAAAGGTGGGCTCCTACTGGGGCGTCTCGGCATTGCAACTTTGCCGAGCAGCTACTTGGTCAGGGGCAAACACGTTTGCTAAGTTTTACAAGTTTGACACCTTGACCAAACTGTAGGTCCCCATCGGCCAATCGGTGCTGCAGGGTCATCCGCACTCTCCCGCCCGTACTGGAGCTTTGGTATGACCCCATGGTACTGAAGTGGACCCCAGCATCCTCTAGGACGTATGAGAAAACAGGATTTTAATACCTACCTGTAAATCCTTTTCTCCTAGTCCGTAGAGAATGCTGGGCACCAAGCCCAGTGCGTACTTTACCTGCAGTTGTTAATTTGTTCAAAATGTTTTCAGCACGGTTGCTGTAATGTTCATGCCTGTTGGCATGTGTTTTGTTGAATGCCATGTGTATGGCATGGTTGAGGTGTGAGCTGGTATGAATCTCACCATTAACTTAAACGTAAATCCTTTTCTCGAAATGTCCGTCTCCCTGGGCACAGTTCCTATACTGAGGTCTGGAGGAGGGGCATAGAGGGAGGAGCCAGTTCACACTCTGAAAAAGTCTTAAAGTGCCCATGGCTCTTGCCGAACCGTCTATACCCCATGGTACTGAAGTGGACCCCAGCATCCTCTACGGACTAGGAGAAAAGGATTTACCGGTAGGTATTAAAATCCTGTTTTAAGCATGATCGCTCCGTGTGTACCCCCTACAGCGATAGCGATGCGCAGCTCCGCGCATCGCTATTGCTGGTGCTAGATTGGCCTGCCATGCAGGCCAATCTAGCAGGTCGCACATTTCACCTGCTGGGTGAAATGAGCGCCCCCCCCCCCCCCGTCTCTCCCCGCACGCTCAGCACACATCGTGCTGTGCTAAACGGTGGGAGAGATGTGTGCTGAGCGGTTCGCTCAGCACACATCTCTCCCACATCGGCCCGTGAATACGGGCCTTAACGGTCCGGGTTTTAAGTATATCCATGTTTGGACACAGCTGACTTATGTTAGTACCTCAGTCAGTTTGATTTAACCATCTGTGCTCAGCCGGTGCCTTGAGGACTGAGTTTGAGAACGACTTTTCAAACCATTGCAATAAAGTTATCTGAAGGTTAAAAAGCTCTTTATTTAATGCTGGGTACACACTACGCAATATTTTGAGCGATATCACAAATTTTCCCCCTTCTGAGCGATATTGCTTGTAATATCACCCCGTGTGTATGCACTATGTAGTGAACGGTGCGCGCTCCTTCGGGTTGCTAGCAAGGTTCTCTGTCTTCTGTAAGGTGCATATCGTCCAGTGTGTACGCTACAAACGATGAACGACCCCTGTGAAATTCCTACCCAGTAACTGAAAATCCCCTAGCATCGGATGACTCAGCTGTATATCGTTGAGCTTTTGTAAAAATTGCTCAATGCGTATGCTCAATATCTTTTGTCTGGAACTCCGGGAAGTTCAAGGGAAATCATTCACAGATATCGCTCATAGAGCGTATTGTCTAGTGTGTACCCAGCTTAACTGTTGATAAAAATGTTTTTAAACTTTAATGAACTCGGCCAAGGCTATTGTAATGTAATGTATTGTATTTACAGGAAATGTAACTTTTTGGGGGTGAGAAAGATTGAGTTTGCACAGTTGTACAGACCATAGAACATTCTGTAGAATGAGGCATCATGGGAAAAGCTGGTATGTCTCCAGGAGATTAAAAAAAAAAAAAAATGTCCAAAGGTTACTTTCACTTTAAATACTCTGGGTAGTGTATGTTACATAATTGGTGGATGAGGTAACAAAGTCTCTCTAACAAGAAAGGAGGATAAAGTTGGCAAATTACAAAAGAAGTGTCAGGACATGACACAATACACAAGTATTGCCCCACTTTTAACTTTACTACTAAGCAAGTACATTATATCTTTACCGTAAGGGCAACGTTTAACTGTTATTATTTAACATGCGTTATATTGTAATGCCACTGAAATGTCTAAAAGCTATTTCAATTGTTTTAGCTAACATAAGGGTTGTATGGTTATTAAACCATGGGTGGGTTCACAATTGCTGTACAAGGACAGACGGAAGATAAATACCTTTAGCAGCATAAAAATGATGGTACTCACAGTGAGAGGAGTATTATTATTATACAGAAAAATTAATCATAGTACCCTATTCCAATTGCTAGGATAAATTGCTGACAGATCACGCTAAATAAATCTGTTATTGATCCCTGTAGAGATCTGCCGTATTTATTTCAACGCTAACATAAGGCCAGATTCAGTAAACCCGATGGTTGCATACATCTGCAATGTTTTGAGATTTGTGCATGTGCTAAGAGATCACGTGCACTGCCCCCTAAGCCACAGCCTGACTGACAGGCGGTGGCCGTTTCGGGGTGTTGATGGCCAGCATTCCAGAAAATGGCATCATACCGAGGACAGTGGCTGTGTCTTCGGACGCAGCATCACAGGCCCCGTTGCATGAATATGTTGGTCATCCTGAGTCAACCGATGGATTATCCAGATGACCGATGGGTGTGCAGAGTGATCCGATCTTCAGGCGCAGCAGCAGATCACAGAAGGCGGCGGGAGGCCCCTATATACCCCAGACGCCTCCTGCATCATTAGCATATTTTAGTACAGCCATTGCATACATAGACCCAGCGTGCTGTATCTCTTATGCAACAGACATTTTCTTTCCTTTCACCTTGAAAGAAGAGCGGAAAACACAATGCAATTCATTTCATCACAGACTCCTACAGTACTTGGTGTTACAAATCCCTCTTCCCTGTCCCTCTAGCTCAGAGGGTTCTTATTATAGAAATACCCCCTGTAATATTTAGTTTCCTGCTTTTAAAGGAAATTATGTACTGTGTGTGTATAATATATATATATATATATATATATATATATATATATATATATACACACAGCGCAGAAATGGTGGCACTCACGGGTCTTACAGTCAAAGGTAAAACGGACACAGTGGTCTCAAGTTTGGATCAACGTTTCGTTAATTTAATAACGTTACCGGATACCTGATGACGTTATTAACTTAACGAAACGTTGATCCAAACTTGAGACAACTGTGTCCGTTTTACCTTTGACTGTAAGACCCGTGAGTGCCACCATTTCTGCGCTGTGCATTTGGTTGAGAGATCTACTTGGGAGGCACCGGGGCACTGAGAAATTTAAGGAGGGAGTGCCGGCCATTATATATAGATAGATAGATATAAATATATAGATATAGAGAGAGAGAACACAAAAATATAGAATTTGGCTAAGTGAATTGGGCATACATCCAATACCTATTTTCTCCAGAGAATAAATAAAAGTTGAGGTGATGTAGTCAATAAGTGCACAGTGATTTTGATAGGTGCTGTGCAGACAGGCAGATTCATTCAGTCGTTTTGGTGGTATCCAGTCTATAGATCTACACTAAAAAGGTCTACAGCAGGCCTGGCCAACCTGTGGCTCTCCAGCTGTTGTGAAACTACAAGTCCCAGCATGCTTTGCCACAGACTTTGCTATTAGGGAATGCTAAAACAGTGGCAAGGCATGCTGGGATGTGTAGTTTCACAACAGCTGGAGAGCCACAGGTTGGCCAGGCCTGGTCTACAGTCAATAGGTCGACCACTAATGGTTGACATGCATTAGGTCGACAGGGTCAAAAGGTCGGCAAGACAATGGTTGACACAATTTTTATTTATTTGAACTTTTTTGTACTCTGCCATCCATGAGGACAACGATTGGGAATAGTAACCTGTGCCAAGCGCAGCAGTAGCGGAGCATGGCGATCGACGCTGTACACTAATGGGGATTTTTTTTTTTGTCAGAAAAGTGAGAAAACACCCAAAAGCACACACAAAAATTGTCAACCATTTCCATGTTGCCTTTTGACCCTGTCAACCTAATGCATGTAGACCTATTGACTGTAGACCTTTATGATTCACACCCATTGTGGTAATGTTGGACAATATGCAACACTGAGTTGTCCACATTATTGGGTGTAAGAATGGGAAATTGTGGCATCTTTGGCAGCTCAGCTTTTTTCTGCAGAACTGGTTAAACCCCTCAGGCAATAGATGGGAACATTTGGTTCAGACACGGTAAATGAAGCCGTCACTGAGGAGACTGGTGATCGGCCAGCATTGTGCTTGTTACTACCACATTTTCTCTGACGTCCTAGTGGATGCTGGGAACTCCGTAAGGACCATGGGGAATAGCGGCTCCGCAGGAGACTGGGCACAAAAGTAAAGCTTTAGGACTACCTGGTGTGCACTGGCTCCTCCCCCTTTGACCCTCCTCCAAGCCTCAGTTAGATTTTTGTGCCCGGCCGAGAAGGGTGCACACTAGGGGCTCTCCTGAGCTTCTTAGTGAAAGTTTAGTTTTAGGTTTTTTATTTTCAGTGAGACCTGCTGGCAACAGGCTCACTGCATCGAGGGACTAAGGGGAGAAGAAGCGAACTCACCTGCGTGCAGAGTGAATTGGGCTTCTTAGGCTACTGGACACCATTAGCTCCAGAGGGACCGAACACAGGCCCAGCCTCGAAGCTCGGTCCCAGAGCCACGCCGCCGGCCCCCTTACAGAGCCAGAAGCAAGAAGAGGTCCGGAAAAATCGGCGGCAGAAGACATCATGTCTTCACCAAGGTAGCGCACAGCACTGCAGCTGTGCGCCATTGCTCCTCAGCACACTTCACACTTCGGTCACTGAGGGTGCAGGGCGCTAGGGGGGGGCGCCCTGAGCAGCAATAAAAACACCTTGGCTGGCGAAAATACATCACATATAGCCCCCAGGGCTATATGGATGAATTTTAACCCCTGCCAGATTCCACAAAAAAAACGGGAGAAAAGGCCGCCGAGAAGGGGGCGGAGCCTATCTCCTCAGCACACTGGCGCCATTTTCTCTCTCAGCTCCGTTGGAGGGAAGCTCCCTAGCTCTCCCCTGCAGTTACTACACTACAGAAAGGGGTTAAAAAAGAGAGGGGGGCACTAATTAGGCGCAGTATAACAATACAGCAGCTATAAGGGGAAAAACACTTATATAAGGTTATCCCTGTGTGTGTGTGTGTATATATATATATATATATATATATAGCGCTCTGGTGTGTGCTGGCATACTCTCCCTCTGTCTCCCCAAAGGGCTAGTGGGGTCCTGTCCTCTATCAGAGCATTCCCTGTGTGTGTGCTGTGTATCGCTACGTTGTGTCGACATGTATGAGGAGGAAAATGAGGTGGAGGCGGAGCAATTGCCTGTAACAGAGATGTCACCCCCTAGGGAGTCGACACCTGAGTGGATGAGCTTATGGAAGGAATTATGTGACAGTGTCAGCTCTTTACAAAAGATTGATGACATGAGACAGCCGGCGACTCAGCCTGTGCCTGTCCAGGTGTCTCAAAAGCCATCTGGGGCTCTAAAACGCCCGTTACCGCAGATGGCAGATACAGACGCCGACACGGATACTGACTCCAGTGTCGACGATTAAGAGACGAATGTGACTTCCAGTAGGGCCACACGTTACATGATTGAGGCTATGGAAAATGTTTTTACACATTTCTGATAATACCAGTACCACTAAAAAGGGTATTATGTTGGGTGAGAAAAAACTGCCTGTAGTTTTTCCTGCATCTGAAGAATTAAATGAAGTGTGTGATGATGCGTGGGTTTCCCCCGATAAAAACTGTTAATTCCTAAAAAGTTATTAGCATCATACCCCTTCCCGCTAGAGGATAGGGCACGTTGGGAAACACCCCTTAGGGTGAATAAAGCGCTCACACGCTTGTCTAAACAGGTGGCACTACCGTCCCCGGATACGACCGCCCTTAAAGAACCTGCTGACAGAAAGCAGTAAAATATCCTAAAATGTATATACACTCACACGGGTGTGATACTGCGACCAGCAATCGCCTCAGCCTGGATGTGCAGTGCTGGGGTGGCTTGGTCGGATTCCCTGACTGACAATATTGATACCCTAGATAGGGACAGTATATTACTAACTATAGAGCATTTAAAAGATGCATTTCTATATATGCGTGATGCACAGAGGGATATTTGCCAACTGGCATCAAGAGTAAGTGCGCTGTCCATTTCTGCCAGAAGAGGGTTATGGACAAGACAGTGGTCAGGTGATGCTGATTCCAAAAGGCATATGGAAGTATCGCCTTATAAAAGGGAGGAGTTAATTGGGGTAGGTCTAACAGACCTGGTGGCCACGGCAACGGCTAGAAAATCCACATTTTTACCCCAGGTAGCTTCTCAACCTAAGAAGACGCCGTATTATCAGGCGCAGTCCTTTCGGCCCCATAAGGGCAAGCGGGCAAAAGGCGCCTCATTTCTGCCCCGTGGCAGAGGGAGAGGAAAAAGGCTGCAGCAAACAGCCAATTCCCAGGAACAAAAGCCCTCTCCCGCCTCCGCAAAGTCTTCAGCATGACGCTGGGGCTTTACAAACGGTCTCAGGCACGGTGGGGAACCGTCTCAAGAAATTCGAGACGTCTCCCCCTCGCCGTTTCATAAAGTCTGCTTTACCGACGTCTCCCTCAGACAGGGAGACAGTATTGCAAGCCATTCACAGGCTGTATTCCCAGCAGGTGATAATCAAGGTACCCCTCCTGCAACAGGGAAAGGGGTACTATTCCACACTATTTGTGGTACCGAAGCCGGACGGCTCGGTGAGACCAATTTTAAATCTAAAATCCTTGAACACTTACATACAAAGGTTCAAATTCAAGATGGAGTCACTCAGAGCAGTGATTGCAAACCTGGAAGAAGGGGACTATATGGTCTCTCTGGACATCAAAGATGCTTACCTACATGTCCCAATTTACCCTTCTCCAAGGGTACCTCAGGTTTGTGGTACAGAACTGTCACTATCAGTTTCAGACGCTGCCGTTTGGATTGTCCACGGCACCCCGGGTCTTTACCAAGGTAATGGCTGAAATGATGATACTCCTTCGAAAGAAGGGAGTTTTAGTTATCCCTTACTTGGACGATCTCCTGATAAGGGCAAGATCCAGGGAACAGTTGGAAGTCGGGGTAGCACTATCTCAGATAGTGCTGCGGCAGCACGGTTGGATTCTCAATATTCCAAAATCGCAGCTGATCCCGACGACACGCCTTCTATTCCTAGGGATGATCCTGGACACAGTCCAGAAAAAGGTGTTTTCTCCCGGAGGAGAAAGCCAGGGAGTTATCCGAACTAGTCAGAAACCTCCTAAAACCAGGCCACGTGTCAGTGCATCAGTGCACAAGGGTCCTGGGAAAAATGGTGGCTTCCTACGAAGCAATTCCATTCGGCAGATTCCACGCAAGAGTCCGGATCGCATCTTCAGATGCATCAGCGGATAACCCTGTCACCAAAGACAAGGATGTCTCTCCTGTGGTGGTTGCAGAGTGCTCATCTTCTAGAGGGCCGCAGATTCGGCATTCAGGACTGGGTCCTGGTGACCACGGATGCCAGCCTGCGAGGCTGGGGAGCAGTCACACAGGGAAGAAATTTCCAGGGCTTGTGGTCAAGCCTGGAGACATCACTTCACATAAATATTTTGGAGCTAAGGGCCATTTACAATGCCCTAAGCCAAGCAAGACCTCTGCTTCAAGGTCAGCCGGTGCTGATCCAGTCGGACAACATCACGGCAGTCGCCCACGTAAATAGACAGGGCGGCACAAGAAGCAGGAGGGCAATGGCAGAAGCTGCAAGGATTTTTCGCTGGGCGGAAAATCATGTGATAGCACTGTCAGCAGTGTTCATTCCGGGAGTGGACAACTGGGAAGCAGACTTCCTCAGCAGGCACGACCTCCACCCGGGAGAGTGGGGACTTCACCCAGAAGTCTTCCACATGATTGTAAACCATTGGGAAAAACCAAAGGTGGACATGATGGCGTCCCGCCTAAACAAAAAATTGGACAGGTATTGCGCCAGGTCAAGGGACCCTCAGGCAATAGCTGTGGACGCTCTGGTAACACCGTGGGTGTACCAGTCAGTGTATGTGTTCCCTCCTCTTCCTCTCATACCAAAAGTACTGAGAATTATAAGACGGAGGGGAGTAAGAACTATACTCGTGGCTCCGGATTGGCCAAGAAGGACTTGGTACCCGGAACTTCAAGAGATGCTCACGGAGGACCCGTGGCCTCTACCTCTAAGAAGGGACCTGCTCCAGCAAGGACCCTGTCTATTCCAAGACTTACCGCGGCTGCGTTTGACGGCAGGGCGGTTGAACGCCGGATCCTGAAGGAAAAAGGCATTCCGGATGAAGTCATCCCTACCCTGGTCAAGCCAGGAAGGATGTAACCGCAAAACATTATCACCGCATTTGGCGAAAATATGTTGCGTGGTGCGAGGCCAGTAAGGCCCCGATGGAGGAATTTCAACTAGGTCGATTCCTGCATTTCCTGTAAACAGGAGTGTCTATGGGCCTAAAATTGGGGTCCATTAAGGTTCAAATTTCGGCCCTGTCAATTTTCTTCCAGAAAGAACTAGCTTCACTACCTGAAGTTCAGACGTCTGTAAAAAGGGGTACTGCATGTACAGCCTCCTTTTGTGCCTCCAGTGGCACCTTGGGATCTCAATGTAGTTTTGGGGTTCCTAAAGTCACATTGGTTTGAACCACTTGAATCTGTGGAGTTAAAATATCTCACATGGAAAGTGGTCATGTTGTTGGCCCTGGCCTCGGCCAGGCACGTGTCAGAATTGGCGGGCTTTATCCTGTAAAAGCCCTTATCTGATCTTCCATTCAGACAGGGCGGAATTGAGGACTCGTCCTCATTTTCTCCCTAAGGTGGTTTCAGAGTTTCATCTGAACCAACCTATTGTGGTACCTGCGGCTACTAGTGACTTGGAGGACTCCAAGTTGTTGGACGTAGTCAGGGCCTTGAAAATATATGTTTCCAGGACGGCTGGAGTCAGGAAATCTGACTCGCTGTTTATCCTGTATGCAGCCAACAAGCTGGGTGCTCCTGCTTCTAAGCAGACTATTGCTCGTTGGATTTGTAGTACAATTCAGCTTGCACATTCTGTGGCAGGCCTGCCACAGCCAAAATTTGTAAAAGCCCATTCCACAAGGAAGGTGGGCTCATCTTGGGCGGCTGCCCGAGGGGTCTTGGCGTTACAACTTTGCCGAGCAGCTACTTGGTCAGGGGCAAACACGTTTGCTAAATTCTACAAATTTGATACCCTGGCTGAGAAGGACCTGGAGTTCTCTCATTCGGTGCTGCAGAGTCATCCGCACTCTCCCGCCCGTTTGGGAGCTTTGGTATAATCCCCATGGTCCTTACGGAGTTCCCAGCATCCACTAGGACGTCGGAGAAAATAAGAATTTACTTAACGATAATTCTATTTCTCGTAGTCCGTAGTGGATGCTAAGCGCCCATCCCAAGTGCGGATTGTCTGCAATACTTGTACATAGTTATTGTTACAAAAATCGGGTTATTATTGTTGTGAGCCATCTTTTCAGAGGCTCCTCTGTTATCATGCTGTTAACTGGGTTCAGATCACAGGTTGTACGGTGTGATTGGTGTGGCTGGTATGAGTCTTACCCGGGATTCAAAATCCTTCCTTATTGTGTACGCTCGTCCGGGCACAGTATCCTAACTGAGGCTTGGAGGAGGGTCATAGGGGGAGGAGCCAGTGCACACCAGGTAGTCCTAAAGCTTTACTTTTGTGCCCAGTCTCCTGCGGAGCCGCTATTCCCCATGGTCCTTACGGAGTTCCCAGCATCCACTACGGACTACGAGAAATAGAATTATCGGTAAGTAAATTCTTATTATCTGCTCCTCTGACTGCATGTATTCACATGGGTCTTGTGAGGACATGATGGGGACTTTACCCGTACTGTATCACAGTACCATGCAGATTATCCCCTACATTGCATATGTATTGCATCGCATTTTCCCATTAAATCATCACGCCCTGACAGGGAAAAGCTGCAGACCTATGTATTTTTACAGCTGCGATCACTGAATAAAACCCCGCTTATCACAGATTTGGCAGGATTTGGATCAGACAGGCAAAACCAAACCCCTGACAAGCGCTGGCATCAGGGATAATTGGATAGCCCCTGGCAAATACATTATCCGCAGTAAATTACCGCAGATGGTTGGATACCCCTAATTCTGTGATCTTGGCTGAGTATAATATACGGACGCTCCTAGTCACCATTTATTCCCTACTCCGTTACTGTTCCTGAGCAATTCTTTTATCAAGCCTTCGCTTCCTATTGTTATTAAACCTATTGTTAATCACAATTAATGTGTTGTTGTTGTTATTATTATTTTTATGATTGTTATTACAGTTATGTGAAATGAATGCAGTAAAAGTATTTTAGTACTCTATCCCAATTTGTCACACTTGTATGGGTGCAGCAGGAGTCTATGAAGTGAGTTAGATATGGCGACAAAGGTGACTATCCAGGAAAAAACAGTCCACAGGGAGACGTGCTAAGTGGTCTTCTATACCTGGGACAGTAATGTTGCAGACTAGCGTGGCTAGGATGTAGTTTTGTATGTAATTAGTTATTTGACAGTCTTGATGAATAGGTTATGTAAAATGTAAGTGCAGAATAAGTGTTGGGTTTAAAAACACATGACTGATGAGATTACAATCTAAAACAGTCACTAGAGACCTGGATGAGGGGAAATTAGATGTAGTAAGCAAAGGAATTTATTTAAGCTAGGCTCTATGGTATGTGCACTGTAACCTATATCAAGGACTGTTTACTATCTGCATCAAGGGTCTGTGACTGCTATGGTTAGGTGACTACATATCCGTCCAGTAACACAGCAAGTTATTGACATTGAGTAGGTGTGTGACCCACTGCAGACTGACCTCTAACATGCCCGTTATACTCTTGGCAGGTGAGTCATGGCTATCCTGTTTTCCGTCGTTGCCAGAGGAACCACCATATTGGCAAAACATGCCTGGTGTGGGGGAAATTTCCTGGAGGTGACGGAGCAGATCCTAGCCAAAATCCCATCGGAAAACAACAAGCTGACGTACTCCCATGGCAGGTGAGAGTTGCACTGTTTTCTGTAATATATTGAGTGAACTATGAATATAGTAACATACATAGTAACATAGTAACGAAGGTTGAAAAAAGACAATTGTCCATCGAGTTCAACCTATTTGTGGTCTCCTATGCAGTCTTATTATAGGAATAGTTATTTTTATGTTAGGACTAGTTATAGTAACTATAATGCGTGCCTACGCACCATAACCCTGAATATCTTTATCCCATAGGAATTTATCTAACCCATTCTTAAAGGTGTTGACCGAGTCTGCAATTACTACTCTCTCAGGCAGGGAATTCCAAACACGTATTGTCCTTACTGTGAAAAGACCTTTTCGCCTCAATGTGCGGAAACTCCTCTCCTCTAACCTAAGCGAGTGACCACGTGTTCTCTGTGCTGATCTTATAGAAAACGGGTCCCTCCCAAGCTCTGTGTATTGACCCCTTATATATTTGTAGATGTTGATAATGTCCCCTCTTACTCTCCTCTTTTCCAATGTAAACATGCCTAGCCTTGCAAGCCTTTCCTCGTATTCCAATGGGAGTATAATACTCTCGTCCCTTGCATCAATTCCCCGTTTTATGCATGCTAATATCTTATTAGCCTTCTTTGCTGCACTCCTACTTTGGGTACTGCTGCTTAATTTGTTACCTATGTGAACCCCTAAGTCTTTTTCCAGTACAGAATCCCCTAATATTACCCCATTTAGTATGTAGGTGTTATTTTTGGTCTTGTCCCACAGTGCATCACCTTACACTTGTCTGTGTTGAATCTCATTCTCCATTTTGCTGCCCATGTTTCCAGTTTAGTTAAGTCGTTCTGAAGAGACTCAGCATCCCCCTCTGTATTTATAACCTTACACAATTTGGCATCGTCTGCGAAAATTGATACCATGCACTCTAGACCTACTGTTAGGTCGTTGATGAAAATGTTGATCAAAAATGGTCCAAGTACAGACCCTTGTGGCACACCACTTAGTACTTTAGTCCAACTGACCCAAGTGCATATTGTGCTCCCTCTTTGGGAACCATACCTGATTTAACCGAATCCATGAAGAGCAAAAATAGGGGTGTAGTACTGCTGACCGCCGGTCAGCTTACCGACGCCGGGATCCCGGCGGGGAGGGGCGAGTGCAGCAAGCCCCTTGCGTGCTCGCCACGCTGCGGACTCGGTGGCGACCTGCGGTCGCCATGGGTTCTATTCCCACTCTATGGGTGTCGTGGACAGCCACGAGTGGAAATAGTCCCTGTTGGTCGGCATGCCAACCGTTGGGATAGTGACCCGTCGGGCTGGTGGAGGAGGTCATGTGACTGTCGGTCAGCTGACCGGCGGTCACATGAATACCACCCCAAAAATAGAGGTCTTGCTAGTTCAGCGTGCAGCTCCATAAGAACCATACCTTGTTTTCTTTATTTTCCCAAACCTTAAAAATTTACAGTAAAGGCTATTTCTCTGACGTCCTAGTGGATGCTGGGTACTCCGTAAGGACCATGGGGAATAGACGGGCTCCGCAGGAGACTGGGCACTCTAAAAGAAAGATTAGGTACAATCTGGTGTGCACTAACTCCTCCCTCTATGCCCCTCCTCCAGACCTCAGTTAGAATCTGTGCCCGGCTCGAGCTGGTTGCACACTAGGGGCTCTCCTGAGCTCTTAGTAAAGAAAGTATTTGCCCTGGGCTGCAATTAGATTACCATAAAAATGGCAAAAAACACATAATATAGTCTAATAAACTATATATGTGTAAAAATCCCCTGCCATAATATTAATAAAAGAGCGGGAGAAGTCCGCCATTTTCTCTTCACAGTTCCGCTGGAAGACAGCTCCCCAGGCTCTCCCCTGCAGTTTCCAGGCTCAAAGGGTTAAAAAGAGAGAGGGGGGGCACTAAATTTAGGCGAAAACTATACATGTTAAGCAGCTATAGGGAAAAATCACTTTCTGTAATAGTGTAAATTATTGTAAGTAATTATATAGCGCTGTGGTGTGTGCTGGCATACTCTCTCTCTGTCTCCCCAAAGGACTTTGTGGGGTCCTGTCCTCAGCCAGAGCATTCCATGTGTGTGTGCGGTGTGTCGGTACGGCTGTGTCGACATGTTTGATGAGGAGGCTTATGTGGAGGCGGAGCAGGTGCCGATAAATGTGATGTCACCCCCTGCGGGGTCGACACCAGAGTGGATGGATATGTGGAAGGTATTAACAGACAGTGTCAGCTCCTTACATAAAAGGCTGGATGACGTAACAGCCGTGGGACAGTCGGCTTCTCAGCCCGTGCCTGCCCAGGCGTCTCAAAGACCATCAGGGGCTCACAAACGCCCGCTACCTCAGATGGCAGATACAGATGTCGACACGGAGTCTGACTCCAGTGTCGACGAGGATGAGACATATACACAATCCACAAGGGGCATCCGTTGCATGATTACGGCAATGAAAAATGTGTTACACATTTCTGACATTAACCCAGGTACCACTAAAAAAGGGTATTATGTTTGGGGAGAAAAAGCAGCCAGTGTTTTTTCCCCCATCAGATGAGTTGAATGAAGTGTGTGAAGAAGCGTGGGGTTCCCCCGATAAGAAACTGGTAATTTCTAAAAAAATTACTGATGGCGTACCCTTTCCCGCCAGAGGATAGGTCACGTTGGGAGATATCTCCTAGGGTGGATAAGGCGCTCACACGTTTGTCAAAAAAGGTGGCACTGCCGTCTCAGGATACGGCCGCCTTGAAGGAGCCTGCTGATAGAAAGCAGGAGGCTATCCTGAAGTCTGTATATACACACTCAGGTACTATACTAAGACCTGCAATTGCTTCAGTGTAGTGCTGCTGCAGCGTGGTCTGATACCCTGTCAGATAATATTGATACCCTCGACAGGGATACTATTTTGCTAACCATAGAGCATATTAAAGACGTAGTCTTATATATGAGGGATGCACAGAGGGATATTTGCCGGCTGGCATCTAGAATTAATGCAATGTCCATTTCTGCCAGGAGGGTATTATGGACCCGGCAGTGGACAGGTGATGCTGATTCTAAAAGGCACATGGAGGTTTTGCCTTATAAGGGTGAGGAATTGTTTGGGGATGGTCTCTCGGACCTTGTATCCACAGCAACAGCTGGGAAATCGATATTTTTACCTCAGGCTCCCTCACAACCTAAGAAAGCACCGTACTATCAGGTACAGTCCTTTCGGCCTCAGAAAGGCAAGCGGATCAAAGGTGCTTCCTTTCTGCCCAGAGGCAGGGGGAGAGGGAAAAGCTGCACCAGACAGCCAGTTCCCAGGAACAAAAATCCTCCCCTGCTTCTACTGAGTCCACCGCATGACGCTGGGGCTCCACAGACAGGTGCGGTGGGGGCGCGTCTCCGGAACTTCAGCGACCAGTGGGTTCGCTCACAGGTGGATCTCTGGGTTCTACAAGTGGTATCGCAGGGATACAAGCTGGAATTCGAGGCGTCTCCCCCTCGCCGTTACCTCAAATCAGCCTTGCTAACTACTCCCCAGGACAGGGAGGTAGTACTGGCGGCAATTCACAAGCTGTACCTCCAGCAGGTGATAATAAAAGTTCCCCTCCTTCAACAGGGACGGGGTTACTATTCCACAATGTTTGTGGTACCGAAACCAGACGGTTCGGTGAGACCCATTCTAAATTTGAAATCCTTGAACACTTATATAAGGAAGTTCGAGTTCAAAATGGAATCGTTCAGGGCGGTTATTGCAAGCCTGGAAGAGGGGGATTACATGGTATCACTGGACATCATGGATGCTTACCTACATGTCCCCATTTACCCACCTCACCAGGAGTACCTCAAGTTTGTGGTACAGAACTGCCATTACCAATTCCAGACGTTGCCGTTTGGTCTGTCCACGGCACCGAGGGTGTGTTCCAAGGTAGTGGCCAAAATGATGATATTCCTTCGAAAGAAGGGAGTTATAATTATCCCGTACTTGGACGATCTCCTTATAAAGGCGAGGTCCAAGGAGCAGTCGTTGATCGGAGTAGCACTGTCTTAGGAAGTGCTACAACAGCACGGCTGGATTCTGAATATCCCAAAGTCGCAGCTGGTTCCTACGACGCGTCTGCTGATATTGGGCATGTTTCTGGACACAGAACAGAAGAAGGTGTTTCTCCCGGAGGAGAAGGCCAAGGAGTTGTCATCTCGGGTCAGAGACCTTTCTAAAAACCAAAACAGGTGTCGGTGCATCATTGCACGCGAGTCCTGGAAAAGGTGGTAGCTTCTTACGAAGCAATTCCCTTCGGCAGGTTCCATGCAAGGAACTTTCAGTGGGACCTGTTAGACAAGTGAGGATCGCATCTTCAGATGCATCTCCTGATCACCCTGTCCCCGGGGCCAGGGTGTCTTTGCTGTGGTGGCTGCAGAGTGCTCATCTTCTCGACGGCCGCAGATTCGACATTCAGGACTGGGTCCTGGTGACCACGGATGCAAGCCTCCGAGGTTGGGGAGCAGTCACTCAGGGAAGAAATTTCCAAGGACAATGGTCGAGTCAGGAGACTTCCCTACATAAATATTCTGGACCTAAGGGCCAGTTACAATGCCCTAAGGCAAGCAGAACCCCTGCTTCAAAACCAGCCGGTGCTGATTCAGTCAGACAACACCACGGCTGTCGCCCATGAAAACCGACAAGGCGGCACAAGAAGCAGGATGGCGTTGGCAGAAGCCACAAGGATTCTCCGATGGGCGGAGTATCACGTGCTAACACTGTCAGCAGTGTTCATTCCGGGTGTGGAAAACTAGGAAGCAGACTTCCTCAGCAGGCCCGACCTCCACACGGGAGAGTGGGGACTTCATCTAGAAGTTTTCACGCAGATTGTGAACCGTTGGGAACGGCCACAGGTGGACATGATGGCGTCCCGCCTCAACAAAAAGCTACAAAAGTATTGCGCCAGGTCAAGAGACCCTCAGGCGATAGCTGCGGACGCACTAGTGACACCGTGGGTGTACCAGTAGGTTTATGTGTTCCCTCCTCTTCCTCTCATACCCAAGGTACTGAGGATATTAAGTAAGAGAGGAGTAAGAACTATACTCGTAGTTCCGGATTGGCCCGGTAGGACTTGGTACCCAGAACTACAAGAAATGATCTCGGAGGACCCATGGCCTCTGTGTCTCAGACGGACCTGTTACTGCAGGGGCCCTGTCTGTTCCAAGACTTACCGCGGCTGCGTTTGAAGGCTTGGTGGTTGAACGCAGGATCCTAACGGAAAAGGGCGTTCCAGATGAAATAATTCCTACGCTGCTAAAGGCTAGGAAAGACGCTGCCTGAAGTTCAGACGTTGTTAAGGGAGTGCTGCATGTTCAGTCCCTTTTGTACCTCCAGTGGCACCTTGGGATCTCAACGTAGTGTTGGTTTTCCTAAAATCACATTGTTTGAGCCACTTCAGAACGTGGAGTTGAAGTATCTCACGTGGAAAGTGGTTATATATATATATATATATATATAATATATATTTGGCCTTGGCTAGGCGTGTGTCAGAATTGGCGGCTTTGTCATGTGAAAGCCCTTATCTGATCTTCCATATGGACAGGGCAGAATTGAGGACTCGTCCCCAATTTCTCCCTAAGGTGGTATCAGCGTGTCATTTGAACCAACCTTTTGTAGTGCCTGCGGCTACTCTGGACTTGGAGGCCTCCAAGTTGCTGGATGTAGTCCGGGCCCTGAAAATTTATCTTTCCAGGACGGCTAGAGTCAGAAATACTGACTCGCTGTTTATCCTGCATGCACCCAACAAGCTGGGTGCTCCTGCTTCTAAGCAGACTATTGCTCGCTGGATCTGTAGCACGATTCAACTTGCACATTCTGCGGCTGGACTGCCGCATCCTAAATCAGTAAAAGCCCATTCCACGAGGAAGGGGGCTCTTCTTGGGCGGCTGCCCGAGGGGTCTCGGCATAACAACTTTGCCGAGCTGCTACCTGGTCGGGGTCAAACACGTTTGCAAAATTCTACAAGTTTGATACCCTGGCTGAGGAGGACCTTGAGTTTGCTCATGCGGTGCTGCAGAGTCATCCGCACTCTCCCGCCCGTTTGGGAGCTTTGGTATAATCCCCGTGGTCCTTACGGAGTACCCAGCATCCACTAGGACGTCAGAGAAAATAAGAATTTACTCTCCGGTAATTCTATTTCTCGTAGTCCATAGTGGATGCTGGGAGCCCGTCCCAAGTGCGGACTCTCTGCAATACGTGTATATAGTTATTGCTTAACTAAAGGGTTTTGTTATGAGCCATCTGTTCATGAGGCTCATTTGTTGTTCATACTGTTAACTGGGTATAGTTATCACAAGTTGTACGGTGTGATTGATGTGGCTGGTATGAGTCTTACCCGGGATTCCAAATCCTTTCCTTGTAGTGTCAGCTCTTCCGGGCACAGTTTCCCTAACTGAGGTCTGGAGGAGGGGCATAGAGGGAGGAGCCAGTGCACACCAGATAGTACCTAATCTTTCTTTTAGAGTGCCCAGTCTCCTGCGGAGCCCGTCTATTCCCCATGGTCCTTACGGAGTACCCAGCATCCACTACGGACTACGAGAAATAGAATTACCGGTGAGTAAATTCTTATTTTAGTATATATTCACTTGCGGACAACTTTATTCAGTGACTCATGTAGCTATAAAATATTTTTTCGTGCCTGGTGATGGCATCTAGAGCAAAGAAATGAAACTTGGGGTGTGTTCTTAAGTACAGTCAATAAATGCTATTGGTTATCAAATCTTTCAGTCTTAAGGTGTGTACACACTGAGCGATATGGCTCAGCGATTTTGACTATATAGTCAAAATCGCTAAGAAAGTTGGTGCATATCGCTCCGTGTGTACACAGTGAGCGATAGCGATGCGCGTCCCCGCCAGGTTACTATCGCTGGGAAAAATAGACTGTGCAGGCAAGTAAATTTTCACTATGTCACTGGAAAAGTAAAAGTATCCTCCTGTTTAAATGAGTTACTCAAAATCGCCCATAGCCAAAGTCGCTTGCACACTTAGTCAAAATTGCCTACTGCCAGTTAAAGATAAATTATTCAGTCATAATCGCTCATAGTCAATATTGCTCTGTGTGTACGGACCATTAGATCAGTGGGGCCCTCTGGCTTGGGGTCCCAGATCAGTGGGGCCCTCTGGCATGGGGTCCCAGATCAGTGGGGGCCCTCTGGCATGGGGTCCCAGATCAGTGGGGCCCTCTGGCTTGGGATCCCAGATCAGTGGGGCCCTCTGGCTTGGGATCCCAGATCAGTGGGGCCCTCTGGCTTGGGGTCCCAGATCAGTGGGGCCCTCTGGCTTGGGGTCCCAGATCAGTGGGGCCCTCTGGCTTGGGGTCCCAGATCAGTGGGGCCCTCTGGCTTGGGGTCCCAGATCAGTAGCGCACTGCGGCTTGGGGTCCTAGATCAGTGGGTCCCTGTGGCATGCGGGCCCAGATCAATGACATCCTGTGGCTTGGGATCTCACTTGAAAAAAATAAAAGGGTGCCACGCACTGATTTTAGAGATTAATAGAGTTGGCAATTGAACATTGGTATCATTTATTTTTCTTCTGACCTCTACTGTTTTTATTTATTTTTTTGTTTTATCTTTGTAATGTGCAAATGTTTTATTTGGTATAGTCTACAGTACAGTATATACATCGCCCCTCACTATCAATAATCTGCAATCATGGTCACTAGTATTGTACTTGGAACAGATAAAGCTCATATCTGAATTGGGTATTTAAGCAATAATCTGTCATTTTAATAAAGAGTGTAAAATAAATGATCTGCAAGGCGGTCTTGATGGAACATCTGCTTTTGACCCATAGATCTACTTACTAGTGATGAGCGGGTTTGGTTCCTCGGAAACCGAACCCCCCCGAACTTCACCCATTTTACACGGGTCCGAGGCATACTCGGATTCTCCCGTATGGCTCGGTTAACGCGAGCGCGCCCGAACGTCATCATCCCACTGTCGGATTCTCGCGAGATTCGGATTCTATATAAGGAGCCGCGCGTCGCCGCCATTTTCACTCGTGCATTGGAAATGTTAGGGAGAGGACGTGGCTGGCGTCCTCTCCATTTGTGCTTATTGCTTAATTGTGGGGACTGAGGAGCAGCTGTATTATATAGGAGGAGTACAGTGCAGAGTTTTGCTGATCAGTGACCACCAGTTTTATCCGTTCTCTGCCTGAAAAACGCTCCATATCTGTGCTGAGTGTGCTGCATATATCTGTGCTCACACTGCTTTATTGTGGGTACTGGGGACCACCAGTATATTATATAGGAGGAGTACAGTGCAGAGTTTTGCTGACCAGTAACCACCAGTATATATAGCAGTACGGTACGGAAGGCCACTGCTCTACCTACCTCTGTGTCGTCAAGTATAATATCCATCTAGATTCTATACCTGTGGTGCATTTTAGTTTTGCAGTTTGCTGACAGTGACCACCAGTATATATAGCAGTACGGTACGGAAGGCCACTGCTCTACCTACCTCTGTGTCGTCAAGTATACTATCCATCTAGATTCTATACCTGTGGTGCATTTTAGTTTTGCAGTTTGCTGACAGTGACCACCAGTATATATAGCAGTACGGTACGGAAGGCCACTGCTCTACCTACCTCTGTGTCGTCAAGTATACTATCCATCTAGATTCTATACCTGTGGTGCATTTTAGTTTTGCAGTTTGCTGACAGTGACCACCAGTATATATAGCAGTACGGTACGGAAGGCCACTGCTCTACCTACCTCTGTGTCGTCAAGTATACTATCCATCTAGATTCTATACCTGTGGTGCATTTTAGTTTTGCAGTTTGCTGACAGTGACCACCAGTATATAGCATGACGGTACGGAAGGCCACTGCTCTACCTACCTCTGTGTCGTCAAGTATACTATCCATCCATACCTGTGGTGCATTTCAGTTGTGCGCAGTATATATAGTAGTAGGCCATTGCTATTG
The DNA here is from genome assembly GCF_028390025.1 of Pseudophryne corroboree. NCBI lineage: Eukaryota > Metazoa > Chordata > Amphibia > Anura > Myobatrachidae > Pseudophryne > Pseudophryne corroboree. Next base: position 369,196,893 of record NC_086451.1, on the reverse strand, counting down.
ATACTGGCATATAATTCCACACATTAAAAAATGGAGAACAAAAATGTGGAGGTTAAAATAGGGAAAGATCAAGATCCACTTCCACCTCGTGCTGAAGCTGCTGCCACTAGTCATGGCCGAGACAATGAAATGCCATCAACGTCGTCTGCCAAGGCCGATGCCCAATGTCATAGTAGAGAGCATGTAAAATCCAAAAAACAAAAGTTCAGTAAAATGACCCAAAAATCAAAATTGAAAGCGTCTGATGAGAAGCGTAAACTTGCCAATATGCCATTTACGACACGGAGTGGCAAGGAACGGCTGAGGCCCTGGCCTGTGTTCATGGCTAGTGGTTCAGATTCACATGAGGATGGAAGCACTCATCCTCTCGCTAGAAAAATGAAAAGACTTAAGCTGGCAAAAGCACAGCTAAGAACTGTGCATTCTTCTAAATCACAAATCCCCAAGGAGAGTCCAATTCTGTCGGTTGCGATGCCTGACCTTCCCAACACTGGACGGGAAAAGCTTGCGCCTTCCACCATTTGCACGCCCCCTGCAAGTGCTGGAAGGAGCACCCGCAGTCCAGTTCCTGATAGTCAAATTGAAGATGTCACTGTTGAAGTACACCAGGATGAGGATATGGGTGTTGCTGACGCTGGGGAGGAAATTGACAAGGAGGATTCTGATGGTGAGGTGGTTTGTTTAAGTCAGGCACCCAGTGAGACACCTGTTGTCCGTGGGACGAATATGGCCATTGACATGCCTGGTCAAAATACAAAAAAAATCACCTATTCGGTGTGGAATTATTTCAAAACAAATGCGGACAACAGGTGTCAAACCGTGTGTTGCCTTTGTCAAGTTGTAATAAGTAGGGGTAAGGACGTTAACCACCTAGGAACATCCTCCCTTATACGTCACCTGGACCGCACTCATCAGAAGTCAGTGACAAGTTCAAAAACTTTGGATGACAGCGGAAGCAGTCCACTGACCACTAAATCCTTCCTCTTGTAACCAAGCTCTTGCAAACCACACCACCAACTCCCTCAGTGTCAATTTCCACCTTACACAGGAAAGCCAATAGTCCTGCAGGCCATGTCACTGGCAAGTATGACGAGTCCTCTCCTGCCTGGGATTCCTCTGATGCATCCTTGAGTGTAACGCCTACTGCTGCTGGCGCTGCTGTTGTTGCTGCTGGGAGTCGATCGTCATCCCAGAGGGGAAGTCGGAAGACCACTTGTACTACTTCCAGTAAGCAATTGACTGTCCAACAGTCCTTTGCGAGGAAGATGAAATATCACAGCAGTCATCCTGCTGCAAAGCGGATAACTCAGGTCTTGTCAGCCTGGGTGGTGAGAAACGTGTGTCCGGTATCCACCGTTAATTCACAGGCAACTAGAGACTTGATTGAGGTACTGTGTCCCCGGTACCAAATACCATCTAGGTTCCATTTCTCTAGGCAGGCGATACCGAAAATGTACACAGACCTCAGAAAAAGAGTCACCAGTGTCCTAAAAAATGCAGTTGTACCCAATGTCCACTTAACCACGGACATGTGGACAAGTGGAGCAGGGCAGACTCAGGACTATATGACTGTGACAGCCCACTGGGTAGATGTATTGCCTCCCGCAGCAAGAACAGCAGCGGCGGCACCAGTAGCGGCATCTCTCAAACACCAACTCGTTCCTAGGCAGGCTACGCTTTGTATCACCGCTTTCCATAAGAGGCACACAGCTGACAACCTCTTACGGAAACTGAGGAAGATCATCGCAGAATGGCTTACCCCAATTGGACTCTCCTGGGGATTTGTGACATCGGACAACGCCAGCAATATTGTGCGTGCATTACATCTGGGCAAATTCCAGCACGTCCCATGTTTTGCACATACATTGAATTTGGTGGTGCAGAATTATTTAAAAAAACGACAGGGGCGTGCAAGAGATGCTGTCGGTGGCCCGAAGAATTGCGGGCCACTTTCGGCATTCAGCCACCGCGTGCCGAAGACTGGAGCACCAGCAAACAGTCCTGAACCTGTCCTGCCATCATCTGAAGCAAGAGGTGGTAACGAGGTGGAATTCAACCCTCTATATGCTTCAGAGGATGGAGGAGCAGCAAAAGGCCATTCAAGCCTATACATCTGCCCACGATATAGGCAAAGGAGGGGGAATGCACCTGACTCAAGCGCAGTGGAGAATGATTTCAACGTTGTGCAAGGTTCTGCAACCCTTTGAACTTGCCACACGTGAAGTCAGTTCAGACACTGCCAGCCTGAGTCAGGTCATTCCCCTCATCAGGCTTTTGCAGAAGAAACTGGAGACATTGAAGGAGGAGCTAAAACAGAGCGATTTTGCTAGGCATGTGGGACTTGTGGATGGAGCCCTTAATTTGCTTAACCAGGATTCACGGGTGGTCAATCTGTTGAAATCAGAGCACTACATTTTGGCCCCTGTGCTCGATCCTAGATTTAAAACCTACGTTGTATCTCTCTTTCCAGCAGACACAAGTCTGCAGAGGTTCAAAGACCTGCTGGTGAGAAAATTGTCAAGTCAAGCGGAACGTGACCCGTCAACAGCTCCTCCTTCACATTCTCCCGCAACTGGGGGTGCAAGGAAAAGGCTAAGAATTCCGAGCCCACCCGCTGGCGGTGATGCAGAGCAGTCTGGAGTGAGTGCTGACATCTGGTCCGGACTGAAGGACCTGCCAACGATTACTGACATGTCATCTACTGTCACTGCATATGATTCTGTCACCATTGAAAGAATGGTGGAGGATTATATGAGTGACCGCATCCAAGTAGGCACGTCAGACAGTCCGTACGTATACTGGCAGGAAAAAGAGGCAATTTGGAGGCCCTTGCACAAACTGGCTTTATTCTACCTAAGTTGCCCTCCATCCAGTGTGTACTCCGAAAGAGTGTTTAGTGCAGCCGCTCACCTTGTCAGCAATCGGCGTACGAGGTTACTTCCAGAAAATGTGGAGAAGATGATGTTCATCAAAATGAATTATAATCAATTCCTCCGTGGAGACATTCACCAGCTGCAATTGCCTCCAGAAAGTACACAGGGATCTGAGATGGTGGATTCCAGTGGGGACGAATTAATAATCTGTGAGGAGGGGGATGTACACAGTGAAAGGGGTGAGGAATCGGAGGATGATGATGAGTTGGACATCTTGCCTCTGTAGAGCCAGTTTATGCAAGGAGAGATTGATTGCTTCTTTTTTGGTGGGGGCCCAAACCAACCAGTCATTTCAGTCACAGTCGTGTGGCAGACCCTGTCGCTGAAATGATGGGTTCGTTAAAGTGTGCATGTCCTGTTTATACAACATAAGGGTGGGTGGGAGGGCCCAAGGACAATTCCATCTTGCACATCTTTTTTCTTTCATTTTTCTTTGCATCATGTGCTGTTTGGGGACTATTTTTTTTGAAGTGCCATCCTGCCTGACACTGCAGTTCCACTCCTAGATGGGCCAGGTGTTTGTGTCGGCCACTTGTGTCGCTTAGCTTAGCCATCCAGCGACCTCGGTGCAAATTTTAGGACTAAAAATAATATTGTGAGGTGTTCAGAATAGACTGAAAATGAGTGGAAATTATGGTTATTGAGGTTAATAATACTATGGGATCAAAATGACCCCCAAATTCTATGATTTAAGCCGTTTTTGAAGTTTTTTTGTAAAAAAAACACCCGAATCCAAACACACCCGAATCCGACAAAAAATTTTCAGGGAGGTTTTGGCAAAACGCGTCCGAATCCAAAACACGGCTGCGGAACCGAATCCAAAACCAAAACACAAAACCTGAAAAATTTCCGTTGCACATCTCTACTACTTACTGTATGAAAACTAAGTTTATAGATGAACTCTAGGCTGCAACTAAACAAAGATATATTTACAAAAATATGTGTGACGTGTATTATTATGTTAATCAGCAGGAAGAGTTCTATAGTAAATATTAAAAATAATTGATGGGCTTAAACCATACAAAAATTTATAAATTTGTTAATGTAGCTGAATCCATTTTCTATAAATTTCGTATAATAGGCCTCATTTACATTTAGATAGTTTGACATCACTTCTTTCAAAGGAAAAGCGAAAAACATAATCTTTAAATTCACCAAGATTGTTACTCTATGGGCTGACTTAATATTCATGAGAGTGCAGTCAATCAGTTCCCTAGGAATCACTACTATATGAATATAAGTCAGACTTTCTGAGTATTATTCAGACAGTGCCTCCATGTCCTCACTGGTTCTTCATTAGCAAAATCATAGGCCGACCATTTTAAAACGGCAATAGAAACAAATGCTAAAGGTGGGTACACACTATAAAGGCCCGTACACAATGGTCGATATATCGGCCGTTCTCTTGAACGGCCGATACATCGCGGGACCGTCGGCCAGTGTGTACGGGCGATAACGTCTGTGAACTCCGTCGTTCAGACGTATCGCGTCGGCAGCACAGCCGACGGCCAATATATCTAACGATATATTGGCGCGTCGCTGTGTGTGTACGGGGCGGTCGTCCGACCGCCCGTACACATGCTGCGCCGGCCAGCGGTGATTGACAGGTGAACTGGGCGGGCGCAGTTGATTGATCTGCAGATATCAATTGATCTGCAGATATCAATTGATCTGCAGATATATCTACTAGTGTGCACCCACCTTTAGATATATCTGCAGATCAATTGATCTGCAGATATATCTATGTACGGATCGGGCAGTGTGCTGTGCATACACACAGCCCGATCCGTCGGCGCCCGCCCAGTTCACCTGTCAATCACCGCTGGCCGGCGCAGCATGTGTACGGGCGGTCGGACGACCGCCCCGTACACACACAGCGACGGGCCAATATATCGTTAGATATATTGGCTGTCGGCTGTGCCGCGCGGCCGACGCGATACGTCTGTGAACGACGGAGTTCACAGACGTATCGCCCGTACACACTGGCCGACGGTCCCGCGATGTATCGGCCGTTCAAGAGAACGGCCGATACATCGACCAGTGTGTACGGGCCTTAACCCAGGCTTGTTTAGCATTTACGGTCGGTCAAAGCCCTAGATGATCAGTGGCATTGAGAATCCATGCCTTAGTAAATCTTCTCCTTTGGTATTTACCATTTTTCCAGTCTTAATGATGGAAGCTCGCCAAGTTTTAATTGTCATGTTGCTACCATGGCAACTACAGTCGCATGGTGTGGTGAATGGAGAGGCTTTGGCATGCCCTTCTGAGCTCTGGTTTTACTCCCCATCCATCTCCCCTTTCTTCCATAACATGACAGACTGAGAGCCTATGGGGGGTATTTAATTAGTTAATTTTTTTTGCCTAAGCAAACAAACGGCACTTAACGCTATTTTTTAGGGCAAATGGGGATTCGCCCTATGCAATAGCAGGGCCTGCATTGGCGAAAATGTTGGCCGTTTTCAGCGATTTTGAGGCATTTTTCGACAACGCCTTTTCAGAAAAAAAAAAGTGAGATGGCATTGGCGAAAATGCCTTAAAAATGGGCGAATACGCAGCAGGGTAAATTCGATAGCCAGAGCTAATTGAATACCCCCCAAGTCTGTCGGCCATCAATGCTTTCTCTCCAGACTGATTTTGAACAGGAGATAATGATTTGTAAGAGAAGTATGACTGTCTAATGCATGCTTAAAATGTTCTACTTAACTAAAGAAAAGAAAACCCATGTGGGATTTCTGCTCCTTTTTTATTCTTTTTTTTTTTTTTTTATAACACAATTTTATTATGAAGAAGGAAAGAAGCACATAAATATACATCCGGTACATTGTAAAACAGGACACAATCAAATAGTTTAAGGAGTAACCCATATCTCAGTATAATTACAGACGTATTATATAAGGGTATGGGTTGTTAGGTCGGCCACTATTGGTCGACATGCATTAGGTCGACATGGTCACTAAGTCAACATAAACTAGGCTGACATGGAAAAAGGTCGACATGAGTTTTGTAACTTTTTTTTTTTTGGGGGGGGGGGTTTCTTCGTAAAGTGACGGGGAACACCAATTAGTGCACCGTGTCCCCTCATTTTGCTCGCCATGCTTCGGGCAAGGTGCCGCGCTCTGCTACCGCTGCGCTCGGCACAGCTTACTATTCCCAATCGTAGCATTGTGGATCGTAAAGTATGAAAAATTTAAAAAATGTTTAAAAATGTGAAAAACGCATGTCGACCTAGAGACCATGTCGACCAATAGTGGTCGACCTAATGACCGTATCCCTTATATATATAAATCCGTATCCCTTATATATATAAATTGTGAAAGAAGGCTATCAAGCATTCAAACATATTCAAACGGGATCATTACGAAATCCCGCCGGACGGGATCCCGGCGGTCGGAATACCAACACTGGGATCCCGACTGGCACAATCCCGACAGGGGGGCGAGCACAACGCAGCCCCTTGCGAACTCGCTGCGCTCGCCACGATGCGGGCACAGTGCCTCGCTACGTTCGGCACACTAATTTATTCTCCCTCTATGGGTGTCGCGGACACCCACAGAGGGAGAATATGTCTGGATTGTGCCGGTCGGGATCCCGGTGTCGGTATTTCGACCGCCGGGATCTTGACCGCGTCCCATTCAAACATATACTCTAAGGTCCTTTAATATAACACAAATGGCTTTGTTTCAGTAGTAGCAGTTATTAAAGATTGGTTCAGTTATTTTGTTACATTTGCAGGTGATAGTATTAATCTCCCATTTGTATGTGCATATATAGACTTAGCTTTAGTAATTATGGCACACTATATATAATACTAACATTTATTACCACTTTCTCTGATTTATACAAAAAATGGTGTTTAATGCATTTTCTGTGTCCTCCTTCCACAGTTATTTGTTCCATTACATCTGTCAGGACAGAATCATATACCTTTGCATCACTGATGATGTGAGTACTTTATAAAAGAATACCGTAAAACATTTATGTGTTTGAGCAAAAGACGCACCCTACAGTCTCCAGATATTGGCCAGATGGCTGGTGCAATGATGAATGAAAACCTGCAGTAGTGAAATCATGTTCATTATTCCTCCAGCACTGTCTATGCTGACCCATGGAGTGGATCTCCACAGTACACGAGATTCCAGAATGTATTTTGCAAAGTTTGCATGCAGAAATCAATATGGCTATATAAGTGTAGACCTATACAACACATAGGGCCTGTATTCATGCAAATGGCCGATGTGTTTCAACTGGGCATGATCCTAAGCTAACAAGATACTTGGTGCATGCATCCATCCCACAGTGTGTACACACAGTCTCCATTGCCATTGAGACGCATAGTCTCAAAGGGTTGGGTTTTTTTGCCGGCAGCAGGGATGCCGATGGTCAGTACAGACCGCGGCATCCCAATGTACGGAATCTCACATTGGGATGCAGCGCTTCGCGCTCCCCCCACCCAAATACCATGTCCCCCTAACGCACCCTCCTCGCACAGCCTAAGCCTAACCTCCCCCCAACCTCCCCTGCGGCTTACCTCTGTCTACGGAAGCTGACTGTGGGCGTCCCAGTCCTTGCACTTGTTGGGAATGCCTGTTCTAGATCCTCTGCCAGAATGAATGCTGCTAGTGTCATTTTATATTTAAAAGAGCAAAAAGAAGGTTGAAAATACACCCATCTGTTCTATGGAGGTTATTCAGTAAGGATTGCATATTCTGCAGTCCATTCTATCGCATGTTGGGGTCCGCCCATCGCAGGGTAAGGCCGCCCAGCATGCTTAATGGCCTGCCCAGCTTCCGCACCCACAATTTAATTGCGGTCGCAGCAACTGTGGACGACCCCCTGCAGCCGCAGCTAGGCTGCGTATGCAGGCGGTCCGCCGCCATTTTTCCCATCGGAACTGCTGCATGGGACACCACGCAGCCGTCCGAAAAAAGCAGCCAACCCCGTTCCCGTTTTCCCCGCACCACCCCCGCAACGGTCCATCGCCGCCCCCTGCCCACCCCGCGAACGCATCTGCCTGTCAATCAGGCAGAGGCGTTCGCAGCCAATGTGATCCAGTCACATTGGCCGGGTGCGCAGGACGGGACACTGACGCTACCAGAGGGGAAATTGCTGTTGATGCATCCTGAATAACCCCCTATGTTTGGGATTTCAGTGGTGCTTTAATCAGCCAAACATGAAGCATTTCCTTCCCAGTACAATAAACTGTATAGATGAGATGAGTTGCCTGAAGCTCAAGTGAGGAGAGTAAATTGCAGGGTTGCACTGTACACAGCCACTTGTGCGTGTAGCTCAGCACAAGAGCTCAGCTATCAGATGCATCATTATTTGGGTGTACTGCTTATATACATACATTAATCCTTTTATCTTGTTTAAATCCACACTTCTGCAGCCACCTTCTAATCTGATTTCCTTTAACTCCATCATGGCTGTGTGTACAATGTATGTTGTCATTTGTAAAATACATTTACCATTACAGGGGATTTCCACGTTCAGATAACTTTGGTTGTATTGTTTCTAAGGGGGTAATTCCAAGTTGATCGCAGCAGGAAACTTTTTAGCAGTTGGGCAAAACCATGTGCACTGCAAGGGAGGCAGATATAACATGTGCAGAGAGAGTTAGATTTGGGTGGGTTATTTTATTTCTGTGCAGGGTAAATACTGGCTGCTTTATTTTTACACTGCAAATTAGATTGCAGATTGAACACACCCCACCCAAATCTAACGCTCTCTCTGCACATGTTAAATCTGCCTCCCCTGCAGTGCACATGGTTTTGCCCAACTGCTAAAAAATTTCCTGCTGCGATCAACTTGGAATTACCCCCTAAGTGCCCTCCTGCAGATTTTGCTCCATAAATCGCTCGGAGTCTCACTGTCTAAACATCAACATAATGAACACTCTTACTGCAGTTGTTGCTGAGGTGTATGGCATAAACCTTATGTCTGTAATTCCAGGAATTCGAACGTTCCAGAGCTTTTAATTTCTTGAATGAAGTGAAGAAAAGGTTCCAGACCACTTATGGATCAAGGGCACAGACAGCGCTCCCCTACGCCATGAACAGCGAATTCTCCAGTGTCCTTTCGGCGCAGCTGGTAAGGTCTGAAAAGCGATCAGGTGGCTTTTTTCTAAACTAAAAAGTTATTTGCAGAGAAGATCATTAATATAGTAGTTTTTTATTGTCTCGTATGAAATATATTTATGGTTTAATGCTATATGTGTGAGCAAAATATAACGCATTTATGTTGAAGATAGTATATTATGGTGGGATTTGAGAGGAGTATGTACTGCATGCTCTAGAACAGCAATGTTATAGGCTTAGCTCATTGCTCTTGGCATATATTGCCCTGTGAGTGTGTGGAACAGCAGCCAGTAGTCATATGAGCGCTGAGCAGTCACACGCTGTATAAGCCTGTCATACAGACACATGTGACCACTGCACTCTACATAGACATCTTGTGACCACACCCGGGGTCATGTCTCACAACCTTTGTCTCATTCTCCATTCATGGTTTTATTTCTGGTATTCGGGATCGTTAAGGCGCTTCGCTGACTTTTCTGTGTATTATGCAAGCGTAGCTTAAATACGTGTAATCTATATTTTTTATAATGCTTTCAGAGGTTATAGTTGCTACTAACATAATATGAAGACGTACATATCATTATAGATTGCATTGCATGTAATGGCACAAGCAGGCCACTATGTTTCCCGGATAGATCCAGCTTGCCAGAATTTACAAACCAGAACCAGCGTTTCTCATCCCCATGGGACATGCATGAAAACCGTCCTACAGGAAATGTGTAGAAAAAGTGCTGTTGCCCATAGCGACTAAATAGGTTACTGCAATCACCTTCCTAACCGCTTTAGAAAAATGCCATTATGGACGATATTCAGTTCTCCTCAATTTGAGCCATGCATATCATGGTAGGATAATGTATCCCAATATCCCCAGTTTTCCTGTGCATCATTATAGAGTGCAAGGGAAAGTGTATGGCCTGAGTGGCCACTTCGTGTAGGTTCTGGTCTTTTCCTCCAGCACGTTGCGCCCATCGCTGTTAAATGAAATACCGCATTAGAGTCTCATTAGTTACCATCATCATTTTTTCGACCGAGTTATCTGTAGAACTGTTTTTATGAATCTATTATAAGTGTGGTGGTAAAAATTAAAAGGCACATTCAATTACCTGCCGTGTTTACTGCACGGATAAAGCTGCAAGTTTAACACCCGGAGCTATTCAATAAATTTTTAGTTCACAGGTACCTCGCGCTAACCCACAGATTCTGTGTTAAGGGCCGGAATCTATGGGTTTCCCTTCGCGTTAAGTACCAGAGGGTGCTTTTTAGTGCAGATTTTCTCTTGCACCTACTGAGGCTAAAGGCCCATATAGACGGGCCGATGCAGGAGAGATGTGTGCTGAGCGAACCGCTCAGCACACTTCTCTCCCGCCGCTCAGCACAGCGCAATGTGTGCTGAACGTGCTGGGGGAGACAGGGGGGCCAATCTAGCAGCAACGATAGCGATGCGCGGGGCTGCGCATCGCTATCGCTGTAGGGGGTACACACGGAGCGATAATGCTGAAATTCTAAGCAATCTAGTCAGATTGCTTAGAATATCGCTCGGTGAGTACCCCCCTTAAGGAAAAATACAAATGTGGCCTCTGGGACTTAACACACAGGGATGCAATGCTAATTGAAAAGGGACAGGCAGACTATTAAACCCCGGGACTAATTGAACCTGGCCAAAAGATATGAAAAAAATCAATAATGGGAAATGTCTGCATACATAAAGATATAAAAAACACAGTAGTATCTTTATCTCGCGCCAACCTAGAAGCGGCACCACGGGAGAGATCTTTGTTGGGAGACCTCAAAAGCATACAAGAATAAACACAAATTCCCAAGTGCGCTAAAGTGGAATGTGATTACACAGTTCTTCCAGCGTTATTTTCGTCGGAATGTAGACTGGAGGGTATTTAAATCTGGGGACCTGTAACAGACACCCCTCACCAAATAGTCACCCAAACAAGAGGCCAACAGGCCAATTAGTAAAAAGTTATTTTAATAACGTATACACAGTTCAAAGTATAAAATTGTGTCAATAAAATGCAACTAAAAGAGTACACAGCCAACACGTTTGTAAGGTGGAATCTAGATATCCCCTCACCTTTTGCAAGGTGCGAGCTCGACAGGGAGTATCTTTACAGACTAGGTTGTGATTCTCTGACTGACAAACCCAACGCGTTTCGTCTAATCGACTTCATCAGGGGTAACGAATATAGGAAAAGGCTAATTTGCTCATGATGAATTAATATAAAGGATCATAACCTCTAATGTACGATTATTCAGAATCTCCTATATCTAGACTTAGTGGATGAAGCTCTTATAAATTCTGTGATTTCCACATGCAGCCAAATCTCTCCCAGGATCTATTCTGTGAGACATATTGAGGAAGCCACACCACTTGTACTTTTGAGATTGTTAAACCAGCTATATAATTCTTGAATTTCGTTGTACGTTGGTCAACATCCGAATCAGAAATAGTCTTCAATTTAAAATTGGACACCACACTTTAGGTAGTTTGCAAAAATGCCGACATATGGTTGTCAGCACTCCTAAGAGATTATAACCAATAGTATTCCTAGGCGACCCTGTAAGGATTTAATCACAATTAGTTTTAAGGTAGTTTATACAAAACACCATTATCCAACCGATTACACATTTAAGAAGGAATACCTCTTAAACTCTAATCAGGAGCCCTGATATAAGAGCTTCATCCACTAAGTCCAGATATAGGAGATTCTGAATAATCGTACATTAGAGGTTATGATCCTTTATATTAATTCATCATGAGCAAATTAGCCTTTTCCTATATTCGTTACCCCTGATGAAGTCGATAAGACGAAACGCGTTGGGTTTGTCAGTCAGAGAATCACAACCTAGTCTGTAAAGATACTCCCTGTCGAGCTCGCACCTTGCAAAAGGTGAGGGGATATCTAGATTCCACCTTACAAACGTGTTGGCTGTGTACTCTTTAAGTTGCATTTTATTGACACAATTTTATACTTTGAACTGTGTATACGTTATTAAAATAACTTTTTACTAATTGGCCTGTTGGCCTCTTGTTTGGGTGACTATTTGGTGAGGGGTGTCTGTTACAGGTCCCCAGATTTAAATACCCTCCAGCCTACATTCCGACGAAAATAACGCTGGAAGAACTGTGTAATTACATTCCACTTTAGCGCACTTGGGAATTTGTGTTTATACATAAAGATATATTCACGTGGGTAAATAGACCAGGTACGGAATGAGAATAGACTTCTTTATTGCTTGATGATGCTGATGTAGAAGAGCAGAGTGTGGAGGGAACATGAGGGCCGTCTGCGTGTTGGTATTGCTGGACTGATTGTTAATGGACGTATTTTTCTGTTATATTTTTTATTCTTTATTAGAAACACCACTCGGAAAACAAGAGTGTGGACCGTGTTGTGGAGACACAGGCCCAGGTGGACGAATTGAAAGGAATTATGGTCCGGAACATAGGTACAGCTCGTGGACAGGGAAACCAATGTATTCATTATAGCAAAGGAGGAAAGTGGGATCTTTTACATAGCCCAGGAAAATGTGCATCCATTGACTTCCATAAGAAATGCATGCTAGCAGTAATTTTATTTAGGGTGGTACATTGCGGCCTGGCTCCTCGGAGTGGTCCAATTCTGTATTATCAACTGTATTAATGTAATATGGGTGGAGTAATGGGGCTAGAAGCAAACTAAAGTAATCGCTCCTGTTTGGTGGTGATGTCATACACAGAAACGTGATCATAGGGTGTTTCTTGTTAGGGCGATATCGCACAGGCATTTTGGAAACCTCTGGCTTACCACCTAGAGGGCTACTGCATTCTGATTCCAGAGTGTGATATTAAATTCAATGGAAAATCAAGTGTTTCTAAAATGCCCATGCAACATCTAGATGGCACATATTACAGGAGAGGAATGCCAGGGGCAGTGTGATAGGAAGCCTTAGGCATGGGTCTACAAATAGACTAAGCCTACTACGAAAAATGACCTTAGCATTCCAGGTCATTGATTCTATACAGGTGTGTCCTCATACATCTAGCCTCAATACGCCATGCAGTGAGAAATGCCTGGCGCGAGTGAGCTGACAGGTCCCGTGCAGCTCTGCTGGCGGTGGGTTTCCTTTTTTACCGCAAACACGTCTTAGATGCCTCGTGATACACCAGGAGATTGTCCTGATTAATGTGGTATGTGACACTTTTAGATCTGTGTGTGACCGAGTCTGTATTTGTAGTACAACAGAACTTGGAAGGGAAAAAAAACCACGACTGCTGCATCATAGCACTTCGTATGCAGATTCAGAGGCTCAGTCGTACACAGATATACAAGTGTCATATATCACATTAGTCAGCACAGTCTCCTGGTGTGTACTAGTCGCATCTTGTTGTTAGACAAAAAAAAGACGCCCGATACTTTTAGGGTCTCACGGGACCAGGCGTGCTAAGCGGAGCTGTTTGGTGCAACTGCACCTACACATCTGTACTTGTATATATATTTATAAATAGGACACTGGATACCTTTGAAACACTATACTGCCAGGGTACAACGCTTATCAGTCAAAATGCAAGAGAAGGCTTTTGCATAGTACACGAGAAGAGAAGTCAGCTTCCCGGCATTATGATTTGCTTATAACCAAGTTACAATTTTTTGCATTACAGATCTGGTTGCCCAAAGAGGAGAACGATTAGAATTATTAATCGATAAAACAGAGAACCTTGTTGATTCGGTAAGTATGCCTGCTAATCTCAGATACTCACCTAAGTGCATTCTATAGTTAAAAAAAAAAAAATTATTATAGTTTTTTTTTTTTTTTTTTTTTTTTTATGTTTGTGATACTGGTCCTGATTCAGATGTTGGTGTGGATCCTGAGCCGCACGCAGATCCCTGATTATTCAGAATCTGCAGCTGCGCAAGGTCCGTTCTGCACCTGCACAGAACAGGTCTTGCGGCATTGAGGGGGTGAGGAGGAGGCGGATGAAGGGCTGCATTCTCTAGGAGGGGAGAACCAGGGGTTTGTGTGTTACCACTGAGGCTTCCTGGCTTTGCATCCCCCACTTCTGTCGGTCAGCTGCACAAGCCGAGGCTTACTCGGCTGGATCCAGCTTGCGACGTCTGTTGCAGTGCTGTGATCGCAGATACATACAGGAGGCGTCTCTTCTGCTGTATGCCCCCTCCTGGAGATGGGACGGAAATACAAAGCTGCTTGCATGCAGCATTGCATTTGTGTCCTTCTCTGAATCCGGCCCACTGTCTGGTTAGTAAGCCACTCCCACTATTGGGGCATTCTGCAGGAAACTGAGCTGGCATAGCAGTCTGCAGAGAGGAGCGTGGATGCTGCTGCAGCATCCGATTATTACCATTATTTTCTGAAGATGATTTTATTATGAATTACAGTGTTTTCAGTAATTTGTTTCCCCCCCCATGCCACAGTTCAGTGGACATTCAAAGACTTGTAGGATACAGTGTTGCTGTAGAGCAGTGTATTTCCTGCTGATGATCGTCGCGTGACTCACTTATTCATGACAAACTACAGATAAATCATTGTAATGTATCAAACCAGAATCTTTAATCAACACAAAAATGGAAGTACAGCTCCATTTTTCCATAAACACACAAAATACAGTCCACACTGCTTTATACGAGGGGCGTGCAGTAAGGTCCAGATGCACAAAAAGTATTATATTTACAAACAAAGGAAGTAATTCAGGTTTTTAGCAAACCAAAAAAGCACACTAATGGGCAAAACCATGTGCACTGCAGGGGGGGGCACATATAACGTGCAGAGAGAGTTAGATTTGGGGGGGTTATATTGTTTCTGTGCAGGGTAAATACTGGCTGCTTTATTATTACACTGCAATTTAAATTTCAGTTTGAACACACCCCACCCAAATCTAACTCTCTCTGCACATGTTACATCTGCCACCACCTACACTGCAACATGGTTTTGCCCATTAGTGTGCTTTTTTGGTTTGCTAAAACCCGAATAAGGCTCAATGTGAACATTTATTACATTTTTATTAAAGTATTCACCAGAGTAGTCAATACAAGGTTACCTGTTGTCAAACCACTTTGTGAAGCAGCTGAACCAGTCCGCAGCAGGTTTGTCTTCATTGCAGCTTCCAGTGACTCAAAAGTAATCTGACGCATCTTGCGCTTGATTTGTGGGAACAAGAAGAATTTGCAGGGGGCTAAGTCTGGACTGTACAGCGGATGACCAAGCTTTTGGATGCAATCATGGGCCTGAAAATCCACTATTTTACTGAACATGTGGGCAGGTGCATTGTCGTGATGGAGAAGGGCACCACTAGCGCAAGTTTTTGGACGGCACTTGGAAATGGTTTCCAGCACTTGCGGGAAGCATTGGTGGGTGTACTTGTCCCCTGTGACAGTGCGCTGCTGCATGAGTGGAACAGTAGCTACATGACCAGTCTTGGACACAAAAACAGTCACCATCTGCTTGGCCATACTGCGCTCACATTGGAACTTCTGAGACATCCTCTGCAAACCCTTGTACGGAATCCCGACAGTTGAGATTCTGGTGCTGGGATGGTGATCCTTGTTGATATGCCGGCTGTGGCATTCTGAGTAGTTTGGATTCCGTCGTCAGGTATTTCGACTGCCAGGATCGCGAACGCCGGGATCTTAACCGGATCCCTGCTGATGCACCAAGTCATCTGAGCCTCCTGCTCTCGAGTCAGCTGATGGGGCATCCAGTGTGCAGAAACCTTGCTTAGGTCAAGCCTTCTGTGGAGTATCAAACGGATGGGTCCTGGTGAGATGCATATCTCCTCTGACTGGGCCACGGTCACCTTGGCATCCATCTAAACTATGGCCCGCATGGTAGCAAGATTGTCATTGGTGATGACGGAAATAGGTCGGCTGCAGCGTTTCTCGTCTTCCATGGACTGTCTCCTGCGCCAAAATTCTCCAAACCACTCAGTGGTTCGGGACGGTGCTTCCTCCCCAAAAGCAGCTTGTGGTCGGTCAAAACTCTCCTGCTGTCACAGACCATTATTGTAGTCAGAGATCATGGCTCTCCAGTTGTCTATGTTGAGCTCCATGATGAGTTTGTGAAGGAATTGAACATGCTGACTTCTTCGGTGTGCAGTGCTGCTTATATATGGTGCCTTGACATTTCACAAGAGTCAGAGATTACAGTTCCCAAGCAGCCAGTCATATTGTGTCTACTCTACCTGTGCACTGCATAGGTATTGCAAAACATATTGCACACTTATTTCTGTGTTTAGTTCCACTTTAAAAATGTAGACTATTGCCTTTTAGTTTTTTTATAAACCATGAAAACAGATCACTTTGTTAATTATTAATCTGGTGAAGTTTTTCACCCCATTATAGACCACTGATCTTTAGTGGGTGGTCTTCAGTTTGCCGGCTGTCGGGATCCCGGCGCACAGTATACCGGCGTCGGAATCCCGACAGCCGGCATACCGACAGCTTTTCTCCCTCTTGGTGGTCCACGACCCCCCTGGAGGGAGAATAGATAGCGTGGCGCACCACCGTGCCCGCAGCGTGGCGAGCTCAGTGAGCCTGCAAGGGGCTCATTTGCGCTCGCCCCGCTGTCGGTATGCCGGCGGTCGGAATTCCAGCGCCGGTATGCTGGTCGCCGGGAGCCCGGCCGCCGGCATACCATACTACACCCCTTTAGTATGTGTCCTAAGTGGATTTTTTATGCTATTGTAACATTTGTCCTGCCCTTGTCTACTAATAAAATGCTTCACATTGGGCCTACTTCAGATGTGGTTGGAGTGGAAGCAGCAGCGATGCACTAGTATGGTAATGCAGCAGGAGGCGCCTGGTATAAGTAAACTCCTGCTGCATGCATAAGTGATCCAGTGCTGTGTCCTAGGACACCATGGGGTCACACAAGCCAGCCGTTGCAGATCCAACAAAGTGGCCAGAAATTTCCGTCTTCTGAGGAAGATCCTGGCCTTGTCTCTCCCCCAAAACTGTGGCGACATGCCTTTGTTTTGGGAAACGGCGGCCATCGCCACCCCCTTCTCGTCCCCAAGTGGCTTCAGACTGCCAGTCACTGACAGTCTGCAGCCGCAGTATGGGTCTGGCACGTGCGCAAAGTACCGAACATCAGTATTTTGTGCTACAGGGTGTGTCTCAGCGGGATGTGAAATAGGCCCAAAGTGCATTTCTGTAAAACCAAACTGTCTGTACTGTGTCTGCCTTGCTGAGGAAGTAGCTTTCTCTTAACATGGAAATCTAATGCAGATAAGGCAATGAGAGCGTGGTGGACGTATTATTATTTATGACACAATCGTTTAATTCCTGTATTTTATTTTTGTAGTCTGTCACCTTCAAGACCACAAGCAGAAACCTTGCGCGAGCTATGTGCATGAAGAATCTGAAGCTCACCATCATTATTGTTGTCATAACAATAGTAAGTGTTCTGTGTTATCTGTACCAATGTTCACAAGGATATAGCCACAGCTGTCACGGAGGAACAGCAGCCATCTTGTAGCCTTAATCGGTCCCTGGGTCTGCAGCTTATCAGGTCATGGCGTAGCTTGGTGATTCTGATATCTGATAGATGTTGGTTCGGTCTACAAATTGTGTGTGTTGCCAATTAAATATACCACCTCTATTTAATAATGGCCAATAATTATTAAGGAGTACCTCATACTTCTTTACCTGGGTGGCGCAATTACTAAGATGCCCAACACTGTAAGATATTGGTTATTTTGTATAAACTCACACAGTCTAGGTAATGTTTCCGTACAATGTCCCTTTTAAAGGCACTGTAACTTCAGAATTAGGGTTTACATAATTGTGTTCAGTATATTTGCACGTATATGTTTTGCTGCTCCTTCCCACAGGCTATAGATAGATTTTGTCTTTATTTGTGGACTTCCTGCCCATGCTTAGAGGCCAAGGGTGAATTTACTAAGCAAGCTGCCTCTACTCCGTGTGTGAAAGCAGGAAATGTAAAACTGAAATTGTAGTCAATATATGCTGCTTAGTAAATAACCCCAGGAAACGATTTATCCTATCAACATACTGTAAGGGATTATGTAGAGCTGACTGCAAAATGAGTTCAATTTACAAAATTGTGTGTTTCTGCATATATAGAGCTGGAATCAGCAGTATATGCATCTACTGTATACCAGGCTCGTGTCACAGACACGTATGTCCCAGTTATGGCTACTGTATGTTGAAAACTATTTCATGCCTCCCAACCTTTTGCTTTGGAAATTCGAGACCCTGTGCGTGCCTGAAAAGGGTGTGTGGCCTCACAACAGGTCCAGAACTGACGGTGGGTTCTCCCCAATGCAGAGCAGCAGTGAGAATGATAGCACCTTTCCCCAGCGGGATACTGTAGGCTGTGGGTGGGACAGTCCCCGAACAGTGGGAGTTAGTAGGTATGTTTATTGTATGTGCAACAAATGCATTTGATCCACCCATTTAGGCTCTAGGTAAGTGGCAGAATCATGCTGATGGGGTGTATACATGCACCAACTGATCTGGGCAAATTCACAAAAAGGCTGTTATGCCAACTGGTATAGTTCCACAGGAATTCGGTTATGTTACCGGTGCTTTTGAATTCTGGCGGTCAGCATGCTGACACCGGGATCCCGAACGCTAGAAATGCCAGCAGTCGGAATGCCGGCCCCAGGGTCTATTCCCACTCGTGGGCGTCCACGACCCCCATAAAGTGTGAGTAGAATCTGTGGCAAGTGCAGCAAGCCCGCAAGGTGGTTTGTTGCGCTCGTTCCCCCGCCGGCATTCTGTTGTCGGGATCTTGGTGTCGGTATGCTGACCGCCAGGATCCCGTGAGTCGGCATAACCTACCCAACCCATTCCACATAATCCCCTAAGTACCTCTTCCCTCTCCCTACATCACACTGCTGACATCACTATAACTGACGCTGCAGGGAATAGGTGGTTTCTTGTGGCAGCCAGAGGAAACCAATTCAAACGGAAATACAGACTATAGCTGTGCACTACATTATTGTATTCAGATCACTTTGAGCCTAATGGTTTTATGGTGCTGCAGCTCCTGTCTATAGTGAAAGGAGCTATTCAATTATTTGTGGCAATTGGCCCGAGTTTCGCAGGCACCTATTGCACCTTCCTGAGGTGATGAGCAGAAATCCACCCAAAGTCATGTTTTTGGGCACCCAAACTGGCACTTTTGTAGCTCACCCAATACTTTTCATGGGTTTATCCTCTTTACATGTCTAAACCTGGTGCATTTGGGCACAACAAGCATGAACATCTGCAGAACAGTTGAATATCACCCGTCAGGCACCCATTCCTTACATGCGCCCAAAAACAATTGAATTTCGACCTATGATATAATGAACTTTTATTGGGCATCTCCTGTATGGCACATTTTGCTCTCCTTTGTTAACATTATGTTTGTGTTCCTTCTAGGTTGTCATCTATATCATTGTGTCAGTAGCATGTGGCGGGTTGACGTGGCCCAGCTGTGTAAACAAGTAATCCCTTTTCCTCTAATGCATGAACGCGATCATCAGTAACCAGAGAGTGAAGTACTGACCACACCCATAGCATCCCGAGAAAAGAGACTTGATGCAAAAGCCTTTTCCCCAGGAAGGTGCCAGATTGTCTCCTTAACGCTCTCATCCCTCCATCATTACTGGACATTGTATCTCTATGCCTTATAACATATATACAAGGAAACCTCGCCCGGGGAACCTGTCGTCCTGGACAAAGACATTTAAAGAGAAGAAGTTTGGTAACCGCAGAGATTTCCTCGTAAACAGTAGACTTTTTTTTTTTTTTTTTTGTCCTCTGTTTTTTCGTCCAATTATCCCTTGTATATTTGTTTTTGACAGGTTAATGTTTTTAACCTCCACTGAGTGTTTGTAACATTCTGTTTTTACTTATCCAGCCGCACATTCTTTATCTTTTTGGCACTAGCAGACATGATATTATTTCGGTGACGCCAATTTGGCCCAAGATAACGCTTCTTTTAATGTGACACAAACCACAGTCCACTTATCTATGTCCAGCACACACATTATTATTTCATGTTTTCTCCAGCTGCTGTTAAACTATGATTAAAGCTCACCAACATTGTGAACTGTGTGCTCAGCTGATTTATCTGTGGGCTGATGATGGTTTCTTGTACAATGGTGCTGCCATTTTGAATTTCCTCAAAATAATGGGGAGTTACCCATGGTAACCAATCAGCTGCTCTGTATAATTTTATAGTATGCAAATTATAAATGTTGCTTGAATGCTGATTGGTTGCCATGGGCAACTTCTTCACTCTTTTGACTGCTTAGTACATATCCCCCATAGTCACAAAGTGCAGGAGTTAAGGTTTTAATACAGTTAACAAAGATTTTCTCTCTTATGTAAAGTTTAGTAGCTGTGATCTTTTTCTTCATTTCATAGATATTTCCAGAAGTATATAAAGTGGTTATATATTCCAAACACTACACAAAATATATTTTTGTCTTGGGCCTTGTATGAAATTGGTATATAAGTACCAACCAATCAGCTAATGGTAATTTTTTAAACACAGTCTATAAATTGACAGAAACTGGGGATGTAGTTATAGCACGGCAGTCACCATCCTGACGGTCAGAAAGCAGACTGTGGCATCCCAACACTCAGAATCTGACAGTAAGTACTGGGGTTATGGTTAAGCACTAGGTAGATGATTAGGGTTAGACTGGGGGGCAGTTAGGGTTAGGCGGTGGGGGTTTAGGGTTAGGCTATGGGACAGCTAGAGTTATGGGCCCTACACACATAGCGACCGGCAATACGGCAGACGGGCAACCCGGAGGCGGGGGGGAGTGAACTTTCTTTATTCCCCCCGTCACCCGGCTCCATAGCACTGCATGCTAATATGGACGAGATTGTCCATATTGGCCTGCATGTTTAAACGAGCCTGCACCAGAGATGAACAAGTGCAGGGCCTTTTATCGTTCAGCGCTGGTGCCTACACACTGAAAGATATGAACAGTATCTCGTTCATTAATGAACAAGATCGTTCATATATTTCACTGGTATCGACCAGTGTGTAGGGCCCATAAGGCTGCGGGAGGGTTAGGATTGGGGTATGGGTCAAAATACTCACCAGAATCCTTAAGGACTTTGAACATCGGGATGCTGTTTTTGACATTCTGACCGTTTGTATGGTGACTGCTGGGATATCGATACCATCCCAGAAGCTGATTGGATGATACTTTAACACTCTCCATAATTTCTCTCTAAGCTTTGATAAATCTGCCCTTAAAATGCTAAAATAAAATGAAGGAAACACTGACAGAATGCTGAGGTAAAACTACTACAGTTTAAGTTCTTCTGTTAAGATTATAAGGCTTGCACATGCTCACTTACATCATAATTTATGTAATGACAATAGGCTCGGCTCTGTTTGTAAACTAATCCTATATTAGGTTTGATATCTGTGAAGTACAGTTGCCTGATGTCGCTCCATCTTTTCAGCTACACAAAGAGGCAATTGTGACCTGTGCTGGGATAATTGCACCTCACTTTCAATGTTCTACAGTGTTCTTTGTTGGGGCAAGCTGTACCATAACTTGTTAACGTGTTCATTGCAATTGTTTTCCTAAATGACTTTTTTGCATTTTTTCTTAATTCTGTAATACTATGTCTCAGACTGCTGAAAATAAAGATAGAAGCACCATGGCACTTTCGGAGATGTGGTATACAGTATATCTACACCATCTTATTTTTGCACAGTATCTGCGTACACATTTACAGCTGTGGCAGCATTACCATACAATTCTCAATCCGGACCCAAACACCCCCTTTCTATATTGTATTTACAAAATAAGGGCTTGTTCTCACCCAGAGCAGAATGCATCAGCTGCAAAAATGTGGTCAAACATCCAAGAATGCCGTTTTCAGAGGTTTGACCGCGTTCCTCATATGCACCAAGCTAGGACTTGATGGTCCCTTCCCAGTGTCCCTTGCGGCTGGAGCATGCGCTGGCTGAAAGCCGCACGCGTGGAGGACTCCCGGGTCATAAAGTCCTTTCTCCTTCATCCACTAGGGGCCACTGGAGCGTAGTTACAATGGGGAATAGTAGGCAGTAATTGGGAGCTGGCACTTTAAAAAAAATTCTAACCCTGTGGCTAGCTCCTCCCCTACTATCTCCCCTCCAAGCCAGTCTTAGTTTAGTGCCCAAGGGAGCTGGTTCACTTGGGTTTAGCTGAAGAAATTTTTAATTTTTTCTTTATTATTTTATTTTTCTTCACACACACGCACAGACTGGCAGCTCTGCCACTGCCAGTCTGCACCGTGGGAGCTGCCGGCGGGGTCCCATCGCAGCTGCGTGCGGCTCGGGATGGGCCCCGGCTGAGGGAGACACTGAGCTCTCCTGAGTTGGCGGACACCGCTGCGTGCGGCGCGTGTCGGGACCACTTCATCCAGCAGAAGATTCCGGCAGCACGGCAGCGGTGAGTATCTGACGGCCGGACACCGCTGCGTGCGGCGTGTGTCGGGGCCACCCTCCACCACTGAAAGGTGTGTATATCCCCCCACCCAGACTGTTGGGATGAAGGGGTGACAGGGGGGTTCTGAAGAATTGATTTTATCATTGGTGACTACAACAGTGACTGAGCACCCTTACAGCACCCTAACAATTCCCCCCCCCCCCCCTCGGATTATTATTATTATTATTCATTTTTTATTTATTTAAAAAAAAAAAAGTAACAGCGCTGTGCCGCGCTCCCGCTCGCCCGCCCGCCAGCCGCCCGCTCTCCTCACTGCTCGGATCCCCGCCAGCGCGGCTCACAGAGCCGCTACAGGGATCCGACATAAGCATTGCAGTTTTAAATTTGGCGCCGTCAAGGAGGGGGGCGGGGCTTAATCCCGCTCTGCGCGCCCGGAAGTACAGCGCGCCGGGGACCCGTTCTTTTCCTGTCAGCAGCGCGGGACGGAGGCCACGCGACCACAGCAAGAGCTAGTTACAGTGGGGAAGGGGGTTTCTCGGGGGCACTACAGGTACAATATTTGTTTACTGCAGCCTGTCACTGCACACAGTATCGTGCAGGACAGATCGGCTGCTGTGGCTGAATTCTTTTCCCTGCTTCCCTCCCCTCCCTCCCATTCTGCCTATTGCTGTCTTCCTGTGGGGGAAGGGTATCAAGTTTAGGTGCTGCCATGGCCACTAAAGGCTCCAAGGCAGCTCAAAAGCAGGGTCAGGTTTTAGGTGAGGAGTCACAGCAATCAGCTCAGCCCTCCTCAGAACCCCAGAGCGCCCCGACATGGACGACACAACTCACAGAGGTGATGTCCCTGCTGACTGGGGAACTTAAAGCCTCTCGGAAAGATAGAGAGGCGGCCCAGTTCCGACAGCTTGTCCCGGTACCGGCGCCAGAACCTGCATGGGCAGTCTCATTGGCAAAGTCAGTGGAAGGGCTTTCCAGGGCTGTAATACCTTCCCAAGCCCCGTCCTTTAGTCCTCCCCAACAGGCTGCAAAAAAGAGATTGCTAGCCTCGGTGTTACAGGACTTTGACGATGATATGCCTCAATTAGATGAGGCGGGGGTAGATGTACAGGATATACAGGATGTGGATATCCAGGATACTGACGATCAGGTATATGGGGACTCTGAACCAGTAGCTCAGAGTATAGAGGCTCTTATTACTGCTATTCGCTCAGTGTTACAGGTGGAGGAGACGGAAGACATCTTACGCCCTTCAAGGTTTGGCACCGACCAATACCTGCCGGTGACTTTTCCAGTTTCGGAGGAGCTGGATGCTCTTATAACAACAGCCTGGAAGCATCCAGACGCGAAATTTCAGGTATCAAGAAAAATGTTGTCTTCCTATCCTTTTCCCGCAGATAGCAGAACGCGCTATGAGAACTCTCCGATCGTGGATCCTTCGGTGTCTCATCTGTCCAAAAAGACGGTCCTGCCTGTTCCGGGGGCAACTTCTCTTAAGGAGGCGTCAGATAGGAAGTTGGAGTCTACCTTAAAGAATATTTACTCTGCGGCAGGGGTTTTGCAGCGCCCGGCGCAGGTAGGTTGTTGGGTCAACAAGGCAATCGAAGCTTGGGCGGAACAATTGTCCTCTGGAATTCGTGACGAATTACCGGCGGATCAATTGATTGACTTGGCAGAACACATCCGTGAATCAGCCCTTTATCTTTGCGAAGCGTCCAAGGACATAGGTGTTCTTGGAGCTAGAATTTCAGAATCCAAAAGGGCAGCAGAGGCGTTACCCTTTACGGGTGAGGTTCTGTTTGGTAAGGATCTGGATGCCTGGATCTCTACGGCCACGGGGGGTAGGTCGTCTTATCTTCCTTCTGCTGCTCCAGCCGCTCGCAGACCATATAGGGGTCCCTCTTTTCGATCCTTTCGTGCCCCTTCCAGCTTTCGAGGACAGGCCAGGGGTGGAGCTTCTACCTTCCGTGGCCATAGAGGTAGAGGCGGCGGCAGGGGTAGAGGTTCCGCAGCCTCAGCCCAGTCAGACGTTAAGTCTTCTGGCACTGCCACCGCATGACGGGCCTTCCTCCCACCTGGGAGATCACAGGGTGGGAGCTCGTTTGTGGGATTTCAAGGAGGTCTGGATACAGTCCTGCCCAGATGCTTGGGTCCGGGATCTCATCACTTGCGGTTACAAGCTCGTATTTCAGGAACAACCACCCCAGCGGTTCTTTACCACGGGTTTGCCAGTTTCCGACAACCGGGGAGTTGCCTTACAAACCGCGGTCCAGAAGCTTCTGTCTGCAAGGGTTGTGATCCCTGTTCCCTCACATCATCGAAAACAGGGCTATTACTCAAGCCTGTTTCTAGTACCGAAGCCGGACGGCTCAGTCAGACCAATCCTGAACTTGAAAGATCTCAATCCGTATTTGAAGGTGTTCAAGTTCAAGATGGAGTCCCTCCAGTCTGTTATTGCGGGGTTGGAAAAAGACGAGTTTCTGGCATCCTTAGACATCAAGGACGCATACTTACATGTTCCCATTTGGCCTCCTCACCAGGCCTTTCTCCGGTTTGCAATACAGGACGCTCATTTACAGTTCCAGGCCCTTCCTTTCGGTCTCTCTTCTGCCCCCAGAGTGTTCACAAAAATCATGGTGGTCATGATGGCCCTGCTTCGGAAGCAGGGTGTGACAATTGTTCCCTATCTGGACGATCTGCTAATAAAAGCAAGCTCAGCAGAACGGTTACTTCAGAATATCCGGATGACACAGGACCTTCTGATCCGACACGGGTGGGTCCTGAATTTTCCGAAGTCTCACTTATGCCCCGCACAACGGCTGTTGTTTCTGGGAATGATTCTCGACACAGTCCATCAGAGGGTTTTCCTTCCGCGGGACAAGATACTTTCTCTGCAGACACTGGTAAGACTGGTCCTTCAACACCGTCGGGTGTCAGTATATCTGTGCATTCGCCTGCTGGGAAAGATGGTAGCAGCGTTCGAGGCTCTTCCGTACGGTCGCTTCCACTCTCGACCTTTTCAGCTATGTCTTCTAAATCAATGGTCAGGATCTCATCTGTTCCTTCATCAGCGGGTGACGCTATCTCCAAAGGCATGGTCATCACTGCTCTGGTGGCTCCAATCGACCCATCTGTTGGAAGGAAGACGGTTCGGCATATGGGATTGGACTCTCCTCACCACGGACGCCAGTCTGCGAGGCTGGGGAGCAGTGACCCTGGGACATCAGTTTCAGGGGCGCTGGTCAATCCACGAATCCGCTCTCCACATAAACATCCTCGAACTAAGGGCGGTGTACAACGCCCTGCTGCAGGCACATCACCTCCTGCGAGGTCGAGCGGTCAGAGTTCAGTCCGACAACGCCACGACGGTAGCATACATCAACCGTCAGGGCGGCACTCGCAGCCGCGCAGCGATGAGGGAAGTCACCAACATCCTTCTCTGGGCGGAGAAGTATGCCCTGTCCTTCTCGGCAATATTCATTCCGGGAGTGGACAATTGGGAAGCCGACTATCTAAGCCGGCAGGACATGCACCCGGGAGAATGGTCACTACATCCCCAGGTGTTTTGGCAACTGGTCCGCCGGTGGGGAAAACCACAGATCGATCTCATGGCGTCCCGCCTGAACCATCAGTTGCCTCTTTACTACTCTCGAACGAGGGACCCGGCGGCGGCGGGCGTGGATGCTCTCACGGCTCCTTGGAATTTCCAGTTTGTTTACCTCTTTCCTCCGTTCCCGCTGTTGCCGAAGGTTCTGCAACGCATCAAGAGAGAAGACGCTCTGGTTCTCCTAGTGGCTCCAGATTGGCCACGCAGGGTTTGGTACTCCGCTCTACATCTGTTGTCGGTGGCCGAGCCTTGGACCCTACCACTACGAGACGACCTTCTACAACAGGGTCCTTTTTGTTATCCAGACTTACGCAGGCTACGTTTGACGGCGTGGCTGTTGAGAAAGCCATCTTGACAAGGAAGGGGATTCCTCGTACAGTTATACCTACTATGCTTCGGGCTAGAAAGTCGGTTACATCTTCCCACTACTACCGCATTTGGAAGGCTTATGTAGCATGGTGTGAACGTCGAGAATATTCTCCTTCCGTGTATAGCTTAGCCCGTCTTCTCCGTTTTTTGCAGGCGGGTTTTTCAGCAGGCCTAAGACTGGGCTTACTAAAAGTGCAGGTCTCTGCTCTTTCGGTTTACTTCCAGAAACGGTTAGCCTTGCTGCCTGAGGTTCAGACCTTCTTTCAGGGGGTTCTTCGAATACAGCCTCCCTTCCGTCCTCCGACAGCGCCATGGGACCTCAGTCTGGTCCTGTCCTTTCTGCAGTCTTCATTGTTTGAGCCCCTGGAATCAGTAGAGATAAAATATCTCACCTGGAAGGTGGTTCTGCTCCTGGCGCTGGCTTCAGCTAGACGAGTGTCAGAACTAGGGGCTCTCTCTTGCAGGTCTCCTTACCTGGTGTTTCATGCGGATAGGGCCGAGCTTCGTACTCGTATGTCCTTTCTACCAAAAGTGGTGTCTGATTTTCACATCAATCAGCCGCTTGTAGTACCGGCCCTCTCAGGGGACTCTCCGGATGTGATATCTTTGGACGTTGTAAGAGCGCTCAAGATCTATGTGGATAGGACTTCGGCTATTCGGAAGTCTGATTCCTTATTTGTGCTGTACGACGCTACCCGCCGTGGTTGGCCGGCCTCTAAGCAGACCTTGTCTCGATGGATTCGACTGACCATCAGACAAGCTTATTTGGCGGCTTCTCGGGAACCTCCATCTTCCATTTCAGCACACTCCACACGCTCTGTGGGACCTTCTTGGGCGGCTGCCCGGGGGGTCTCTATGACTACTTTATGTCGGGCGGCTACTTGGTCCGGCCGTCATACGTTTGTCAAATTCTACAAGTTTGACACTTTTGCGGCCTCTGCATCTCACTTTGGCCGAGCGGTTTTACAGGACTCTCAGCGCTCTCCCACCCGTTCTGGGAGCTCTGGGACATCCCCATTGTAACTACGCTCCAGTGGCCCCTAGTGGATGAAGGAGAAATCAGGATTTTGGTACTTACCGATAAATCCCTTTCTCCGATTCCACAGGGGCCACTGGACGCCCGCCCAGCGCTGTTCCTCCTTGTTGTTTTTTGCTTAACGGTTTGCGGTTCAATTAATGACCGCTTGTTGAGTTCAGGTTATCCTGTTTATTATTAGGTTCGATTCCAGGGTTAGTTTGGGTTATCCTGGTTGAGTAGACGTCAATAACCTCCTCTACCTTATGGTTTTCTCTATTACAGCTCTCCTTGGGCACAGTTTTACGTAGACTGGCTTGGAGGGGAGATAGTAGGGGAGGAGCTAGCCACAGGGTTAGAATTTTTTTTAAAGTGCCAGCTCCCAATTACTGCCTACTATTCCCCATTGTAACTACGCTCCAGTGGCCCCTGTGGAATCGGAGAAAGGGATTTATCGGTAAGTACCAAAATCCTGATTTTACCGCAAAGAACAGCTCTTAACGGAAAACTTGTTCTTTGCGATTTTAGCAGCAATTGTACAAACATATGGCATTGCTAGCTGTCATGGAGCAGCACCTGCAAAATATGATGCGTGGTGCCTCACTTACACAGACTGTTTCAGCCTTGTTTGGTCTCATCACTGCAGTTTAGGTTATTTTCTTTTCAGCATGTAAACCACGTGTCTAGAAAGGTTGCATGTATTTTAATATCTACAGTTTTGCCAAGATATATAAAAAGAGGATTTTTGGTCACTTGCAGTTAAATCCTTTTCACTGGAGCAGGCTGTGGGACATTGGCGGTCATTCCGACCCATTTGCATGCAGCAGTTTGTCGCGACGGTGCAAATGAGTCCGGAATGCTCATGCGTGGCGGCCGCACTGCGCGCGGGTTACGTCGCAGAGAACGAAGAAAGCGGTCGCAGAGACGACCGCAAGAAGATTGACAGAAAGAAAGCATTTCTGGGCGTCACTGGACCGTAGCCTGCCGTTTTCGGGGAGTGGTGAAGAAAACGCAGGTGTGTCCAGGAGAACGGAGGGCGGATGTCAAAGCCATCCCCAGCATCGCTAAGATCGTCGCACAGGGTAAGTATGTCCAGGGCTGGTCTTGTTCTGCTTGACATTTTTTTAGCTAAGCAGGGCTGTACAAGCAATCGCAGCCCTGCTAAGCTAAAATAGACTCCCCCGTAGGCGTGGACTAGTTGATCGCAGCAGCAGCAAAAAGTTGCTGGCTGCGATCAACTCTGAATGACCACCATTGGACCATAGGATTGCAGACTGGCGATGGAGTCGCATCAAACAACTGTAACTTTAAAACTAGGCTCCTTTCCCCTGCAACCTCACAATGGCAGTACTTCTTTAAAAGAGTCTGATAAGGAGTAGCAGTAACCCAGTAAAACTGTTGCACCAACAAACAAACAATTAGGGAAAAGACTCAAGAACTTAAACCTCGCATGACTGAGCGTGAGGGAGGGAACGCAGTGGCCCACAGCCTGTTTCAGAGAAAAGGATTCAACGGTAAGTGACCAAAAGTCCTGGCTTCTCTTTCACCATGGGCTGTTCAACAGCCGCCCCCAAGGGATGGAACGCTCAGGCTGCCTGACCAGTGAACTGTACAGCCAAACTGGGTGTCACATGAAAACAATAAAAATTAGTAAACGTGTGGACAGAAGACCAGGTAGCTGCACGACAGACTTGTTCCATGTCACACCGCCCAAGAAGTCGCCACCCGCCCTTGTGGAATGTGCCGACACCCAGTCTGGTGCTGGATGGCCATCACTGAAATAAGCTAGAGTGATCACCGAACGGATCCAAGTCGCAATGGTCTGCTTTTAAGCCGGCCAACTACGTTTGTGTGCGTCATAAAGCACCAGCAAAGTATCCGTAGACCAGATAGCAGAGGTTTTGTCCAAGTAAATTTGCAGATCTCGAACTACGTCCCAGAGCCCCAGATTATCCAGGTCCTGGGAATTGGCAGACTGAGTTAAAACCGGAAACACAATTTCTCTGACGTCCTAGTGGATGCTGGGAACTCCGTAAGGACCATGGGGAACAGCGGGCTCCGAAGGAGACTGGGCACATCTAAGAAAGAATTAGGACTACCTGGTGTGCACTGGCTCCTCCCTCTATGCCCCTCCTCCAGACCTCAGTTAGAATTCTGTGCCCGGCCGAGCTGGATGCACACTAGGGGCTCTCCTGAGCTTCTAGAAAAGAAAGTATATTTAGGTTTTTTATTTTCAGTGAGATCTGCTGGCAACAGACTCACTGCTTCATGGGACAGAGGGGAGAGAAGCGAACCTACCTGCTTGCAGCTAGCTTGGGCTTCTTAGGCTACTGGACACCATTAGCTCCAGAGGGATCGAACACAGGCCCAGCCTCGGTCGTCCGGTCCCAGAGCCGCGCCGCCGTCCCCCTCGCAGAGCCAGAAGAACGAAGAGAAGTGGAAAAATCGGCGGCTGAAGACTCCTGTCTTCATTAAGGTAGCGCACAGCACTGCAGCTGTGCGCCATTGCTCCCTCTGCACACCACACACTCCGGTCACTGATGGGTGCAGGGCGCTGGGGCGCCCTGGGCAGCAATTAGAGTACCTTACCATGGCTAAAAGCACATAATACAGTGTATAACACTGTATATGTGCATAATCCCCCGCCATACAATACATATAAAAGCGGGAGAAGTCCGCCGAGAAAGGGGCGGGGCTATCTACCTCAGCACACCGGCGCCATTTTCTTCACAGCAACGCTGGAAGACAGCTCCCCAGGCTCTCCCCTGCAGTATCCAGGCATCAAGGGTTAAAAAGAGAGGGGGGGGCACAAAATTTAGGCGTAAAAAAGCTGCTAGGGAGAAATCACTCAGTACAAAAGTGTTACTCCCTGTGATATATAGCGCTGTGGTGTGTGCTGGCATACTCTCTCTCTGTCTCCCCAAAGGACTTTGTGGGGTCCTGTCCTCAGTCAGAGCATTCCCTGTGTGCGTGTGTCGGTACGGCTGTGTCGACATGATTGATGAGGAAGATTATATGGAGGCGGAGCAGGTGCCGATAAGTGTGATGTCACCCCCTGCGGGGTCGACACCAGAGTGGGTGGATATGTGGAAGGTTTTAACCGACAGTGTCAACTCCTTTACATAAAAGGCTAGATGACGTACAGCAGTGGGACAGCCGGCTTCTCAGCCCGTGCCTGCCCAGGCGTCTCAAAGGCCATCAGGGGCTCAAAAACGCCCGCTAACTCAGATGGCAGACACAGACGTCGACACGGAGTCTGACTCCAGTGTAGACGACGATGAGACAAATGTAAAATCCACAAGGGCCATCCGTTGTATGATTACGGCAATGAAAAATGTGTTGCACATTTCTGACATTAACCCAGTTACCACAAAAAAGGGTATTATATATTGGGGAGAAAAAGCATCCAGTGGTTTTTCCCCCATCAGATGAATTGAATAAAGTGTGTGAAGAAGCGTGGTGTTTCCCCGATAAGAAAATAGTGATTTCTAAAAAGTTACTGATGGCGTACACCTTCCCGCCAAAGGACAGGTTACGTTGGGAGTCGTCCCCTAGGGTGGATAAGGCGCTCACACGCTTGTCAAAAAAGGTGGCACTGCCGTCTCAGGATACGGCCGCCTTAAAGGAGCCTGCTGATAGAAGCAGGAGGCTATCCTGAAGTCTGTATATACACACTCAGGTATTATACTTAAACCTGCAATTGCTTCAGTGTGTAGTGCTGCAGCAGCTTGGTCCGATACCCTGTCAGATAATATTAAGATTAGACAGGGACAGGGGTGTATCTAGGGGTCTGGGCGCCCCTGGCAAAGTAAGGGACTGGCGCCCCCCATATTTGAAATAGGGAAGGTGCATGTGCAAAAAGGGACATGATCTTGTGGGAAAGGGACATGACCATACAATAGTTCCCCAATTCAAATTATGCTACAGAGTAGTAACCCTTATACACATCGGCCCTAATTCCGAGTTGTTCGCTCGTTATTTTTCTTCGCATCGGTGCGATTAGTCGCAAACTGCGCATGCGCAACGTTTGCAGAGCGCCTGCGCCAAGTAAATTTGATAAAAAGTTTGGTATTTTTCTCACGGCTTAACGAAGAAATCTCTTCGTTCTGGTGATCGGAGTGTGATTGACAGGAAGTGGGTGTTTCTGGGCGGAAACTAGCCGTTTTATGGGTGTGTGCGAAAAAACGCAGCTGTTTCTGGGAAAAACGCGTGAGTGTCTGAAGAAACGGGGGAGTGTCTTGGCGAACGCTGGGTGTGTTTGTGACGTCAAACCAGGAACGAAACTGACTGAACTGATCGCAGTCGCAGAGTAAGTCTGGAGCTACTCAGAAACTGCTAAGAAATTTCTATTCGCAATTCTGCTAATCTTTCGTTCGCAATTCTGCTAAGCTAAAATACACTCCCAGTAGGCAGCGGCTTAGCGTGTGCAATGCTGCTAAAAGCAGCTAGCGAGCGAACAACTCGGAATGAGGGCCATCATGCCCACACAGTAGCAGTTCCCTTTACACATTATGCCCACACAGTAATTCTTATAACACTAAGGAGACATCAGCAGTGCCTGGCCTGATTGAGGAGGCAATGCCACCCAAGGCCAGGTAGTATAATTAAATAGTAGTGCAAAGAAGTGCAGTGCAGTGCACTGCCCAGTGGTGCAAGTTGAAAAAAAATCTCAGTGGTACTGTGTGCACGTGCCGAACACCAAAAAATGGGTGTGCCACATGCCATATTGGGGATGGCCAATGAAAATGGGGGCGTGATACCAGGGACGTGCGGTGAGCTAAATGGCTCAGGAGACACTGGCTAACCCCAGAGCCAGATTTACATACAATATATGAGCCAAATGGTACAACTGGGCATTATACACAGGTGCAGCAGTATAAACTCCTGGAAATCTGGTGAGTTTTGATTAGAGATGTGTGGAAAGGATACACGGGTGAGGCACTGCCTCATCTACCATAGACTTTTTACTCCAGAGTTTGGGCTATAAAAATTATTAGAATAATGCAAAGAAGATATTTCAAACAAATTATCAGTATTTTTCATATATTTTATTCAGTCAAAACTTTGGTTTAAACGTAAGTATGACAGGAAAGGCTCTGCCTCACCTGCCTCACCCCTCCGCACGTCACTGCATGATACACATATGACCCCAATAGTGCAGTGCCAGATATACATATGCCCCCAATAGTGCCAGATACACATATGCCCCCACAATGCCAGATACACACATGCCCCCACAATGCCAGATACACACATGCCCCACAGTGCCAGATACACATATGCCCCCACAGTGCCAGATATGCTCCACATTGCCAAATACACCTGCCCCCACAGTGCTAGATATGCCCCCAGAGTGACAGATACACATATTTCCCACGTTGCCAGATATGCCCTATGTTGCCAGATATGCACCTACATTGCCAGATACACATGCCCCCACAGTGCCAGATATGCCCTCATAGTGGCAGATATGCCCCCACAGTGCCAGATATGCTCCACATTGCCAAATACACATGCCCCCACAGTGCTAGATATGCCCCCACAGTGACAGATACACATATTCCCCACGTTGCCAGATATGGCCCATGTTGCCAGATATGCCCCTACAATGCCAGATACACATGCCCCCACAGTGCCAGATATGCCCTCATAGTGCCAGATATGCCCCCACAGTGCCAGATATGCCCCCAGCACTGCAACTCACCATTGTTGTTAATGCTTCTGCTGCTGCCTGGGGCTGGCACTGTCTGCTGCTGTTGGGGAGAGGAGAGTACAGCACGAGCCTCTCCTGCCCTCAGTCCAGTCTCCTCCTGCGGCGTCGGCGTCCTGTAGCTCAGATTCTGGTGCCGGTCAGTAAGTCAGTCAGAGCTCACGGTCCGGCAGCGGCGGCTCCTGATTGGCTGCTGGCCCGCGAGCTCTGACTGCCTCATGAACCGGCGTTTGAGTACATGCTGCCGCAGCCACCGGACTCAAAGGGGGGAGAAACCACCAGTCTATGGACTGAAGGGGGCAGGAGAGGAGAGTCGAATGCTGCACTCTCCACGGTGTCTGCAAGGTGGCGGCCCGGCGGTACTGCGTACCGGCACAGAATTTCGCAGTACCGCCATACTTGCAGCACTGGCACTACCTAACTCTCCTATTCAAATGTACATAGCTGTAGTCCCCCCAGAACATAGCCATAGTGCTCAACAGAACACAGCTCATAGCTATTTCCCCCCTCCCAGCACAGTTATAGTCCCCATCCCCCTCCCAACACATAGCCATAGTCCCCTCCCAGTAAATAGCCATAGCCTCCCCACCTCTCCAAGGAATAGCCGTAGTCCCCCCAGCACAAAACCGTAGTCTCCACCTCTCCCAACACAGTCATGCAGTAGTCCCCACACCCCTCCCATCACATAACAATGGTTCCCTGCCAGCATAGATAGCCATAGTTCCCCTCCCTGCACATAGCCCCTCACCTCCACAAACACATAGCCATAGTCCCCATCCCCCTCCCAGCACATAGCTGTAGTCCGCCCTTAGCACATACTGTAGCAGTAGTCTCCCCCACTCCCAGCATATCCAGTACATAGCCCCCCCACACAGAACATAGCCCTAGTCCCCTCCCCATAACATCCCACCAGATAGCCGTAGTGTCTGGTAATAACTACTGTGCCGAGCTGCCTGGGATGGAGGGCGGAGGATCGCTCTGCAGGCAGGAGCTGGCACCGCCCCAAACTACGTGAAGAAACTGAAAGTAAACTACAGCTCCCAGTAGCCCTAACCGCCCGGAGCTCCTGACAGCAAGGATTGCTAGGAGTTGTAGTTTATTTTCAGTTTCTTCCCTGTAGTGCATTGCGGTGCCGGACACTGGCGCCAGCTCCTACCTGCTGAGCGATCCTCCGCCCTCCATCCCAGGCAGCTTGGCACAGCAGGTATTGCCAGACACTATGGCTTAAGGGATTCCACCCACTGGCCGAGGGTGGCACTGTTGGACGGCACCCCCTGCTCAGCTGGCGCCCCTGGCGAGTGCCATCCTGGCCAATGGGTAGATACACCCCTGGACAGGGATACTATTTTGCTAACCATAGAGCATTTTAAAGACGTGGTCTTATATATGAGAGATGCACAGAGGGATATCTGCCGGTTGGCATCTAAAATGAATGCAATGTCCATTTCTGCCAGAAGAGTATTATGGACTCGGCAGTGGACAGGTGAAGGCACATGGAGGTTTTGCCTTATAAGAGTGAGGAATTGTTTGGGGATGGTCTCGCGGACCTAGTATCCACAGCAACAGCTGGGTAGTCGACATTTTTACATATATAGATATGTATGATAGACATTTTTACCTCAGGTTTCCTCACAGCCTAAGAAAGCACCGTATTATCAGGTACAGTCCTTTCGGCCACAAAAAGGCAAGCGGGTCAGAGGCGCTTCCTTTCTGCCCAGAGGCAGGGGAAGAGGGAAAAAGCTGCACCAGACAGCCAGTTCCCTGGAACCAAAATACTCCCCCCGCTTCCTCTAAGTCCACCGCATGACGCTGGGGCTCCACAGGCGGAGCCAGGTGCGGTGGGGGCGCGTCTCCCGAACTTCAGCGACCAGTGGGTTCGCTCACAGGTAGATCCCTGGGTTCTACAAGTGGTATCTCAGGGATACAAGCTGGAGTTGGAGGCCACTCCCCCTCGCCGTTACCTCAAATCTGCCTTGCCGGCTGCTCCCAAAGAATGGGAGGTAGTACTGGACGCTATTCACAAGCTGTACTTCCAGTAGGTGATAATCAAGGTACCCCCCCTTCAACAGGGGTGGGGTTACTATTCCACGATGTTGTGGTACCGAAACCAGATGGTTCGGTGAGACCCATCCTAAATTTAAAATTCTTGAACACTTATATAAGGAAGTTCAAGATGGAATCGCTCAGGGCGGTTATTACAAGCCTGGTAGAGGGTGTCCCCATGTACCCACCTCACCAGGAGTACCTCAGGTTTGTGGTACAGGACTGTCATTACCAATGCCAGACGCTGCCGTTTGGTCTGTCCACGGCACCGAGGGTATTTACCAAGGTAATGGCCAAAATGATGATACTCTTTAGAAAGAAGGGAGTTATAATTATCCCGTACTTGGACGATCTCCTGATAAAGGCGAGGTCCAAGGAGCAGTTGCTAGTCAGCGTAGCACTATCTCAGGAAGTGCTGCATCAGCACGGCTGGATCCTGAATATCCCAAAGTCGCAGCTGATTCCCGCGACGCGTCTGCTGTTCCGGGGTATGATTCTGGACACAGAACAGAAGAAGGTGTTTCTCCCGGAGGAGAAGGCCAAGGAATTATCATCTCTGGTCAGGGACCTCCTGCAACCAAAACAGGTGTCGGTGCATCACTGCACGCGAATCCTGGGAAGGATGGTAGCTCTTACGAAGCGTTTCCCTTTGGCAGGTTCCATGCGAGGATCTTCCAGTGGAATCTATTGGACAAGTGGTCCGAATCGCATCTTCAGATGCATCGGTGGATCACCCTGTCACCAAGGGCCAGGGTGTCTCTGCTGTGGTGGCTACAGAGTGCTCATCTTCGTGAAGGCCGCAGATTCGGCATACAGGACTGGATCCTGGTGACCACGGATGCAAGCCTCCGAGGGTGGGGGGCAGTCACTCAGGGAAGAAAATGTCCAAGGACAAAAACTTCCTTGCATATAAATATTCTGGAACTACGGGTCATTTATAATGCCCTGAGTCAAACAGAATACCTGCTTCAAAAACAACCGGTGCTGATTCAGTCAGACAACATCACGACGGTCGCCCATGTAAATCGACAGGGCGGTACAAGAAGCAGGATAGCAATGGCAGAAGCCAAAAGGATTCTTCGATGGGCGGAGAATCATGTGATAGCACTGTCAGCAGTGTGCATTCCGGGAGTGGAAAACTGGGAAGCAGACTTCCTCAGCAGACACGACTTCCACCCGGGGGAGTGGGGACTTCATCCAGAAGTCTTCAAGCTGATTGTACACCGGTGGGAACGACCACAGGTGGATAGGATGGCGTCCCGCCTCAATAAAAAGCTAAAAAGATATCGCGCCAGGTCAAGGGACCCTCAGGCGATAGCTGTGGACGCTCTAGTGACACCGTGGGTGTACCAGTCGGTTATGTGTTCCCTCCTCTTCCTCTCATACCCAAGGTACTGAGGATGATAAGAAGGAGAAGAGTAAGAACTATAATCATTGTTCCGGATTGGCCAAGAAGAGCTTGGTACCCAGAACTTCGAGAAATAATCTCAGAGGACCCATGGCCTCTGTCGTTCAGACAGGACCTGCTGCAGCAGGGGCCCTGTCTGTTCCAAGACTTACCGCGACTGCGTTTGACGGCATGGCGGTTGATCACCGGATCCTGAAGGAAAAGGGCATTCCGGCGGAAGTCATCCCTACGCTGATTAAAGCTAGAAAGGATGTGACCGCAAAACATTATCACCGCATATGGCGAAAATATGTTGCGTGGTGTGAGGCCAGGAAGGCCCCAAAGGAGGAATTTCAGCTGGGTCGATTTCTGCACTTCCTACAGTCAGGGGTGACTATGGGCCTAAAATTGGGTGCCATTAAGGTCCAGATTTCGGCTCTGTTAATTTTCTTCCAAAAAGAACTGGCTTCACTGCCTGAAGTTCAGACTTTTGTTAAGGGAGTGCTGCATATTCAGCCCCTTTTTGTGCCTCCAGTGGCACCTTGGGATCTCAACGTAGTGTTGGATTTCCTAAAGTCGCATTGGTTTGAGCCACTTAAAACCGTGGAGCTAAAATATCTCACGTGGAAAGTGGTCATGCTGTTGGCTTTGGGTTCGGCCAGGCGTGTGTCAGAATTGGCGGCTTTGTCATGTAAAAGCCCTTATCTGATTTTTCATATGGATAGGGCGGAATTGAGGACTCGTTCCCAATTCCTTCCTAAGGTGGTATCAGCTTTTAATTTGAACCAACCTATTGTGGTGCCTGCGGCTACTCGGGACTTGGAGGATTCCAAGTTGCTGGACGTAGTCAAGGCCCTGAAAATCTATTTTCCAGGACAGCTAGAGTCAGGGAAACGGACTAGCTATTGATCCTGTATGCACCCAACAAGCTGGGTGCTCCTGCTTCAAAGCAGACTGTTGCTCGCTTGATCTGTAGCACGATTCAGCTTGCACATTCTGCGGCTGGACTGCCGCATCCTAAATCAGTGAGAGCCCATTCCACGAGGAATGTGGGCTCTTCTTAGGTGGCTGCCCGAGGGGTCTCGGCTTTACAACTTTGCCGAGCTGCTACTTGGTCGGGTTCAAACACATTTGCAAAATTCTACAAGTTTGATACCCTGGCTGAGGAGGACCTTGAGTTTGCTCATTCGGTGCTGCAGAGTCATCCGCACTCTCCCGCCCGTTTGGGAGCTTTGGTATAATCCCCATGGTCCTTACGGAGTTCCCAGCATCCACTAGGACGTCAGAGAAAATAAGAATTTACTCACCGGTAATTCTATTTCTCGTAGTCCGTAGTGGATGCTGGGCACCCATCCCAAGTGCGGATTGTCTGCAATACCTGTATATAGTTATTGCTTAACTAAAGGGTTATTGTTTGGAGCCATCTGTTGAGAGGCTCAGTTGTTATTCATACTGTTAACTGGGTATAGTTTCACGAGTTGTACGGTGTGATTGGTGTGGCTGGTATGAGTCTTACCCGGGATTCCAAATCCTTTCCTTATTGTGTCAGCTCTTCCGGGCACAGTTTCCTAACTGAGATCTGGAGGAGGGGCATAGAGGGAGGAGCCAGTGCACACCAGGTAGTCCTAATTCTTTCTTAGATGTGCCCAGTCTCCTTTGGAGCCCGCTATTCCCCATGGTCCTTACGGAGTTCCCAGCATCCACTACGGACTACGAGAAATACAATTACCGGTGAGTAAATTCTTATTTTCCTGGTTTAAGTGAAAAACTGAAATTACAAAAAAATAAAATCTGTTGTGAATTTGGGCAGCCCTAATACGTTTCCTCCTCCAAGGCACCTAAAGAACTGGCATTGTGTTGCAGAGGGGAGAAGCCTAGTTTCTGCTGCGGGATACACTGGGCTCCACAAGGATTGGACAATGGGGTGTAGAGTAGGATCTTGATCCGAGGCACCAACAGGCTTTGACTGTTCCCAGAATGCACAGCGCCGCCTCCTATATCACCCCGCCTCCCAGCACAGGAGCTCAGTTTGTCAGTTGGTGCTGCAGTAAGCAGGCACTGAACAGAGGGGCTGCTCCAAGCAGCCATAAGAAAAGCTTTTTATGAAGTAAAAAGTGAAGACTTCAAGGGCAGCAGCTGTGGTAAATGTCTTGTGACATTCACTGCTGCAGCTCCAGCTCTCCCCAGCGGCGCTGTACACTCCCGAGCCCTGGTTGCCGGGTACCTACAGCGGAGGCTCCGGTTTTCTTCACGTTAGACACACACGGCTGGGGCTCTCGAGGATCATGTCTGCTTCTGAGGGTAACGGTTCTGGGGCTGAACACACTGACGGTGTTGCTGACGCCACTGGGCCATATGAGGAGAATATAGCAGCTGTGGGCTCTGGTTCTGGGGGCTCCTTGCCCCCCCAGTGGGACTGTGGCAACGGAGGCACATACTGACCCACCGTGGGCCGCTTTTTCCACGCTTCTGCATACGCTAGTTCATAAACTAACTCCCCCTATGGGACCCCCAATGCCGGTACAACCGTATGTGGACCCTGCAGCTAACCCGCCGTGGGCGGACGATTTATCTGCTCAATTAAAGAAGTTGAACCAGTCCTTGACTTCTAAAAAGTCTGACCAACGCTCGCCTAAGGCCAAGAGGTCCTCTAAGCGAGCGCTTATCTCCTCACAATCCACTGCCGTCACTGACACCTCGTCTGATGAAGACGGCACATTTACTGACCCCTCAGGTTCTGACTCGGATACGGCT
Organism: Pseudophryne corroboree; assembly: GCF_028390025.1. Lineage (NCBI taxonomy): Eukaryota > Metazoa > Chordata > Amphibia > Anura > Myobatrachidae > Pseudophryne > Pseudophryne corroboree. The sequence continues at coordinate 369,157,587 of NC_086451.1, read as the reverse complement.
GATGGGGAGGGTAGTTCACATGTGGATGTTCCTGATCTTTTGGAGGCTATTAAGTTAATTCTGCAGATTACGGATGATCCCGAGCCATCCGTCCCTCCTAAGAAACCAGACAGGTTCAAGCGTCAGAAGGTGGTTAAGAAAGTTTTACCTCACTCTGACCACCTAGTGGATATACGTCAGGAACCCTGGAAAAAGGCTCGCTATCCCCTCGCGCCAGAGCTGTCTAAAAATTGGGAAACGCCTCCTCCAGTAGACTCACATGTGGTGGTTTCCTCAGCTTTACCTGTCACTACCGTCACGTCTCTAAAAGAGCCTACGGATAAACATGTGGAGGGTTGTCTGAAAGCGATTTACACCCTCACGGGTGCTGCACAAAGGCCCACTATTGCAGCTACATGGGCTGCAGAGGCTATTGAAGCATGGGCCTTGGAGTTAGAAGCTGAAATCTCTTCTGACCATGTTAGACAATGCTTGTCATATATTGTCACAGCGTCTAGATATATTAAAGAGGCGGCTTCTGATGCCGGTATCCTAGCAGCCAAGGCATCTACTACGTCAGTCCTGGCTCGCCGGATATTGTGGCTGAGATCCTGGTCTGTGGATCTGGACTCTAGAAAAACCCTGGAGGTACTCCCTTTCAAGGGAGATATTCTGTTTGGGGAGGACTTAAATAAGATTGTGGCTGACTTGGCTACTGCCAAAACTGCCTGTCTGCCTAATACCGCACCTTCTGTGTCGAAGGCTAAAGGTACGTCCTTTCGCCCCTTTCGTCCTTCAGGTAAAGCAAAAGGTCAGGCGTACCATAAGCAGGCCCGCACTTCCAAACCTGGTAAGCCGAAGCCCAAAAGAGCCTGGGCTGCCCATCAGCCAGCTGCCAAGACCGATAAGCCTGCTGCATGACGGGGCGGGCCTCCCCGTGGGGGGCCGGCTTCTAGGGTATACCCAGGAATGGTTGAAGACCACTTCAGATGCCTGGGTACGGGAAGTCGTCACTCGAGGTTACGCCATAGCCTTCAAATACCGACCCCCTCATCGATTTTGCCAGACAGACATCCCTTTGGACCAGCCAAAGGCAAAAACTCTACACTCGGTGGTACAGACCCTCCTGGATACAGGAGTCGTAGTACAGGTGCCTCTTGCTCAGAGGAGCCGGGGGTACTGTTCTCTGCTGTTTGTAGTCCCGAAACCGAATGGGTCCTCCCCGCCCATTCTCAACCTCAAGGCATTGAACAGGTTTGTGAAGGTTTCCAAGTTCCGTATGGAAACCCTTCGCTCTATAGTTCTGGCCTTGGAACCTGGGGACTACATGGTCTCCCTGGACATACAGGATGCTTACCTGCATATTCCTATAGCAGTGTCACATCAACAATACCTGAGGTTCGCTATTGGCAACCTACATTACCAGTTTCGGGCGTTACCTTTTGGTTTAACAACGGCTCCGCGAGTCTTCACCAAAGTTATGGCGGTGCTGACGATGGTACTCCGCCGTCAAGGGGTCAGGATACTGCCGTATCTGGACGACTTGTTAATACTGGCAAATTCCTCAGATCTTCTCCTGTGTCATCTGGATATGACGGTCCGGTTTCTACAAGCCCACGGGTGTCTCATCAACTGGAAGAAATCCTCCCTGGTCCCTGCTCAGAGCATGGTGCACCTGGGAGCGTTGTTGGACACTCACAACCAGAGGTTCTTCTTGTCTCAGGAGAAAGTCCTGAAGATTCAGGACAGGATTTGTTGCTTCCTTTCTCGTCCGCAAGTGTCGATACATTCGGCAATGCAGGTGCTGGACCTAATGGTATCAGCATTAGACATGGTGGAGTATGCTCAATTCCATTCTCGCCCCCTCCAGAGGCTGATTCTAGCCAAGTGGGACGGCCTGCCTCACCGGATCAAATCTCAAATGATCTTCTTGACTCCGGAGGTCCATCTGTCGCTACACTGGTGGCTCTGGGACAAACAATTGTGCAGGGGTTGTCCCTTCTGGATATCCAACTGGGTCCTGTTGACGACAGATGCCAGTCTAAGAGGTTGGGGCGTGGTGCTGGAGCAACACTCTCTTCAGGGTCGGTGGACCAAGGAGGAATCTCTCCTCTCGATCAACATTCTGGAATTGCGGGCGATCTTCAATGCGTTGAACCTGGCCCAGCATTTAATTCAGAACCGTCCTGTTCAAGTACAGTCGGACAACGCCACCACAGTGGCTTACATAAATCATCAAGGCGGCACTCAAAGCCGTTTGGCAATGAAGTTTCACGGATTCTACGTTGGGCGGAACGCCATCTACCGGCCATATCGGCAATATTCATTCCGGGAGTCCTGAATTGGGAAGCAGACTCTCAGTCGTCAGGACGTGCATGCCGGCGAGTGGGGCCTCCATCCAGAAGTGTTTCAACTCCTCGTGGAAAAGTGGGGTCTTCCAGATGTGGATCTGATGGCGTCTCAACACAATCACAAGGTTCTGGTCTTCGGAGCAAGGACAAGGGATCCTCAAGCAGCATTCCTGGATGCGCTGGCGGTGCCGTGGAGGTTTCGGCTGCCGTATGTGTTCCCTCCAGTGTCACTCCTGCCCAGGGTAATTCGGAAGTTCAAGCAAGAAAAAGGAAATCTGCTTCTCATAGCTCCAGTGTGGCCCAGACGGCACTGGTTCTCAGACCTGCAGGGCCTATCGTCAGAGCGTCCAATTCTACTTCCACAACGCCCAGACCTCCTCGTTCAGGTCCCTTGTGTCTACCAAGATCTAGCCTGGCTATCTTTGACAGCGTGGCTCTTGAAGCTTCCGTCTTGAGGGCTAAAGGGTTTTCTGAGGGGGTCATTAAAACTATGTTGCGGGCCCAGAAACCGGCTTCTGCTCGGATTTATCATAGGGTCTGGCATTCCTACTTTGGTGCGCATCTAACAATTATGACGCTTCCAAGTTTAGTACAGCCAAACTTTTGGCTTTTCTGCAGCAAGGCCTAGATTTAGGCCTGCGTCTGGCCTCCCTCAAGGTTCATATTTCTGCCTTGTCGATGTGGTTTCAGAGAAAAATTGCGACTTTACCTGATGTTCATACTTTCACTCAGGGTGTGTTGCGTATCCAACCTCCCTATGTCCCGCCTGTGGTTCCTTGGGACTTGTCGGTGGTTTTGGATGCATTGCAGGAGCCTCCATTTGAACCTCTTGGTTAAGCTGATCTTAAGTGGCTTTCCCATAAGGTGGTGTTCTTGCTGGCTATTGCCTCTGCTAGAAGAGTGTCGGATCTGGGTGCCTTGTCTTGTAGTTCCCCATATCTGATTGTTCACCGTGACAGGGCGGTTCTTAGGACTCGTCCCGGATATTTACCTAAGGTGGTTTCTTTGTTCCACCTTAATCAGGAGATTGTGGTTCCGGCCTTTGTCTCTCCTGATTTGTCTCCCAAAGAGCAGTCTTTGGATGTGGTACGGGCTCTCCGTATCTATGTGAAGAGAACTGCTTCTATTCGAAAATCTGATTCTCTCTTTGTTTTGTTTGGATTTCACAAACGTGGCTGGCCTGCTCACAAGCAGACCCTGGCCAGATGGATTAGAATGGTGATTGCACATGCTTATTTGAAGGCTGGTCTCTCGGCTCCTGATCACATTAAGGCCCATTCTACTCGGTCTGTTGGACCTTCTTGGGCGGCCCAACGTGGTTCGACCCTTGATCAATTGTGCAAGGCGGCTACGTGGTCCTCAGGGAACACGTTCATAAGGTTCTATGCCTTCGATACTGCCGCTTCCCAGGATGCTTCCTTTGGACGCTGGGTTCTTGTGCCCGCTACAGTGTGTCCCCTCCCATAAGGAACTGCTTTAGGACATCCCCATTGTCCAATCCTTGTGGAGCCCAGTGTACCCCGCAGCAGAAAACGAGTTTTATGGTAAGAACTTACCTTTGTTAAAACTCTTTCTGCGAGGTACACTGGGCTCCACAAGGCGCCCACCCTGACGCACTTAGCTTCTTTGGGTTGGTATGACATTAGCCGCTGACGCTTCTCCTGTCGTGAGAGTGTGGTGTATGTGGCTACTAACCGTTGTCGTCTCTTTTTCCTGCTACTGCATTGGGCTGGTTAACTAAAAACTGAGCTCCTGTGCTGGGAGGCGGGATGATATAAGAGGCGGCGCTGTGCATTCTGGGAACAGTCAAAGGTTTGAGCCTGTTGGTGTCTCGGATCAAGATCCTACTCTACACCCCATTGTCCAATCCTTGTGGATCCCAGTGTTCCTCGCAGAAAGAGTTTTAACAAAGATAAGTTCTTACTCGTTTTTTAGAGGGGAGTTCAATTGCAGGCTGCGGGGTTTTGGTATTCAATTAGAACTCAGAAAATTGGACGCTGTGATTTCTATAGAATCACTGCATCCTTTTTCTCGCATTCATTTTAGGAAAAATCAGTGGGACTTGCTCTGGGACCCTGGCGATACCCCGCCTGAGGATTAATTAAGCAATTGGAAGTTTCCAATTGGCTTAATTAGTCAGTACTCGCCTTCCGAAGCAGGGTCTTTTTCATTCGGCGGCGGAAGCTGGTCCGCTGTAGCAGCAAGTGTGTGGAAGTGTGTATGACTGTGTATGCATACGAGACTGACCCCTGGTGTGTGTGCACACCCTACTTCTAAACATAATAAGAGGTGCTACCATGCTTGTAGTGCCACACAGAAAATAAATAAGATTAACAGATAGTGAAATTGAGGCGCTTAGCATAATTTTGGTCAGAATATTGTCCCACCTATCGCAACCAGGTGACCTCATTAGGTGGGTCCCTAATATTCCTAAAATTAAAATTTTATGCTAAGCACCTCAATTTTACTGTTAAAATGCAGTTTATTATAATTATTCTGATTAGCAGTGTTTATTACTTAAGAGTGCATCTGCATTTTCTTTTCTCAATATTTGAGATGCCGGTGCCGCTGGCAGCGCTACGCAGTCTTCTATGAGCCACCGAATGCCTAGAGGGAAACTTTAATGGTGTCCCTGGGGTTGCAGGTGGGGAGTCCTCTGTAGCTCTGGCCACACCCCTTGGGTGATGGTGCCAAGGGCTGCTTCTCTCCTCCCCTCTCTACTAGCTGGTTGGACATTTTACATGCTGCTGCCCTGCAGGGATATCCATCCAGGAGAGTGGGGCCTCCATCCAGAGGTGTTCACGGAGGTGGCAAATCTTTGGGGGGGTTCCTCAAATAGACATGATGGCCTCACACCTCAATAAACTTCGGAGGTATTGCTCAAGAGACCCACAAGCAGTGGTGGTGGACGCCCTGGTAGCTCCGTGGGTGTTCCAGTCAGTGTACGTGTTTCCTCTACTTCCACTAATTCCAAGGATTCTAAAGCTCATAAGGAGAACAAAAGTTCAGGCAATCCTCATTGCTCTGGACTGGCCAAGAAGGGCTTGGTACGCGGATCTTCTGGATCTACTGCTGGAAGAGCTGAGGCCTCTTCCTTTTCGTTCGCTTATCAAGACTTACCGCGGCTCCGTTTGAGGGCATGGAGGTTGAACGCCAGATCTTAGCTCGGAAGGGCATTCAGAACAAGGTTATTCCTACCCTGATACAGGCTAGGAAAGGAGTACCATCTAAACATTACCATCGCATTTGGAAAAAGTATGTATCTTGGTGTGAGTCCAAGAAGTTTCCTACAGTGGAGTTTCAACTGGGACGTTTTCTCTTCCTGCAAGCAGGTGTGGATATGGGCCTGCGGTTGGGATCCGTAAAGGTCCAGATTTCGGTCCTATCCATTTTCTTCCAGAAACTATTGGCTTCCCTCCCTGAGGTTCAGACCTTTTTGAAAGGGGTTCTGCATATCCAGCCTCCCTTTGTGCCACCTACGGCGCCCTGGGATCTTAACGCAGTGTTCCAGTTCCTCCAATCGGATTGGTTCGAACCTCTACCAGAGGTTGAGGTCAAGTTTCTCACGTGGAAGGCTGTCACTTTGTTGGCCTTAGCTTCTGCTAGACATGTGTCGGAGTTGGGGGCTTTGTCTTGTAAGAGCCCCTACTTGATCTTCCATGAAGATACAGCTGAGATCCGGACACGTCAGCAGTTCCTTTCGAAGGTTGTGTCGGCATTTCATATCAACCAACCTATTCTGGTGCCAGTTGCTACTGACTCCTCAATTTCATCAAAATCCTTGGATGTTGTAAGGGCTCTGAAAATCTATATGAAGAGGACTGCTCGTCACAGAAAATTGGACTCTCTGTTTGTCCTGTATGATCCCAAGAAACTTGGGTGTCCTGCTTCTAAGCAGACTATCTCTCGCTGGATCAGGTTCACTATCCAGCATGCGTATTCTATGGCAGGACTGCCATGTCCTACATCTGTTAAGGCCCACTCTACTAGTAAGGTGGGTTCTTTCTGGGCAGCTGCCCGGGGTGTGTCTGCTTTACAGCTTTGCCCAGCGGCTACTTGGTCTGGGTCGAACACGTTTGCAAAGTTCTACAAGTTTGATACTTTGACCAAACTGAAGGTCCTCAGAGGCCAATCGGTTCTGCAGGAGCCTCCGCGCTCTCCCTCCCGTTCTGGGAGCTTTGGTACATCCTCATGGTACTAATGTGGACCCCAGCATCCTCTAGGATGTAAGAGAAAATAGGATTTTAATTACCTACTGGTAAATCCTTTTCTCGTAGTCCGTAGAGGATGCTGGGCGGGCGCCCGCCCGCCCAGCGCTTCGTGATACTGCAGTGTTACTTAGTTCAGTACTGCTTAGTTCTTGGTTAAGTACTGTTTTGTTACTTGGTTAAGTAATCTTGTTCAGCCATTGCTGAGTTTTCAAGCTCGTTAGCTTGGTTTGCCTTGTATGTGTGAGCTGGTGTGAATCTCGCCACTATGTGTAAAATCCTTCTCTCGAAGTATGTCGTCTCCTCGGGCTCAGTTTCTAGACTGAGTCTGGTAGGAGGGGCATAGAGGGAGGAGCCAGCCCACACTCTCAAACTGCCAATGGATCCTAGTGGACCAGTCTATACCCCATGGTACTAATGTGGACCCCAGCATCCTCTACGGACTTCGAGAAAAGGATTTACGGGTAGGTAATTTAAAATCCTATTTCTCTGACGTCCTAGTGGATGCTGGGAACTCCGTAAGGACCATGGGGAATAGCGGCTCCGCAGGAGACTGGGCACAACTAAAGAAAGCTTTAGGTCACCTGGTGTGCACTGGCTCCTCCCACTATGACCCTCCTCCAAGCCTCAGTTAGATTTTGTGCCCGGCCGAGGTTGGATGCACACTAGGGGCTCTCCTGAGCTTCTAGAAAGAAAGTATAGAATTAGGTTTTTTATTTTCAGTGAGACCTGCTGGCAACAGGCTCACTGCAGCGAGGGACTAAGGGGAGAAGAAGCGAACCTGCCTGCTTGCAGCCAGCTTGGGCTTCTTAGGCTACTGGACACCATTAGCTCCAGAGGGATCGACCGCAGGCCCAGCCTTGGTGTTCGGTCCCGGAGCCGCGCCGCCGTCCCCCTTACAGAGCCAGAAGCAAGAAGAGGTCCGGAAAATCGGCGGCAGAAGACATCAGTCTTCACCAAGGTAGCGCACAGCACTGCAGCTGTGCGTCCATTGCTCCTCATACACACTTCACACTCTGGTCACTGAGGGTGCAGGGCGCTTGGGGGGGGGGCGCCCTGAGCAGCAATAAAAACACCTTGGCTGGCAAAAATACCACAATATATAGCCCCAGAGGCTATATATATGTGGTAAATACCCCTGCCAGAATCCAGAAAAAAGCGGGAGAAAAGTCAGCGAAAAAGGGGCGGAGCTATATCCCTCAGACACACTGGCGCCATTTTCTCTTCACAGTGCAGCTGGAAGAAAGCTCCCCAGGCTCTCCCCTGTAGTTTTCAGGCTCAAAGGGTTAAAAAGAGAGGGGGGGCACTAAATTTAGGCGCAATATTATATTTACAAGCAGCTATTGGGGAAATTTCACTCAGTTATAGTGTTAATCCCCACATTATATAGCGCTCTGGTGTGTGCTGGCATACTCTCTCTCTGTCTCCCCAAAGGGCTTTGTGGGGTCCTGTCCTCAGTCAGAGCATTCCCTGTGTGTGTGCGGTGTGTCGGTACGGCTGTGTCGACATGTTTAATGAGGAGGCTTATATGGTGACGGAGCAGATGCCGATAAATGTGATGTCGCCCCCTGTGGGGCCGACACCAGAGTGGATGGTTAGGTGACAGGTATTAACCGACAGTGTCAACTCCTTACATAAAAGGGTGGATGACGTAACAGCTGTGGGACAGCCGGCTTCTCAGTCCGCGCCTGCCCAGGCGTCTCAAAGGCCATCAGGGGCTCAAAAACGCCCGCTCACTCAGATGGCAGACACAGATGTCGACACGGAGTCTGACTCCAGTGTCGACAAGGTTGAGACATATACACAATCCACTAGGAACATCCGTGACTTGATCCCGGCAATAAAAAAAAAAAAAAAAAATGTGTTACACATTTCTGACATTAACCCTCTAAAAATGGGTTTTTATGTTGGGGAGAAAAAGCAGGCAGTGTTTTGTTCCCCCATCAGATGAATGAATGAAGTGTGTGAAAAGCGTGGGTTCCCCCCGATAAGAAACTGGTAATTTCTAAAAAGTTACTGATGGCGTACCCTTTCCCGCCAGAGGATAAGTTACGCTGGGAGATATCCCCTAGGGTGGATAAGGCGCTCACACGGTTGTCAAAAAAGGTGGCACTGCCGTTTTAGGAACGGCCACTTTGAAGGTACCTGTTGATAAAAAGCAGGAGGCTATCCTGAAGTCTGTATTTACACACTCAGGTACTAGACTGAGACCTGCAGATCGCGCTGCTGCAGCGTGGTCGGTGACCCTGTCAAACATGAGAACATATTAAATACGTCGTCTTATATATGAGGGATGCACAGAGGGATATTTTGCCGGCTGGCATCCAAAATGAATGTAATGTCCATTCTGTCAGGAGGGTATTAGAGACCTGTCACTGGACAGGTGATGCTGACTTTAAAAGGCGCATAGAGATTCTGCCTTATAAGGGTGAGGAATTATTTGGGGATGGTCTCTGGGACCTCGTATCCACAGCAACAGCTGGGAAGAAATATTTTTACCTCAGGTTTCCTCACAGACTAAGAAAGCACTGTAATATCAGGTACAGTCCTTTCGGCTTCAGAAAAGCAAGCGGGTCAAAGGCGCTTCCTTTCTGTACAGAGACATGGGAAGAGGGAAAAAGCTGCACCAGTCAGCCTGTTCCCAGAATCAAAATTCTTCTCTCGCTTCCTCTGAGTCCACAGCATGACGCGGGGGCTCCACAGGTGTAGCCAGGTACGGTGGGGGGCCGTCTCAAAAATTTCAGCGATCAGTGGGCTCGCTCACAGGTGGATCCCTGTTTCATTCAAGTAGTATTTCAGGGGTACAAGCTGGAATTCGAGATGTCTCCCCCCCGCCGTTTCCTCAAATATGCCTTGCCGACAACTCCCTCAGGCAGGGAGGCTGCGCTAGAGGCAATTAATAAGCTGTATTCCCAGCAGGTAATACTCAAGGTGCCCCTACTTCAACAAGGACGGGGTTACTATTCCACTCGGTTTGGGGTACCGAAACAGCATGGTTCGGTGTGACCCATTTTATATTTAAAATCCTTGAACACATACATAAAAAAAAAATAATTAAAGTTCAAGATGGAATCGCTCAGGGCGGTTATTGCAAGCCTGGACGAGGGGGATTACATGGGTTCCCGGGACATCAAGGATGCTTACCTGCATGTCCCCATTTACCATCCTCGCCAGGAGTACCTCAGATTTGTGGTACAGGATTACCATTACCAAGTCCAGACACTGCCGTTTGGACTGTACATGGCACCGAGGGTGTTTACCAAGGTAATGGCCGAAATGATGATACTCCTTCGAAAAAAGGGAGTTTTAATTATCCCGTACTTGGACAATCTCCTTATAAGGGCAAGGTCCAGGGAGCAGTTGCTAGTCGGGGTAGCACTATTTTGGAAAGTGCTACAACAGCATGGTTGGATTCTAAACAGTCCAAAGTCACAGCTGGTTCCTACGACACGTCTACTGTTCCTGGGGATGGTTCTGGACACAGAACAGAAATAAGTGTTTCTCCCGGAGGAGAAAGCCAAGGAGCTGTCATCTCTAGTCAGAGACCTCCTGAAGCCAAAACAGGTATCGGTGCATCATTGCACGCGAGTCCTGGGAAAAATGGTAGCTTCCTACGAAGCAATCCCATTCGGCAGGTTCCATGCAATAACTTTTCAGTGGGACCTGTTGGACAAGTGGTCCGGATCACATCTTCAGATGCACCGGCTGATAACCCTGTCTTCAAGGACCAGGGTATCTCTACTGTGGTGGCTGCAGAGTGCCCATCTTCAAGAGGGCCGCAGGTTCGGCATACAGGACTAGGTCCTAGTGACCATGGATGCCAGCCTTTGAGGCTGGGGGGCAGTCACACAGGGAAGAAACTTACAGGGACTTTGGTCAAGTCAGGTGACTTCCCTACACATAAATATTCCGGAACTGAGGGCCATTTACAATGCCCTGAGTCAGGCAAGGCCTCTGCTTCAAAACCAGCCGGTACTGATCCAATCAGACAACATCACGGCAGTCGCCCATGTAAACCAACGGGGCGGCACAAGAAGCAGGATGGCGATGGCAGAAGCCACAAGGATTCTCCGATGGGCGGAAAATCATGTGTTAGCACTGTCAGCAGTGTTCATTCCCGGAGTGGACGACTGGGAAGCAGATCTTCTCAGCAGACACGACCTCCACCCGGGAGAGTGGGGATTTCATCCAGAAGTCTTCCAAAGGATTGTACACCATTGGGAAAGGCCACAGGTGGACATGATGGCGTCCCGCCTCAACAAAAAGCTATAAAAGATATTGCGCCAGGTCAAGGGACCCTCAGGCGATAGCTGTGGACGCTCTGGTAACACCGTGGGTGTACCAGTCGGTTTATGTGTTCCCCCCTCTGCCTCTCATACAAAAGGTACTGAGAATAATAGGAAGGCGAGGAGTAAGAACGATACTCGTGGTTCCGGATTGGCCAAGAAGAGCTTGGTACCCAGAACTTCAAGAAATTATATCAGAGGACCCATGGCCTCTGCCGCTCAGACAGGACCTGCGGCAGCAGGGGCCCTGTCTGTTCCAAGACTTACCGCGGCTATGTTTTGACGGCATGGCGGTTGAACGCCGGATCCTAAAGGAAAAGGGCATTCCGGAGGAAGTCATTCCTACGCTGATTCAAGCCAGGAAAGATGTAACTGCAAAACATTATCACCGCATATGGCGGAAATATGTTGCTTGGTGTGAGGCCAAAAAAAGCCCCAACAGAGGAATTTCAACTAGGTCGATTTCTGCATTTCCTACAAGCAGGAGTGTCTATGGGCCTAAAATTAGGCTCCATTAAGATACAGATCTCGGCTCTGTCGATTTTCTTCCAGAAAGAACTAGCTTCAGTACCTGAAGTTCAGACATTGTAAAAGGAGTGCTGCATATTCAGCCCCCGGTTGTGCCTCCAGTGGCACCTTTGGTTCTCAACGTGGTGTTGAGTTTCTTAAAATCACATTGGTGTGAGCCACTAAATACCGTGGATCTAATATCTCACGCGGAAAGTGGTCATGTTATTGGCCTTGGCTTCGGCCAGGCGTGTATCAGAATTGGCGGCTTTGTCATATAAAAGTCCTTATCTGATTTTCCATATGGATAGGGCAGAATTGAGGACTCGTCCCCAGTTTCTCCCTAAGGTGGTATCAGCTTTTCACTTGAACCAACCTATTGTAGTGCCTGCGGCTACTAGGGACTTGGAGGATTCCAAGTTACTGGACGTAGTCAGGGCCTTGAAAAATTATGTTTCCAGGACGGCTAGAGTCAGGAGAACTGACTCGCTGTTTATCCTGTATGCACCCAACAAACTGGGTGCTCCTGCTTCTAAGCAGACTATTGCTCGCTGGATTTGTAGCACACTTCAGCTGGCGCATTCTGCGGCTGGACTACCGCAGCCAAAATCTGTAAAAGCCCATTCCACAAGGAAGGTGGGCTCATCTTGGGCAGCTGCCCGAGGGGTCTCGGCTTTCCAACTTTGCCGAGCTGCAACTTGGTCAGGGGCAAACACGTTTGCTAAATTCTACAAAATTTATACCCTGGCTGAGGAGGACCTGGAGTTCTCTCATTCGGTGCTGCAGAGTCATCCGCACTCTCCCGCCCGTTTGGGAGCTTTGGTATAATCCCCATGGTCCTTACTAGAGATGAGCGGGTTCGGTTTCTTTGAATCCGAACCCGCACGAACTTCACTTTTTTTTCCACGGGTCCGAGCGACTCGGATCTTCCCGCCTTGCTCGGTTAACCCGAGCGCGCCCGAACGTCATCATGACGCTGTCGGATTCTCGCGAGGCTCGGATTCTATCGCGAGACTCGGATTCTATATAAGGAGCCGCGCGTCGCCGCCATTTTCACTCGTGCATTGAGATTGATAGGGAGAGGACGTGTCTGGCGTCCTCTCCATTAGAATAGAGATAGATAGATTAGATAGAGAGAGATTGTGCAGAGTCGCAGACAGAGTTAGTTTACCACAGTCAGTGACCAGTGCAGTTGCTAGTTAACTTTTATTTAATATAATATATCCGTTCACTTCTCTCTGCTATATCCGTTCTCTGCCTGAAAAAAAAAACGATACACAGCACAGTCAGTCACACAGTGTGACTCAGTCTGTGTGCACTCAGCTCAGCCCAGTGTGCTGCACAGTCATCAATGTATAAATTAAAAGCTTATAATTAATTGTGGGGGAGACTGGGGAGCACTGCAGGTTGTTAGCAGGAGCCAGGAGTACAATTATATTAATTAACAGTGCACACTTTTGCTGCAGGAGTGGTGACCAGTGCCTGACCACCAGTATAGTATTGTTGTATACTACTAATATCTCTTTAAATATCAACCAGTCTATATTAGCAGCAGACACAGTACAGTGCGGTAGTTCACGGCTGTGGCTACCTCTGTGTCGGCACACGGCAGGCAGTCCGTCCGACCAGAATTGTATTATTTATTATTATATACCTACCACCTAACCGTGGTTTTTTTTTCATTCTTTATACCGTCATAGTGTCATCCTAATTGTTACGAGTATACTACTATCTCTTTATCAACCAGTGTACAGTGCGGTAGTTCACGGCTGTGGCTACCTCTGTGTCGGCACACGGCAGGCAGTCCGTCCGACCAGAATTGTATTATTTATTATTATATACCTACCACCTAACCGTGTTTTTTTTTTCATTCTTTATACCGTCATAGTGTCATCCTAATTGTTACGAGTATACTACTATCTCTTTATCAACCAGTGTACAGTGCGGTAGTTCACGGCTGTGGCTACCTCTGTGTCGGCAGTCGGCAGGCAGTCCGTCCATCCATAATTGTATTATTATTATAATATATACCACCTAACTGTGGTTTTTTTTGCATTCTTTATACCGTCGTCATAGTGTCATACTAGTTGTTACGAGTATACTACTATCTCTTTATCAACCAGTGTACAGTGCGGTAGTTCACGGCTGTGGCTACCTCTGTGTCGGCAGTCGGCAGTCCGTCCATCCATAATTGTATTATTATTATAATATATACCACCTAACCGTGGTTTTTTTTTCATTCTTTATACCGTCGTCATAGTGTCATACTAGTTGTTACGAGTATACTACTATCTCTTTATCAACCAGTGTACAGTGCGGTAGTTCACGGCTGTGGCTACCTCTGTGTCGGCAGTCGGCAGGCAGTCCGTCCATCCATAATTGTATTATTATTATAATATATACCACCTAACCGTGGTTTTTTTTTCATTCTTTATACCGTCGTCATAGTGTCATACTAGTTGTTACGAGTATACTACTATCTCTTTATCAACCAGTGTACAGTGCGGTAGTTCACGGCTGTGGCTACCTCTGTGTCGGCAGTCGGCAGGCAGTCCGTCCATCCATAATTGTATTATTATTATAATATATACCACCTAACCGTGGTATTTTTTTTTCTTTCTTTATACCGTCATAGTGTCATACTAGTTGTTACGAGTATACTACTATCTCTTTATCAACCAGTGTACAGTGCGGTAGTTCACGGCTGTGGCTACCTCTGTGTCGGAACTCGGCAGGCAGTCCGTCCATCCATAATTGTATTATTATTATAATATATACCACCTAACCGTGGTTTTTTTATTGCGCCTCATTGCACCTCTTTTTTTCTTTGCGTCATGTGCTGTTTGGGGAGGGTTTTTTGGAAGGGCCATCCTGCGTGACACTGCAGTGCCACTCCTAGATGGGCCCGGTGTTTGTGTCGGCCACTAGGGTCGCTAATCTTACTCACACAGCTACCTCATTGCGCCTCTTTTTTTCTTTGCGTCATGTGCTGTTTGGGGAGGGTTTTTTGGAAGGGACATCCTGCGTGACACTGCAGTGCCACTCCTAGATGGGCCCGGTGTTTGTGTCGGCCACTAGGGTCGCTTATCTTACTCACACAGCGACCTCGGTGCAAATTTTAGGACTAAAAATAATATTGTGAGGTGTGATGTGTTCAGAATAGGCTGAAAATGAGTGTAAATTATGTTTTTTGAGGTTAATAATACTTTGGGATCAAAATTACCCCCAAATTCTATGATTTAAGCTGTTTTTTAGGGTTTTTTGAAAAAAACACCCGAATCCAAAACACACCCGAATCCGACAAAAAAAATTCGGTGAGGTTTTGCCAAAACGCGTTCGAACCCAAAACACGGCCGCGGAACCGAACCCAAAACCAAAACACAAAACCCGAAAAATTTCAGGCGCTCATCTCTAGTCCTTACGGAGTTCCCAGCATCCACTAGGACGTCAGAGAAAATAAGATTTTACTCACCGGTAAATCTATTTCTCGTAGTCCGTAGTGGATGCTGGGCGCCCATCCCAAGTGCGGATTGTCTGCAATACTTGTATATAGTTATTGCCTAACTAAAGGGTTATTGTTGAGCCATCTGTTGAGAGGCTCAGTTATATTCATATTGTTAACTGGGTATAGTATCACGAGTTATACGGTGTGATTGGTGTGGCTGGTATGAGTCTTACCCGGGATTCAAAATCCTTCCTTATTATGTCACCTCGTCCGGGCACAGTGTCCTAACTGAGGCTTGGAGGAGGGTCATAGTGGGAGGAGCCAGTGCACACCAGGTGACCTAAAGCTTTCTTTAGTTGTGCCCAGTCTCCTGCGGAGCCGCTATTCCCCATGGTCCTTACGGAGTTCCCAGCATCCACTATGGACTACGAGAAATAGATTTACCGGTGAGTAAAATCTTATTTTTTTGTTGCCCATTGCCTCTGCATGTAGAGTTTCTGACTTAGGTGCATTTTCTCATAAGTCTCCATTCCTGGTTTTCCACTTGGCCTGAGCAATTCTTCGCACTCTGATGGATTACCTTCCTATGGTTGTCTCCAGGTTCCACAGTAATCAGGAAATTGTGCTTACCTCTCTATCTTCTTCTCCTAATCCCGATGACTCTTTAGTGACTTTGGATGGGACGAGAACTCTTAGAATTTGTGTGTAGAACACGGTCTTTCCGCAAATCGGATTCCCTTTTTGTATGTTATGATGTCCATAAGAGAGGCTGGCCAGCCTCTAAACAAACTTTGGCGAATTGGATAGGTGTTGCCATTTGCCAAGCTTATCTGTTAGCTGAGAGGCCAGTCTCTGTGTCAATAAGGGCTCATTCCACATGGTTTGTTGGTCCTTCTTGGGCGGTCCACTTCAGGGCTTCTGCAGAGCAGCTTCGCAGTGCGGCTACGTGGTTGTTTGTCAAAACTTTCATCAAATTCTATCAATTTGACAGCTTTGCAGCAGCTGATACGACCTTTGGCCATAGTTTCCTCAGTACAGTTCCTGCATGTAAAGGGACAACTTTGGAACGTCCCACAGTCGCAATGTCCTGCTAGGCCAAAGTAAAAAAGGGGATTTTTGCATTACCTGTAAACTCCATTTTTCTGAAGCCGTGGTGGACACTGGACACTTCCTTTTGTGTGGGGACGTGTTCCGGCCAGGCAGTATCTGTACTTTTTTTTTTTTTTCTCCTTTACCTGTTCTTTAGGTTTTGGGTTCAAGTTCCACTTAGGCTGACTGTGTGTAGTTTGTATGTTTTCATATTTGCCTGGGTGTCATCTAAACATACTGGTTGGTTAATTGGATTCTGGAAAAAAAAAATCTGCACCATGTGTCCATGTGGTGGAGATTGTATCTTGGCTAGGCAGGGACTAATGTGAATGACCAAACATTCTGCGCTACAGAATAAGATGGATGCAGACCTTGCTTCCACAACAAGTTGTGTGTCCATCTACTCACTTGCTGGGAGCTGCCCGGTATGTCTGGTGCCGCTCCACGACGCGTTCTCGCATAGATTTTAGGTCAACCCCTGCCTGCACTGGCAGGCGGTCTGTCTGCATTTTTTCCTCTCTGAGCGGCTGCATGTGACGTTACACAGCCACCTCGAAAACTGTCCACACCACACAATCGAAAGGCCACATCGACGTACCTCTGACGGCCACCGCTGTCAATCTCCTTGCAGCCACATCCTTCCGGGATGTGGCCCCATATTGAAGGGTTGCGCATGCACACTATGGCCAGTGCGCGGACCTGATGGACGCACGCAAACGCAGCAGCTGCGTCCATCTTTGAATAAGGCTCTAATTGCGCACTGTGGGCCTAATTCAGACCTGATCGTAGCAGCAACTTTGTTAGCAGATGGGCAAAAGCATGTGCATTGCAAGGGTGGCAGATGTAACATGTGCAAAGAGAGTTAGATTGGGGGGGGGGGGGGTTTCAAACTGAAATCTAAATTGCAGTGGAAAAATAAAGCAGTCAGTATTTACCCTGCACAGAAACAATATAACCCACCCAAATCTAACTCTCTCTGCACATGTTATATCTGCCCCCCTGCAGTGCACATGGTTGTGCCCATCTGCTAACAAATTTGCTGCTACGATCAGGTCTGAATTAAGCCCTATATCACTATCAAATATTTAAACTTGACATTTGCTCTATTTCTGGATGTAGTCAGGAGTTGGCTGGTACGAGTTGAGAGAGACTTCCTGCAGTTACCTGCATCAAGGTAGTGGAAAGGAATTCTGTGCAGAGGGAAATGGACTTGTAGCTTTCTCTAAAAATAGGATTTTAATTACCTACCGGTAAATCCTTTTCACGTAGAGGATACTGGGGCACACATTAGTACCATGGGGTATAGACTGGTCCACTAGGAGCCTTGGGCACTTTAAGCAATCAATGGTCTGCACTGGCTCCTCCCTCTATGCCCCTCCTACCAGACTCAGTCTAGAAACTGTGGCCGAGGAGACGGATATATCTTGAGAGGATTCCGAAAGGATAGTGGTGAGATTCGAAACAAGAAAATCATGTTAACCCAACATGAACAGGAACTGCTGAACCAACAACACTACTTAACCAAGTAACCATGCAGGAAACATGAAGCACTGGGTGGGCGCCCAGTATCCCCTACGGACTACGAGAAAAGGATTTACCGGTAGGTAATTAATGATCCTATTTTCTCTTATGTCCTAGAGGATACTGGGGTCCACATTAGTACCATGGGGATATACCAAAGCTCCCAAACCAAGTGGGAGAGTGCTGAGGTTTATGCAGAACTGACTGACCAAACTGAAGGTCCTCAGAGGCTAAAGTATTGAACTTGAAGAACCTAGCAAACGTGTTCGAACCAGACCAAGTGGCTGCTCGGCAGAGCTGTAAAGCCGAGACACCCCGGGCAACCGCCCAGGAAGGACCCACCAACCGAGTAGAGTGGGCATGAACAGGAACAGTTTGAGGCACCGGCAAATCTGCCGTAAAGTAAGCATGCTGGATAGTAAGCGTGATCCAGCGAGCAAGAGACTGCTTCGAAGCAGGACACCCAATTTTCTTGGGATCATAAAGCACAAACAGCGAGTCGGATTTTCTGTGATGAGCTGTCCGTTTGACATAGATCTTCAAAGCCTGCACAACATCCAGGGACTTTGAAGTAGAAGAGGTGTCGGTAAGCACCAGAACCACAGTAGGCTGGTTGATATGAAACGCAGACACCACCTTTGGAAGAAACTGCTGACGAGTTCTGAGTTCAGCTCTATCTTCATGAAAAATCAAATAGGGGCTCTTGTGAGACAATGCCCCCAATTCCAACACACGTCTAGCCGAAGCCAAGGCCAACAGTGTGACGGTCTTCCATGTAAGAAACTTTACATCAACCTCTTGTAAAGGCTCAAACCATTCAGATTGTAGAAACTGCAACACCACGTTGAGATCCCAAGGTGCCGTGGGAGGCACAAAAGGCGGCTGGATGTGCAGAACACCTTTCAAGAACGTCTGAACCTCTGGAAGGGAAGCCATCTGTTTCTGGAAGAAAATGGATAAGGCCAAAATCTGGACTTTTACGGATCCTAAGCGTAGGCCCCCATCCACACCAGAAAAAGCGGAAAACAACCCAGCTGAAATTCCACCGCAGGAAGTTTCCTGATTTCACACCAAGAGATGTATTTTCTCCAAATCCAGTGGTAATGTTTAGACGTTACCCCTTTTCTGGCTTGGATCAAGGTAGGAATTACCCTGTCCGGAATCCCTTTCCGGGCTAGAATTATACGCTCAACTTCTATGCCATCAAATATAGCCACGGTAAGTCTTGATAGACGAATGGCCCCTGTTGCAGAAAATCCTCCCGAAGAGGTAGATGCCACGGATCCTCCAGAACCATTTCCAGATCTGCGTGCCAATCCGGGGCAATGATAATTGCTTGAACCCTTTCCATTTTTATCCTTTTGAGAATTCCTTGGGATCAATGGAAGTGGGGGAATGACAAACACCATCTGATAGCGTCCACCGCCACTGCCTGTGGGTCTCTTGACCTGGAGCAATATTGCTGGAGTTTCTTGTTGAGACGAGAGGCCATCATGTCGATCTGATGAGTCAAGCACTCGAACACCTCCTGGTGAAGGCCCCACTCTCCTGGGTGGAGGTCGTGTCTGCTTTGGAAGTCTACTTCCCAGTTGTCCACGCCCGGAATGAAGATCGCGGACAGCGCCATCGCGTGTCACTCTGCCCAGAGGAGGATCTTTGTCACCTCTGACATTGCTGCCCTGCTTTTTCTTCCGCCCTGTCGGTTTATGTGTGTCACACTGTCTGACTGAACCTGTATGGCTCTATTGTGAAGATGAGGTGCTTGCAGAAGGGCGTTATATATGGTTCTTAGTTCCAGAAAGTTGATCGGAAGAATGGCTTCCTGACTTGACCATTTTCCTTGGAAGTGTTCCCCCAGGATGACTGCTCCCCAGCCTCTGAGGCTTGTGTCTGTGGTTAGCAGAATCCAATTTTGAATCCCGAACCTTCGGCCCTCCGTCAGATGGGAAGTCTGTAGCCACCACAGAAGAGAAATTCTGGCTTTTGGCGATAGACGTATCCTCTGGTGCATGTGTAGATGCGAGCTGGACCATTTGTCCAGCAGATCCAGCTGGAAGGATCTTGCGTGAAACCTTCCGTAATGCAGTGCCTCGTAAGAGGCTACCATCTTTCCCAGGAGACGAATGCACAGATGTACCGATATCCAGGGCGGCTTTAGAACGTCCCTTACCATTGAATGACCAATGCCTTTTCCAGAGGAAGGAATACCTTCTGTACCTCCATATCCAGTATCATCCCCAGGAACGGAAGCCTCCATGTTGGTTCCAGGTGAGACTTTGGCAGATTTAGAATCCACCCGTGATCCTGGAGTATTCGTGTGGAGAGGGAAATGCTGTGTAACAACCTCTCCCTGGATGGCGCTTTTATCAGTAGATCGTCCAGGTACAGTATTATGTTCATTCACTGCTTGCAGAGGAGAAACATCATTTCCGCCATTACTTTGGTAAACACCCTCGGTGCTGTGGATAGCCAAAGGGCAGGGCCTGGCACTAGTAGTGACAGTCCTGTAACGCAAACCTTAGATAAGCCTGATGAGGCAGCCAAATCGGAATATGAAGGTACGCATACTTGATAGCCAGAGACACCAGGAATTCTCCCTCCTCCACACCTGCGATCACCGCCCTCAGCGACTCCATCTTGAATTTGAACACCAGTAAATACGGGTTCAGTGACTTGAGGTTTAAAATGGGCATCACCGAACCGTCCGGTTTCGGTACCACAAACAGGTTGGAATAGAAACCCTCGTTTTGTAGATGAAGAGGAACTGGAACAATGACCTGAGTCTGTACCAGTTTTTGAATTGCTGCTTGTAAGGTCATACTTGCTTCCGGTGAAGCTGGTAAGCTGGATCCAAAGAATCTTTGAGGTGGTATTTCCTGAAACTCCAGTCTGTAGCCCTGGACGATACGATCTTTTACCCATGGATCCAGGCCTGATGTGGTCCATACGTGACTGAAATATCGTAACCGGGCTCCCACCTGCCTCTTGACCAAGCAATGCTGTCCACCGTCATGTTGAAGGCTTTGCGGAAACAGTACCTGATCCTGTGAGACTGTATTTGCAGTTTTTCTGGGCTTACCTCTATTGCCTTTGAAGGCAGTAAAAGAACCCTAGGTCTTATCTTTAAATTTGGCTGTCCAAAAGGACTGCAAAGTAGGTGCAGAGTAGGATTTTCTAGCTGGTGGGGCTGCGGAAGGAAGGTATGTAGACTTATCCGCTGTAGCCTTGGATATCCACGTATCCAGCATCTGCAATCCACTGGCGTAGCCATAAGATCCTGTGTGCTGACACTGCCATGGCAGTGGTGCGTGCGTTGAGCAATCCAATCTCCTTTATGGCCTCCACCATAAAGTTAGCAGAATCCTGTATATGCTGTAGGAGTAAAATAATCTCCCCCTTGGCCAAGGAATCTGATCAGTCAATTAGATTACCAGACCATTTTGCAATGGCCCTAGTAATCCATGCACAAGCTATAGTGGGTCTTTGGTCCACCCCCGCCGCTAAATAAAGAGACTTGAGAGTGGCCTCAATCTTGCGGTCTACAGCATCCTTCAACAAGCTGCTCCAGGAACAGGTAAAACTATCTTACGTGACAGCCTGGAAACCGAAGCGTCCACTATCGGTGGGTTTTCTAATTTTTTACGGTCATCCTGAGGGAACGGAAAAGATGTAATTAACCATTTTGGAATCTGAAACTACCTGTCAGGATTATCCCAAGTTGCTTCAAAGAGGGAATTGAATTCCTTAGATGCAGGAAAAGTAGCAGAGGTTTCTTTTTCACATTAAAAAAGGATTCCTCCTCGTCCTGACACCTTGTCAGGAATGTGTAAGACCTCTCTAATAGCTTCAATCAGGGCCTGGATTCCCTGTGCTAAAGCTGCATCCCACCCCCACCCCTATATCAAGTCCACCTCCCCCTCCTCTCGGTCTGATACATCATCATTGGTATTAGCCTGCATGATTTGGGCCAGTGTATGCTTCTGTGGACAAATAGCAGGGGTCTGAGACGCCGGGATGACCACTGAATCTCTATTCATCAGGTCATCTACAGATTGCCTTAAATATTGCGTCTCCCTTTCATTTTGGGACAATTTGTTTGAAATATTTGAAATCATCCCCTTTAATGAATCTAACCACATAGGTTCAGATCCACTATCCTGAGAATGTGTACTATTCTGAGTACAATGATCCCCCCAATTGAGAAAAGCACTCTGCTGTACATGATACACACTCCTTTGACATAATAATGTAAAAGAAAACACACACACACAAACGCAGAGGAATAGGTTAAAAGCACAGTTAACCCACACAGAGCCCTTCTAGGGAGACACAGAGTACTGGAACCAGCCACACAGCGCCCCTATAGCTAAAATATAGACTTAGCTGGGTCGCAAACCGAGTACCCTTAATAGGGCTCAGTACACCAGATTATTGCTCCACCCCCCCCTTTGCAATGCTGGAGTCAGTGTGGAGGAGCTGCTCTTTCCTGTCAGGCTGCCTGTTGTAAGCTGCAGAAGGGAAAATGGCGCTGGTGAGCTGCTGGATCTGCTCATAGTGAAGGCCCCACCCCCTTAATGGCGCGCGGCCTTCTCGCTTTTTATACTGGCTGAGGTTACAGAATAAGGATTACAGTGGGTTAAAACCCCTGTAATATGTGCCAGTAGTGGGTAATAACATTGGCTCCAGCCACCCCTCACAGCGGTCACACAGTGCCCCTGAAGCCTGGGGCGCAGCGTGCATGCAGCGCTGTGCTCCTACGCTGATGCCGCCATTACCGCCGGCAACCCACTCTTCTGGCTCTGTTAGGGGTGGCGGCGTGCTGCAGGTCTATACGCTCACCGTGGTGGGGGGCTTGCGAATAGGACCCTCAGGAACTCAGTGTCCTGTCAGCGGGGAACGTGACCATTAACCTGTCAAAGTCAGAAAAATATCACGCTGCACGTTGCCATATATTCACCTCATGCGCTTGCCCGCTGCACATGCACTTTCACTGGCGTGCGTGCACATACTCGCAAATGCGTGACGGTGCCTCTACGGTCGTGCGCTCGAGCGCATGGTATGTGCACTTACGGTAGAGTTTGTGTGCGTCTAGCGAGCGACTCAATCGCTCCTTAATAAAATCCATATAACAGGTTTTATAGGTAATGTTCCCCTTAATAATGACTGTAAGTTGGTTTAATGTAAATGGTCGCTGGACAGAGGAATTCCTCTTTGTATGGTACGAAGGGTCAGACAGGGTTTGAACAGCTGTGTCTGGTACCTAACTAAAGAACATTTTATTAGAAACAATCCGGTGCTGGTTAGGTAAAGATTAATCGCTCCTGCGTATAGATATGGCTATTAGTATTTTCTGGACATTTACTATATTTGCGATTCATTACCCATGCGGCGGGAATCTTCAGATTCCCTCCCACCTGAGCAGTTTGATATAGTCACAGCCCACCTGTTCAAACTAACCTATGACCTTTTGTTATGATACGAGGAGACATTCCTGTGTCCAATGAACAATGAGATTATAGGTCCTGTCAAAGTCAGAAAAATATCTCTATGCACACTACCATATTTGCACCTCACGCAGGTCCGTGCTGCGCATGCGTACGCTCTCCCGTGCATACGCATACTCACAGTCGCGGGCACCCGCAGGCGCACGGTATGCGTATTTACGGTAGAGTTTATGTGATCGTAGCGTGCGACTCAATCGTTACATATTTTCAGTAATAATGTATTTTGTAGATCATGGTCCCTTTGATAGATTCTGAAAGTTTAGTTAACATAGCATGTTCCTGAAAAGAGAGATCCCTCTTTGTATTGTACGAAGGGTCTAACAGGGGTCATACAGTGGTGTTTGGTACCCATCGGAAGAGTATTTAAATAGCAATATTCCGGTGTTGGTTTGGAGCAGATTAATCGCTCGTGCGAATAGTTATGGACATAAGAAGTTTATGTCCATTTACTATTATTTGTTCTTATTTAGTCATGCGGCGGGAAACTCAGTATCCCACCCACCTGAACAGTTGGAAACAGTCACAACCCACCTGTATGAATCAACCTATGACCTTTTGTTATAGTGCGAAGTCGAATTCCTGTGTCCAATGAACAATAAGATTGTAGGGACCATTGAATTGCATTGTGTGTGGGGCATAAATAGGCAGGCCGACCATATCCAGTTCACTCTCTTCAACGGTTCTCATTGCTGATAATCGGGAGCTGGATATCGAGGCGCATGCGATCGTTTCCCCTTGTGCGTAAGTGTTTCTCCGCAACTATATTGATCTTCTTGTTATTGTGGGCCAATCTCTCTCAAATTTCTCTCTCTCTCTCTCCTTCTCTTTCTCACTCATTTTCCCTTAAATTGTATTGTATTTCCTGTGTAGTTATCTGGTTAGGTAGTCTATGTTATATTGTAGTGTATGACTTGTATTGTGTTTAACTCTTTTGCAAGTATAGCATTCATAATATATATTTTAGGCGTTGGACCCTGAGCACGGTATCTGTGTGTTTCTTATAGTATTAAGTATTCTCAGAGCGTCGGTGACGCTCAAACAGCTTTCAAGGTAATAAGGTTATACTGTGTTGCATTTACTCTCTAACATTACACTAAGGTTTTACTGCACAATACACTGTTTATGGTTTAGATACAAAGGTTTAATATAGTGAGCGTCAGCTCCGCTGGTGATCTCCTCGTGGTCCCGAGCGTTCGCTACGCTATAGCGAATCATTACTTTAGTTAACAGCCAATAACGTGCCTGCCTGTGATCTCTTGGCCGTGAGTGAACGTGACGCTTGAGCGTCTCGATCACGGCAAAGCGATTGTTACGCAACTAGCGTACCCTTATGGTACTTCATACATAAATAGCGTACAGTGTTCTTAGACCTCATAAAGGGTATTATATACGATAAATATTTAGCTTTATCAATTGGCGGCTCGCCCTGTCCTTCACATATCTGCACTAGGTAATTTCAGCAGACATTATCCAGCAGCAAAGGGCGGGAGATCATATTCCTCGTAGTGCTGTTTGGATAAGCGTCTGCTTCTCTTAGTAAAGGGTGCTGAAGGAATCCGGGAACCGAAGGTAAGAACAAAACAATAGTGTCTTTTTAAAACTGTTTATTTTTCTGTCTTGCGTACACACGCACGCACACATTTATATCTGCATTTCCTTTTCATTTGTGTATTTTCGTATATCACTCTTCTGTTTGCCAGTTTTATAGTTGATAAACGTGCTTAGAGAGAGTTGTCACTATTTCATAGTTTAAGAGTAAAGATAATATAGTTAAAGTATAGACAAACACACAGCTGTGCCTGAGAGACAAGGCGAAGTCAGTGTGGTGCGTGGTAGATGATAAAGGATCATCTACATTGATAAACGTATAAATTGTGTTACGGTGGATCTTTGCTTTGCGTACACGTGTCTCTAACAAAAGACTGAGACTTGCGTACGCAATCCAAGGGCCGACGCACGCAGCGTATATTACGCAACGGAGCGTACGGGTACGCCCACGTAACTCAAATCACAAGTTTTTTTTTCTCTCTCCTCTCAACGCGATAAGTAGCGCCACGCGGTAAATAACGCCAGGCGATAAATCGCGCAAATCTATTTAAAAAAAAAAAAAAAAATGCGAAATTTAAATTAATAGATCCTTCTCCTAATTTGTAACACATCTGGTCTAAAGAGACATTTCTGCGCAGAAATAGAAATAGAAACAAAAGTGTATATGCGGTGAGTGAGTGTTTGTTTTTACAATTTTTAAGGTTGAACCACAAGAAAAGTCGAGTACTCGTGAGGTACATGCGTGTAAGTGACGTACATGGTGGCTAGGGAGGCATCCCTGGTTAAATATACAATTTGAGCATTAGAGTGTAACAGACCAGGAGGTCATACTGTAACAGACCAGGAGGTCATAGCAGACCAACAGGTTCAGGTACAGCAGACAAGGAAGTCCGCTATACAGTCCACAGGCACAACACCAAGAAAGGGTTGGTGCAACACCCATATAGGCCATATAAGCTCTGGCTGAAGGAATTCGCAGCCGAAATTTTCGATTCCACTGGTCGCTCAGTACATAAGATTAGTTGCTTGTGTACTAAACGATTGTACCGCACGTAATTGTGTGCATTAGTAAACCTGACCGGTACTATTTGTGTACGAAGGTCATAAACGCTATTTGTACATTCTAACGTGATTTGTGTAATTTTTTTTTTATTTTAAGGGAAGTTCGCTGCTCACTCAGGAACTATCCAGCAACCAATAGTTACTGGAAAGAGTAAGTGTTCTTCGGAGCACCCTCACAGGTTCCAGTAAATAGAGGTTCAGGTCGCAGGAGCCCTAGGTCAAGTACGCCAGAACCATATCGGTGTGATCAGGTCGTATTGGTCGGCGTGGGCGAGTGAGTGGGGTACTCGGTAAACCGCCACCGTCAGCCTATTTTGGACATTTGGTTTGCGTAAGGGTTGGTTAAATAAAGCAACACCTTCGAACTATGGGGGCCACTTGTTCAGGTAGGGGGCGATCAACCTCGGTTCGGGTTGATTCAGTGAACCGACCAATTGGGTCGGCAAGGTATGTAATGTGTGAGAAATACGGAAGTCACACAGAAGCTTTATGTGATGAATGGGAGAGAATGACAGTACATGACGGGGAGAAATTCCCAAGAGTAGGTAGCTTCAGCACAGAAGTGTTAACGAATTTAAGGAGAAGGATATGTCTCATTAAATCAACAAAGAGACGAATCAAACATTACGATTATTTGCAGTTGTGGCAGCAGGAAGGTGACATACAGAGAGGATTGGCTCAGGCGGCGGGATCTGGCTCAATCAGAAAACTGATAGCCACGGCCCCACCGCCACCATACATATCAGGAGAGAAATTGGTTGCGGAGAATGACGCACTAAGGTGTAACACACAAACACTTAGCAACTGTATAAATGTTAAAGATAATGTTAACCAATTAACCAACGCAAGTATTAACCCGTGCAAGTTGTACCCTGTTTTGAACTTTCCTCAGGAGTGTGATCAAGAAGACGAATCGGCAACAATTTCAGCGCTCTCTCTAGCAGCCACCATAGCAGAGACCACAGAAGGCACAGCTCCACCCACGAGATTAGTAACAAAGGCCCCTAGCGGAGGGATAGGTGAGGTCGTGTCTACAGGTAAGTACGGCACCATACACTATGCTGAAGCCATTTCACCACAGGCTGTAGAACCCACACAGAGTGATGTTGTTAGAGTTAATCCTGTTAGGGTAATAGCTGTTCCAAATGGGAAAACTGACACAACAGGGGTCACCCCTGTGAGGAACATTGCCATGTATAGCCCATTTTCCAGAATGGAATTAAGGACCATCGTGTCTGAATTCCCTGACCCTAGAAAAGATTTAGTTGCCAGTCAAAAATACATCAGAGACTTAGGTAACACTGTAGAGCCCAACAATAAAGACTGGCAGATATTGCTGAGAGCATGTTTACCCTCCAATGTTGACGCAACTCAATTTTTAGCTGATTGCGGATTAGATCAGGATGTACCTCTTACAGATGTGTACAACAAAGACAATGTAAAAAGAATAAACTTACAGTTAAAAGAGTATTTCCCAGCGGTAGTCAGATGGAACAAGATATTCTCCATTAAACAGAAGGAGTCAGAGACAGCTGCAGAGTATTTTCACAGAGCATTATCAGAAATGGCAAAATACACAGGCATAGAGGACATTAAAACAAACATAAACCATCGAGAAGTAGCAGTATCGGTACTGATGGATGGTTTAAAAGAGTCATTGAAGACTAGGGTACAGACCACACAACCATGTTGGCGAGGTCTGTCTGTGGCTACTTTGAGAGAGGCTGCTATTGATCACGATAGGAACATCACCAGACACAGGGAACAACAAAGTGATAAGTTAATGGCCGTAAGTATACAGGCCCTGACCACAAGGCAGCCTTTGATTGTATCACCAAACCCTGTGGGTAAGTCAAGTGTGGTTACTTGTTATTCTTGTCATAAACAGGGACACATGGCACGAGATTGTAGAGTAAAGAATGTATGAAACTCATACCAACCCCCTAGACAACGACACGACACACGACATTGGGAGCAAGGTCCGCAGAAACGGAGTTATGAGCCACATGCAGGGGAAACAAAAAGATACCCCCCGAACAGAGACTGGCAAGCCTCTGGTAGCTCCCAATTAACTCCATCACAAGTAGTTGCTGCCAGCGGGATTCAGGGAGGTCACCATACCCAATAGGGGTGTGGCCATACCTGTAATCTGCAGCCAGTAAAATTGATTGCAAGTCTTGGAAGTGAACCAGAAATTGCAATCAATGTAGCTGGTAAATCATTAAACTTTCTTGTAGACACAGGGGCGGCCAAATCAGTGATAAATTCGACAGTGGGCATGAGGACCACTGGTAGGACAATTCCAGCCGTGGGAGTAACAGGAGTAGTCCAGCATTACCCTGTTAGCAAACCAGCAGAGATTACAATAGGGCCTTTACATACCAAGCATTCCTTTTTGCTGGCTGCATCGGCACCGACCAATCTCCTGGGAAGAGACTTACTGTGTAAAATGGGGTGCGTCATTTATTGTACTCCTGAAGGTGTATTCTTGGACATACCTGAGAATCACGCTCAGGAAGTACGAGACATGTTAGACTCCCCGTCAAAATTAATGTCACATACCACTATGACAAATAGGACTCCCTCCCAAGTAGAAGAAATGACATCTCAGATACCAGAGTCACTTTGGACTAAAGATGGACAGGACACTGGATTAATGGCAAACGTAGCTCCGGTAGTTGTACAAGTAAAAGATGGTAGGATAGCTCCAAAAATCCCACAGTACCCTCTGAAGCCAGAGGTGGAGTTAGGAGTTTACCCAGTAATAGAGCGCTTGCTACAACAGGGCATTCTGGTAAGAACGTCCAGCACTGCTAATAGTCCCATCTTCCCTGTGAAAAAGAGTGGGGGGAGGGGTTACCGGCTAGTGCAGGATCTAAGGGGGATTAACAAAATAGTTGAGAGTCAGTTCCCCGTAGTGCCAAATCCAGCTGTCATCCTAATGCAAATCCCTCCCACTGCGAAATTTTTCACTGTTATTGACCTCTGCTCCGCTTTCTTTTCGGTACCTCTGCACCCTGACAGTCAATATTTGTTCGCATTTACATACAGAGGAGTCCAATACACATGGACTCGATTACCACAAGGATTCATAGATAGCCCAAGTATATTTTCTCAGGCTTTGCATGATTGTTTACAGTCTTTCCAACCAGTGAGTGGATCAGTATTAATACAGTACGTGGATGATCTACTACTGTGTTCTGATTCATTGGAGGCATCCCTGAAGGATACGAAACAGCTCCTGTTTCATCTTTCAGACACAGGACACAAGGTTTCCAAAGACAAGTTGCAATTATGTCAAACTAAGGTAAAATATTTGGGACACTGTTTAACACAAGGACTGAGACACCTGACCGCTGATAGAATTCAAGCAATTAGAGACATGACTCTGCCACAAACCCAGCAACAAATCAGAACATTTTTAGGAATGTGTGGGTATTGCCGTAATTGGATCCCAGGGTTTTCCATTTTAGCGTTACCTTTGCAGGAAATGGTCTCCTCAAACAAACCTGATCGGATTTCGCATACAGACGAGTCTGAGGCAGCATTTGAGAGACTTAAACAGTGCCTAACGCAGGCACCAGCATTAGGTATGCCGGACTATGGGAAACCCTTTGAACTATACGGAACAGAAAGTGCTGGTTGCGCGGCAGGCGTACTAACCCAAAAGCACGGTGATGACAGCAGGCCAGTAGCATATTACAGCGCTCAGCTAGACACGGTAGCGCGATCCCTCCCCACATGCTTGCGAAGCGTTGCTGCGATAGCATTGCTAGTAACGAAAAGCGAAGACGTCGTGCTAGGTCACAACCTCACAATTCATACACCGCATGCAGTGTCAGCCTTGTTAAATTCTGCCCAAACCAGGCACGTCTCATCAGCGCGGTTTACAAGATGGGAATTGGCACTAATGGCCCCCGTAAACATCACCATAAGGAGATGCAGTGCATTAAATCCTGCAACATATCTCCCAAGTGTGTCTGGACAGACCCAAAGGGTGGAGGATGAGAGTACTGGGGAAGGAGGATTTAATACAAAGGAAGACACTCATGATTGTATAGAATATTTGACCCAAAATTTTACCGCAAGGCCTGACATCAGTGACAACCCACTGGAAGATGCAGAACTTACGTTCTACACGGACGGTAGTTGTCATAGACAGTCAGACTCGGGAGACTTGTGTACTGGATACGCAGTCGTAGATGACCAAGGCACCATAGAAGCGGAACCGCTAGGCCCACCTCACTCAGCCCAGGTTGCTGAACTGGTCGCCCTAACCAGAGCATGTGAATTGGCTAAGGGCAAATCAGCCAATATCTACACCGATTCTAGATACGCATTCGGGGTAGTCCATGATTTCGGAGCCCTATGGCGCCTCAGAAATTTCATGACGGCAGCTGGTACACCGGTAGCGCATGCAGCTCACATAAAAAGGCTTCTAACAGCGATACAGGAACCCGACAGAGTGGCTGTTATCAAATGTAAAGCACATACATATAGCCAAGACCCAGTATCGCTTGGTAACAGCCGAGCAGACGAAGCAGCTAAGTTAGCAGCTGCTACCCCCAGACAGACAGACACCACACAACTGATGGTATTTAATACCATCAACACACAGAAGTTGTGTGAGATGCAAAATTTGTGTTCCACACAGGAAAAGGCAGTCTGGAAGGCAAAGGGATATGGCCAGGAGTCCTCAGGACTCTGGACGGATGGACAAGGTAAACCGGTGGCCCCCAGAACATACCTTCCATGTTTGGCTGAGGCAGCTTACGGGCTGACTCATCTAGGCAAGGAAGGGATGTGCAAGTTGGTAAGAGCATATTGGTGCGCCCCAGGATTCTCCTCTCATGCGAGTAAAAGAGCCATGTCGTGCCTTACCTGTTTGAGAAAGAATATTGGAAAGGCAATACCTACAGAACCATCCCATATCCCACCTGCCGGCGGCCCTTTCCAGGTAATACAGATTGACTTCATTCAATTACCCCCTTGTCGAAATTTGAAATATGTACTTGTTTGTATAGATGTTTTCTCAAATTGGGTCGAAGCATTTCCGGCGGCCACAAATACCGCTATGTTTACTGTTAAGAAAATTGTGCAGGAATTTGTATGTAGATATGGTATCCCTAGAATTATCGAAAGTGATAGGGGTACCCATTTTACAGGTGATGTCTTTCAAGGAATGTGTAAATTGATGGGAATTGATAGCAAGCTGCATACTCCATACCGTCCACAGGCGAGTGCGAAAGTGGAAAGAGTGAACAGCACTATTAAAAATAAACTGAGTAAAGTGATGACAGAGACAGGATTGACATGGCCAGAAGCTTTACCCATTGTACTGTACAGCATCAGAACCACTCCCAGGTCCCCTCTTAATCTGTCTCCCTTTGAAATCTTGTTTGGTCGACAACCGCATGTTATGATTAACCCTCAGGATGATTTGAAGTGTAACAATGAAGTAACTGTAAAATACTTGATTAACATGAGTAAACAGTTAAGGAATCAAAATGATAATCTGAAGTTAGTGATTCCTGATTTACCAGATAGTAATTGTCATGACATTGAACCTGGGGATTATGTAATGATACGGAATTTTCTACGCTCAGGTTGCCTTATTGACAGATGGGAAGGACCATACCAGGTCTTATTGACTAGCACTACAGCATTGAAGGTTGCTGAGAGAGAGACTTGGGTTCATTCGTCCCACTGTAAGAAGGTTGCTGATCCAGAGAAGTCCTGTGATAAGGAACAGACGGTAGAGGTTGTATCACTAGAGTGTCTGTTCCAGGAGGACTGAGGCGGCACCTGAGCATTGAAAATCACAAGACCAAAAGCAGTTGTCGATCCCCTGTTCCCTTTTATTGTTTTTCTCCGATTTCCCATCCCATCTCCCTCAATTATTTTTTTCCCCCTCTCATTTTTCTTCGTCTCCTCCTATAAGATGGACTTGCCCCAAGAGACTGTGATCCGGATTTTCCTGTTGACCATGATGTTGACCAGAGCAGTCTGTTCCGGCGAGAGTACCATGGAGGTCGAGAGAGGTTCTGGAATGGGTTCTGATGATAAAGATGGAGGCGTAGTTTTCCGAGAACAACATAATCAACAAGCAAAGGCGAGTATCAGAAAACGATCCGATAGCATTGACCATAGAAGGAATTGTGAAGGATTGTTAGCTGAAGAAAACTGTATCTGTAGGCTCTGTAACAATGTCATTGAGGATGGGTGCATTAAGAAATGCCAATCCAGTTTTAATATCCATATGGACCGGCATCCATTGAGTGACTATCACTCCTTAGTGGGTAATGTGTTAAACAAAACAGATTGTTGGGTATGCTCTCAAGTACCTCAGGGTCATAGCAAATCAGGGCTAGTACCATTTCCTTTAACGATAGAGGAGGTACTTGAGTTAAATGGTGGGAGACCGGTGGACCGGAGGTTTAATATCTCCAGCCCTCCTAGTTTGAAGCTCCACCAATACCATGTGGATAGGTCCCTATTATGTTTCAACATCTCCAATCCCCGAAAACCGGGAAATTGGGAAGTGTCATGGAGTAACCACACCATGACCTTTTCGCATAGAGCAGATAGAATGCCTACAGATACAGAGCTTGTACGCCACATAGCCAGTAGAGGAAAATCTTTCCGGTATAGGTATACCTTAGGAAATAGGATTACTAAAGTTGGAGAGGTATCACCAGGATACTGTGCACATATCGTACAACCTGATACGTGTACTAAGCAGATGGAAGAATTAGGGTTAGGAGATTTCACATGGAAGGTGTGTAATATGGTTATGTCCTACTCCGTCCCATATGTTCTCCCCGATGATGCATATTTCATATGCGGGAGAAAGGCGTACAAGTGGCTTGCCCCAAACTCTGAAGGATTGTGTTATATTGGAAAAGTACTGCCTGAAGTAATGACTGTATCACATGACAAAATGAAAGACATACACCGTGGTGCCCAAGCTCCTTATACTCACACCCATTACGAGCACGTTGTTAAAAGGCACCTGATAGAGAAGACAGAGCATCCGGCCTCTGATCTGATAAGTGAATCCACCGGGATTCAATTCTTAATCGCGTTAGATTTCACCCGCACCGCTAGAGGAGTGCTGAATTATAAATACATTTCTACGCTCGCCAATTTGTTAGATAATATCACTGAAATGTATGATGACACGTTTAGGTATACTGGAAGAGAACTTCAGGCTTACAAAACAGAACTGGTACAGCATAGAATGGTTCTCAATTACCTCACAGCAGTGACAGGCGGATATTGTGTCACACTGGCAACACAATACGGCGTGAAATGTTGCACATATATTACGAATAGCACCGAGGATCCGGTCGAGGTCATAGACCAAAAGATGGACGATATTCTCCAATTGAAGTGGGAATTTCGCAGGAGACACAATCTCACTCTTGCTGCTGTAGGTAATGAGCTGACTGGTTGGGTGTCATGGTTGAACCCGCGAAATTGGTTTTCTGGTTTAGGAGACTGGGCTCAAGGAGTCATAATGGATGTTGGGAAGTTTCTCCTATGTATCTTAGGTGTTGTCATATCGATTGGATTGATATTTAGATGCGGTCAGGCTTTAATGAAGTGCAATCATCGTACTAGGGTAATGAGTTTAAGGAGTGAGGAAACTGTAATTAACCTGGACTTGATTTATGACCCAAATGTAGAAACAATGATGTGATGAAAATGCGATTTCTACGGTCCGTTTCTTTCACCTGTTTTTCTGTTTTCTCCAAGGTAACAAGACCCACTTGGACGAGGAATTTGATGAGCCGATATACAGACAACAGAGGGATTAAAGAAGAAGTTTGACAACCTGATACACAGATTTTTGATGAACTATGCCATGGATCCCCAGTTTCCCTAGAAATTTTAAAATTACGCTAGCCCAACACTTTTGTAAATCTATGGACATTGACAGCTTTTGCTCGCACCTTATGGGCAAAAGCACAAAGAAGACTGCATTCAACAGACACCAAACAAGACCTCAATCGACGACTGTACATTTACCTGACATAGAATACCACCGCATTTATCGTAATTATGTCTTTTCTTCATTTCTACAACCCTCAGGTAATGACACACATAGTCGATAGGGAATACAGGCACAGATATCAGCAATCACATATCTCCCCCATTCATGTATCATCAACTAAAATGTGCTCCCCCATTTCGTTACAACCAAAGCCGAAAAGAGCTCGGTAAAGTTTGACAGCCCATCCACAGACCCGTACCACGGGATAAGAAGGAATTCACATGTATACTTCGCAATACCTCGAAGCTTGATTTAAAACACGTACGGCACGATGATACATGACCCCCAAGCACGGATTCATACACACATGCTTCTGCTATCTCACTAGGTCATACCCTTTTCCTACCATCTCCTCTCCTCCCTTACCCAACCATGTAAATGTATTAACCCCTAACATATATTTTTCTCTTTTTGAAATGTTTTCAGGAAGTGGCAGTTATTGTTGACTGCCAAAGGGTGGACTGTCAAAGTCAGAAAAATATCTCTATGCACACTACCATATTTGCACCTCACGCAGGTCCGTGCTGCGCATGCGTACGCTCTCCCGTGCATACGCATACTCACAGTCGCGGGCACCCGCAGGCGCACGGTATGCGTATTTACGGTAGAGTTTATGTGATCGTAGCGTGCGACTCAATCGTTACATATTTTCAGTAATAATGTATTTTGTAGATCATGGTCCCTTTGATAGATTCTGAAAGTTTAGTTAACATAGCATGTTCCTGAACAGAGAGATCCCTCTTTGTATTGTACGAAGGGTCTAACAGGGGTCATACAGTGGTGTTTGGTACCCATCGGAAGAGTATTTAAATAGCAATATTCCGGTGTTGGTTTGGAGCAGATTAATCGCTCGTGCGAATAGTTATGGACATAAGAAGTTTATGTCCATCTACTATTATTTGTTCTTATTTAGTCATGCGGCGGGAAACTCAGTATCCCACCCACCTGAACAGTTGGAAACAGTCACAACCCACCTGTATGAATCAACCTATGACCTTTTGTTATAGTGCGAAGTCGAATTCCTGTGTCCAATGAACAATAAGATTGTAGGGACCATTGAATTGCATTGTGTGTGGGGCATAAATAGGCAGGCCGACCATATCCAGTTCACTCTCTTCAACGGTTCTCATTGCTGATAATCGGGAGCTGGATATCGAGGCGCATGCGATCGTTTCCCCTTGTGCGTAAGTGTTTCTCCGCAACTATATTGATCTTGTTATTGTGGGCCAATCTCTCTCAAATTTCTCTCTCTCTCTCTCCTTCTCTTTCTCACTCATTTTCCCTTAAATTGTATTGTATTTCCTGTGTAGTTATCTGGTTAGGTAGTCTATGTTATATTGTAGTGTATGACTTGTATTGTGTTTAACTCTTTTGCAAGTATAGCATTCATAATATATATTTTAGGCGTTGGACCCTGAGCACGGTATCTGTGTGTTTCTTATAGTATTAAGTATTCTCAGAGCGTCGGTGACGCTCAAACAGCTTTCAAGGTAATAAGGTTATACTGTGTTGCATTTACTCTCTAACATTACACTAAGGTTTTACTGCACAATACACTGTTTATGGTTTAGATACAAAGGTTTAATATAGTGAGCGTCAGCTCCGCTGGTGATCTCCTCGTGGTCCCGAGCGTTCGCTACGCTATAGTGAATCATTACTTTAGTTAACAGCCAATAACGTGCCTGCCTGTGATCTCTTGGCCATGAGTGAACGTGACGCTTGAGCGTCTCGATCACGGCAAAGCGATTGTTACGCAACTAGCGTACCCTTATGGTACTTCATACATAAATAGCGTACAGTGTTCTTAGACCTCATAAAGGGTATTATATACGATAAATATTTAGCTTGATCAGTCCCTTTGTAGTATACTGTATGCAGTGTATATAAGATCAGCCAGCCTGGACAGCTCAGTCTCTCTCACTCCACAAACGGTTTTCATATTGACTAACTCGGAGCTGGTACCAGGACTAGCGCAGCGATCATTCCCAGTGTGTGTAAGTAATTCTCTGTAATCATCTCGCTCTTTGTTTGTATTGGCCACATTCTCTCTCTCTCTGTTTAGTATAAGATTGTAACGTTATTGTATATTTCTGTTTAGATAATCTGTTAGAATTATATGTTAGTTTGTAGTGTATGACTTGTGAACTGTTTACCTTTTTCGATATAACTTAAAAGCTTGTTAGTAAAGGTGTTGGAACCTTAGCACGGTATGGTGTGTTCATTACATTGCAGTGGGTAATAGCAGCGTCTCGATCGCTCAAACAGCTTTTGTGTTAATCAGGTTAAGCAGCGTTATATCGCTACAGTGTTTCAGAACAAGGTTTACAACATAAGAGTATCCTTTCAAGGTTTACTGATTATCATCTTGTGAGCGTCTGCGCCGCTCGTGATCTCCTCGTGGTCCCGAGCGTCCGCTACACTGGTAGCGTAGCATTACGGTAGTCGCTCGCCTATAGCGTGCTCGACACCAAGCGTAAGCTGTGAGCGAGCGTGACGCATGTGCGTCTCGATCACGGCCGAGCGTATGCTATGCTAAGTGCGTACCCTTACGGTACCCCATACGCCAATTGCGTATTAAGTCTCTTACCCATATAGTGAAGGTTATAAGGTAATTAAAATCAGCATTATCAATTGAGGGCTCATCCGTCCTCCACATATCCACACTAACGAAAACAAACGTTATCTGCCAGCAAGGGCGGGAAGGCAGTAGTGCTGGCTAGAT
The DNA here is from genome assembly GCF_028390025.1 of Pseudophryne corroboree. Taxonomy (NCBI): domain Eukaryota; kingdom Metazoa; phylum Chordata; class Amphibia; order Anura; family Myobatrachidae; genus Pseudophryne; species Pseudophryne corroboree. The sequence goes on along the minus strand of NC_086451.1, from coordinate 369,121,309 downwards.
AAGCGTCTGTTTCGCTACGCTGTAGGAGGGCTGAGGTGGAATCGGGAACCGGAAGGTAGAAAGGTAAGAACAATACGCTATTGTCTTTTAAAACTGTTTATTTCTGTTTTGTGTATACACACGCACACATCTACATTGTTGCAGCTCACTTTCTTGTTGCCATTAGAATTGATTATTAGACACGTGCTGAGAAATTCTGGTGCTATTTAATTGAGATTAAATAGGATAATTTTTAAGGGAATAATTGTAAAGGACACGCACACAGCATAGCAAATACTGTGTGGTGTACGGTAAGCGATTATAGTTGAATATCGTTTACATTGTTAGAAGCGTGTTGATTGTGTCGCTGTGGGCATACCTGCACTTTGTGCATACGTGTCTCGGACAACGTGCGAAATCACGTACGTGACGCAAAGGCATACGCACTCGGCGTGTTTTATGCAACGGAGCGTACGGATACGCCCACTGAGACTCAAATCACACAATAACCTTGTTTAGGGTGGGCGGTATAGTATAGCCACCTGATAATAGCACAGATTTGTTCAGTTTTCCAAAAAGTATTAGTTAAAAGAGAACCTTTTTCTATTGCAAAACCCAGGGATTGGACTCCTGCCTGTATGAAAGGAATTTCTGTACAGAAAGATCAGTGTATATGAGTGAGTAGGAGTGAGTGTGGAACTTAAAGTATTATTTTTGTGAACCCACAAATCGGGATCCCGTCAGAGACCACATCAGGTGAGTGGACACCTGGTGGCGTGGGACTGGCTTGCCCGCGTTAACATTACAAGGTAAAAGGAGCAAGTAGTATTCGTAGACAAAAGGACTGCGAAGGATTAAGCGCAGCCCGAGGGGTTTTGCGTATTACCCATATAGAATTAAGCTCCGGCTGAAGGTTTCGCAGCCTAAACAACCGATTCCATTGGTCGTAAAGCGTATAAATATTAAGTTATTTATGCACAGTACGACTGGACCGCACGTAATTGTGTGCATTAGTTTGTTACCTTGATACCCATTAAAAATTTACTGTGGGATCATAAACGCTATTTGTACATTCTAACGTGATTTGTGTAGGTTTTTGTTATTTTAAGGGAGTTTCACTGCTCACTCGGGAAATCTCCAACGACCAATACTTACTGGGGAGGGATCGCATACTCCCACGTGACCCAGTAAATAGAGGTTACAAAAGATCCCACGGATTGGATTGGCCAATTGGGGCGCAGAGTGAGTGAAGGCACTAGTTGAACTTTCACCGTCGCCTTACCGCGGGCAATCTGGTCTGTTTGTGAGAATTAGCTAAGACAGCAATATCTACAAACGATGGGGGCCAGTTGTTCAAAGAAGGGACATCCAACAAGGGTTCACGTTGGTAGTTGCTGGCCCAAAGGGTCCGCAAGGTATCAGGTATTCAAAGAATGGGAACGAATGACAGAGGATGATGGGGAACAGTCTCCTCGGGTAGGCAGTCTGAACCCTGAGGTATTACAGAACCTACGAAAAAGGATAGGTCTAATAAAATCTGCCAAGCAGAGGATTAGACAAAATGATTGTTTACAGTTATGGCAACGGGAAAGTGAAATACAAGGAGAATTAGCTCATACAGCTGACTCTCACCTTGGTGAGAGAAATATGGCAATAGGAGAGAAGGTGGTTACAGAGAATGGCACACTGGTGTATGATAAAAATGCACCTAGCAACTGTATTATAAATGATAAGAATAATTGTAATAAACGTAACAATGATAATTGTAATACTGTTAAATGTACAACTGTTAACCTGTGCAAGTCGCACCCCATGTTAAACTTCCCTCAGGATTACCAGCAAGAAAGTGAGCCCAGCACGATGTCGGCACCTTTTCCAGCAGCCACCACACAAGACATCCAGGTGGACGCGACCAATTCGGTAAAGGCAATAATCAAACCCCCTAACGGAGGGTCAGGTGAGGTCGTGTCCACAGGTACGTACGGTGTTATATATCACGCACAAACAAATGTACCTCATATTGTAGAACCAACACAAGATGATGTAATTGAATTCAACCCTGTCAGGGTGATCACAGTCCCCAATGGGAAGACTGACGCTCAGGAAATCATTCCCGTCAAGGACAGTGCAATGCGCCGTCCCTGGTCTCGGACAGAATTAAGGTCAATTATGTCTGAATTTCCTGATCCTAGGAAAGATCTAGTTGCATGTCAAAGGTTTATTAAAGAACTAGGAAACTCCACAGAACCCACCAACAAAGATTGGCGGACAGTGCTGAGGGCAGGTTTGCCCTCCAGTGTTGACCCTGCGAAATTTATTGCTGATTGTAAAATAGACACAGAAGTACCTCAAACGGAGGAACACAATCAGGAATGTATTAAGCAGATCAACCGACAGTTAGGAGTATATTTCCCAGCCGTTGTCGAGTGGAACGAAATCTTCTCCATAAGACAAAACGAAGGGGAAAGTACTTCTAATTATTTCCATCGGGCATTGCAGGACATGACTAGGTATACCGGTATAGCAAACATTAAAACAAATGTGAAGCATAGAGAAGTAGCGGTTAAGGTATTAATGAATGGTTTAAAGGAAGTGTTGAGAACAAGGGTACAGACCACCAACCCAAACTGGAGAAATATATCGGTGGCTGCACTAAGAAAGTCCGCTGTTGGGCATGAGCAAAACATCAGCAAGCACAGGGAAACACAGAGACGTAAGGAGCCTCAGATCCCTGTGGGTAAGTCCAAGGTGATAAGGTGTTATAATTGCCAGAAGGAAGGTCATTATGCAAGAGATTGTAGATCAAGAAATTTACAGAAGGTATATCAACCCCCTAGACAACAACATAACCATGGTATCCAAGGAATCAGGGAAGTACAGGGAAAGCGGTTGATGGTGATGAGCATCCAAGCGTTTGAGGAGGCATCAAATCAACCAAGACCTCAGGTCACTGGCACTTGGAGGAAGCCCAGGGCTTGTTATCTTTGTAAAAGAGAAGGGCATCATGCCAGCAACTGTAACAGCCCACATAAAGTCAGACCCCCTAGACAAGAACACGAGCAGAGTTACGACACTCGGAAGTATAATCAGGTATCACACATGTCAAATTTTGGTCCACACATATAATTTATGATTAGGAAAGTTGATCATTAACCTTGATAAAGCCTGAGGTAACAGTTAATAAATTGGGAGGTCATTCCTTGAAGACACAGGAATGACCGGGTAAAAATTTGTAATGTATCTGTAAAATGTTTCTTTTTCCCCATCTCTGACGTTCACCACAACAGCTCCAACATCACCTGACTACCTGACCTTTTCAGAAGTCTACCAAACCCCAGTATGACCTACCAGCATCAATGTATCCTGGCCAGATACAAAGGGTGGAGTATGGAAATACTGGTGGGAGAGACTATGCAAAGATACCATTGGACATGTAGATGTGACAGCCTGATGGTGAACGGAAGATCTGACAATGTTTTTTTTTCCCCCTGAAAATGTTTTTTTTTTTTTTCCTATTGTTGTTTATTGTTGGTTTATGTAACATATATATATGAATTGTTCTCTCTCTCTCTTTTGTTTTTTTTCTTCTTTCTCATGTTCTCATACTTTACAGATGGTATGTCCCACATCAGTTGGATAAATGGTAATGCAAGATTTATTCTCCTTACAGAAAGAGCACTGAGCTAGAAAGAATATTGTATCACCAGAATGTTTAGAAGACTGAGAGACAGCACCTTTGAGATGACAACAGAACAAGAAGAACAACAAGACTAGAGAACTAATTATCGTAACAAGTTTCTCTCCCCCTCAAACTGTTTTTCTGTACCCCCATTACAAATTTCTCCTTTCTCCTCCTGTAAGATGGACTCGCCTCAAGAGACTGTGATCCGTGTTTTCATGTTGACCCTGATGTTGACCAGAGCAGTCTGTTTCGGTGAGAGTACCAGTGAGGTCGAGAAAGGATCCAGAAAGGTTCTGATGACAGAGATGGAGGCGTAGATTTCCAAGAACAACATAATCACCAAGCAAAGGCGAGTATCAGAAAATGATCTGGTAGCATTGACCATAGAAGGAATTGTGAAGGATTGTTAGCTGAAGAAAATTGCATCTGTAGGCATTGTGATAACTTAGTTGAGGATGGGTGCATCAAGAAATGTCAGTCCAGTTTTAACATTAACATGGACCGGCATCCATTGGGTGACTATCACTCATTACTGGGAAAGGTGTTAAACCAAACAGACTGTTGGGTATGCTCTCAAGTACCTCAAGGTCACAGCAAGTCAGAACTAGGACCATTTCCTTTAACGATAGGGGAGGTACTTGAGTTAAGTGGTGGGAGGCCGGTGGACAAGAGGACTAATATCTCTAGTCCTCCTAGTTTGAAGCTCCACCAATATCATGTGGATAGGTCCATAGTGTGTTTTAACATTTCCAATCCCCGAAAGCCGGGAAATTGGGAAGTGTCATGGAATAACAAAACCATGACCTTTTCATATAGAGCCGATAGAATGCCTACAGATACAGAGCTTATACGCCACAGTGGAAAATATTTCCGATATAGGTATACCCTAGGAAGTAGGACAATGAGAGTTGGAGAAGTATCACCAGGATACTGTGCACATATCATACAACCGGATACGTGTACTAGACAGATGGGAGAAGAGTTCACATGGAAAATGTGTAACATGGTTTTGACATATTCAGTCCCATATGTTCTCCCCGATGATGCATATTTCATATGCGGGAGAAAGGCGTATGAGTGGCTTGCCCCAAACTCAGAGGGATTATGTTATATTGGAAAGGAACCGCCTGAAGTAATGACTGTATCGCATAACAAAATTGATTTGATTTACGACCCAACCATTGAGACCCCGCTGTGATAAAATGTGAGTCCACGATCCGTTTCTTTCACCCGTTTCTCCTTTGTTTTTCTCCAAGGTACAAAGACTCGCTTGGAAGAAGGATTTGAAGACCACATTTATACAAAGATTTTTTTTTATGGACTATGTTGCCGGCCCCCAATATCCCTAGTGACTTTAATGAAAACGCTAGCCCAGAACTTTAGTGATTTAAAAATTTTATGGACATTGAAACGGCTTTGCTCGCATTATAGCAAAAGCCCAAAGAGACATCAGGCAACATGTACATTGAGACCAGACTTCAGACAAGACTTCAATCGGCGGAATGTAAATTAACCTCACATAATGGTATCTCTACCCCGTAACGACACTTCTTATTTTCACCTCTACAACCTCTAGGTAACGACACACATAGTTGATAGGGAATATAGGCACAGATATCAGCACTCACATATCCCCCCCATTCATGTATCATCAACTAAAATGTGCTCCCCCATTTTGTTGCAACCAAAAGCCGAAAAGAGCTCGGTAAAGTTTGACAGCCCATCCACAGACCCGTAATACGGGATAAGAAGGAATTCAAATGTATACTTCGCAATACCTCGAAGCTTGATTTAAAACACGTACGGCACGATGATACATGACCCCTCAAACATGGATTCATACACACATGCTTCTACTATCTCACTAGGTCATACCTTTTTCCCACCTTCTTCTCTTCTCCCTTACCCAATCATAGAAATGTATTTACATATGACATATATTTTTCTCTTTTTGAACTGTTTTAGGAAGTGGCAGTTATTGGTGACTGCCAAAGGGTGGACTGTCAAAGTCAGAAAAATATCACGCTGCACGTTGCCATATATTCACCTCATGCGCTTGCCCGCTGCACATGCACTTTCACTGGCGTGCGTGCACATACTCGCAAATGCGTGACGGCGCCTCTACGGGCGTGCGCTCGAGCGCATGGTATGTGCACTTACGGTAGAGTTTGTGTGCGTCTAGCGAGCGACTCAATCGCTCCTTAATAAAATCCATATAACAGGTTTTATAGGTAATGTTCCCCTTAATAATGACTGTAAGTTGGTTTAATGTAAATGGTCGCTGGACAGAGGAATTCCTCTTTGTATGGTACGAAGGGTCAGACAGGGTTTGAACAGCTGTGTCTGGTACCTAACTAAAGAACATTTTATTAGAAACAATCCGGTGCTGGTTAGGTAAAGATTAAATCGCTCCTGCGTATAGATATGGCCATTAGTATTTTCTGGACATTTACTATATTTGCGATTCATTACCCATGCGGAGGGAATCTTCAGATTCCCTCCCACCTGAGCAGTTTGATATAGTCACAGCCCACCTGTTCAAACTAACCTATGACCTTTTGTTATGATACGAGGAGACATTCCTGTGTCCAATGAGATTATAGGTCCCTTTGTAGTATACTGTATGCAGTGTATATAAGATCAGCCAGCCTGGACAGCTCAGTCTCTCTCACTCCACAAACGGTTTTCATATTGACTAACTCGGAGCTGGTACCAGGACTAGCGCAGCGATCATTCCCAGTGTGTGTAAGTAATTCTATGTAATCATCTCGCTCTTTGTTTGTATTGGCCACATTCTCTCTCTCTGTTTAGTATAAGATTGTAACGTTATTGTATATTTCTGTTTAGATAATCTGTTAGAATTATATGTTAGTTTGTAGTGTATGACTTGTGAACGGTTTACCTTTTTCGATATAACTTAAAAGCTTGTTAGTAAAGGTGTTGGAACCTTAGCACGGTATGGTGTGTTCATTACATTGCAGTGGGTAATAGGAGCATCTCGATCGCTCAAACAGCTTTTGTGTTAATCAGGTTAAGCAGCTTTATATCGCTACAGTGTTTCAGAACAAGGTTTACAACATAAGAGTATCCTGTGTGTTACATTCAAGGTTTACTGATTATTATCTTGTGAGCGTCTGCGCCGCTCGTGATCTCCTCGTGGTCCCGAGCGTCCGCTACGCTGGTAGCGTAGCATTACGGTAGTCGCTCGCCTATAGTGTGCTCGACACCAAGCGTAAGCTGTGAGCGAGCGTGCCGCATGTGCGTCTCGATCACGGCCGAGCGTATGCTACGCTAAGTGCGTACCCTTACGGTACCCCATACGCCAATTGCGTATTAAGTCTCTTACCCATATAGTGAAGGTTATAAGGTAATTAAAATCAGCATTATCAAACCCTAGGGAGGAAGCCCTCTTGTGCGGAATGTTCTCTATGTCATTCTTATTTCCCGCCAGGCCAGAGCACACAGACCACTGCTTTCCCTCGCAGGCATTAGACTGCGCCTCATATCAGTCATACTGTCCCAGCATCAGGTGTAAGATGGGGAAGCTGGCGGACATATTGTTGAACGCATAGTGTGATCAGATTTCAGTGTCTAAAGGACACATCTGTTTTCTTTGCCAAATTGTCTAGGTGTATGGTGATAACGTCATGTCCCGGAAACAGGTTTGGGTTTGGTACACTCAGTTTGATAGCGGTAGGACAGACATTCAAGATGAGCCGCTATCTAGCCAGCCAAGCACAGCTTGTACATTTTCATTGTGTTCGTATCTATGCATTATATCAAGCTCTTTGTTTTACGTTGGCACACAGAGTAATGGACATATACTACTGCAGACAAGTGTATGTGAGAGAGATCTATCTACATATATAAAAATGTATGTGTGTTCCAGCATAACTCTGGAATGCCTGGAGCAATTTACACCAATATGACTTACAATCTGGAAAGAAATACTGTGGGGGTAAGACACCCCTAGGGCTAGTATATAATAAAAAGCTAACGCTACTTCTACCATCTACGGGGGGAATTCAAATGTTTTGCGTGCCTGTGTCCACTAGATGGCACCCGGAGCAAATCAAGTTTCTGTCCGTGAAGACGCACACAGCACCAACATTACTGTTATGTTGTTCCGTAATTTTGGCGGGCTTTGCTAGGACTTGTGCTGAGATTGACATGCACAATGGGAGCACATAACCCACACCACCTTGACAATGGTTCTTACTGTGGAGGCCCAGTGAAAGATGTAGGGGGTGAAGACCTTTGCCCAGCGGTCCATTTCATTATAACTGTGGTTATATATTCATATACTCTTCTAGTAATTTTGTACCAGCCCCATCCTATTCTTACCCTGTTCTGGTACTGCTGAATTTTTTCATGAGCTGGAGGAGCCGAGAAGTACCTGTTTCATCCACAATTATATGATATATGAAAGATTAACCTATTACTGCCACCTTTACGCTTTATTTTTAGGGGGTTTCATCTGACGGTGTCCACTATGGCGGGAAGAAGAACAGTGCTGTAATGTGAAAAGGGACCAATTCATTTAACGAAAAACAGAGCTGGGGAGAGGCTATGCGGCTCAGACCAGTAGCAACACTGGATAACTTCTCTCATTCGCAATGAACGTGTTCCAGGTGACCCGCTTCTAAGAATTACTATTTTTATTTGCTAGTGGCCTTTAGATAGCAGTCTGAATTTAATTGCATTTTTAAAGCGTAAACTAATGGGCCCTACAGACTCGGCGATGTACCGCCGAGCTGCCTGACCGCCAATACGGCAGACAGGCAATGCGGCGGTGTGGGGGGCAGTGACAGGGGGAGTGAAGTTACTTCACTCCCCCCGTCACACTGCTCCACCGAACTGCAGGCAAATATGGACAAGATCGTCCATATGGGCCTGCATGCACAGCCGACGGGGCACCAGCGATGAACGAGCGCAGGACCGCACATCATTCATCACTGGTGCCTCCACACTGCACGATATGAACATTATCTCGTTCATTAATGAACGAGATCGTTCATATCGTGCAGTGATGTCAGCCATTAGAAATGACTGTTATCATGGATATATTCAAAGAAACATGATTAACAAATGTAACTCCTTCATTCCATCACAGTCCGAACAGAAAAGAAGACCCGCCCCGGTAGTTAGATAAGGCCTCTCATTCCCTCAAGTGCCAAGATCCATAATTTTCCGATTGCTTTATTGCACCAAGGATACAGCTGGAGCAAATACACACTGGGTATCAGATGTAGCCATGCTCATCTTACTGCGATGCAGCATGCTGCAACACGGCTTGCTGCATGGCATGCCAGGCTGTGATTATTCGCAGCTAGCGATCACGTCGTTCATTCTTACAGGAATTAATGAAGCAATGGACAGCTGCAAAAAGGTTGCAGCCTGTCATCCCATGCAGCATGGCTACATCCGTAGGCAAACACGATAGCCAATCTCTATAAAGCAGTCAGATGTACCCAAACCTGATGGTTAGCATACGTCCCAGATTGTTTGAGATTGGCATATGTGCCAGTTTCCTTCTGCAAGAATGTTCACAATCCCCCCCCTTACAGACAGCATGAGTGACATGCTGTGGCATTTTGGTGGAGCAACCAGGATCGTTCTACAAAACGGGGCCATGTTATTTTGTAGGCGTGCTGTGGGCGACGTTAGAGACAGCCCACAGGAGTGTGCATTGTGCGATATATCGTCTGTACACACACTAGACGATATCAGTCTGAATATTGGCTGGATCGTATGCAATATCACCTAATGTGTATGCATCCTAAAATAAGATTATGGTACCTACCAGTAAATCCTTTTCTCATAGTCCGTAGATGATGCTGGGGTCCACATTAGTACCACGGGGTATAGACGGGTCCACCAGGAGCCATTGGCACTTTAAGAGTTTGAGAGTGTGGGCTAGCTCCTCCCTCTATGCCCCTCCAACCAAACTCAGTCCAGAAACTGTGCCCGAGGAGACGACATACTTCGAGAGAAGGACTTAAAACACAGATAGTGGTGAGATTCACACCAGCTCACACATACAAGGCACGTCAAGAGAACGAGCTTGAACAACTCCGCAACAGCTGAAACATTACTTACCAAGTAACCATGCAGTACTCAACTAAAATGAAGTTGTACTGAACCAAATAACAATTGCAGGAAAACGAAGCGCTGGGCAGGCGGGCGGCCAGCATCCTCTACGGACTACGAGGAAAGGATTTACCGGTAGGTACCAAAATCCTATTTTCTCTTACGTCCTAGAGGATGCTGGGGTCCACACTAGTACCATGGGGATGTACCAAAGCTCCCAGAACGGGAGGGAGAGCACGGAGGCTCCTGCAGAACTGATTGACTGAACTTCAGATCATCAGAGGCCAATGTATTGAACTTGTAGAACTTGTAGAACTTTGCAAACGTGTTCGACCCACACCAGGTTGCTGCTCGGCAAAGTTGTACTGCCAATACACCCCGGGCAGCCGCCCAGGAAGACCCCACCTTACAAGTAGAGTGGGCCTTAACAGATTTTGGACACGGCAGCCCTGCCGTAGAATAAGCGTGCTGGATAGTGAACCTAATCCAGCGAGAGATAGTTTGCTTAGAAGCAGGACACCCAATTTTCTTGGGATCATATAGGACAAACAGAGAGAGTCCGACTTCCTGTGATGAGAAGATCTTGACATAAATCTTCAGAGCCCTCACAACATCCAAGGACTTTGAAGTAATTGAGGAGTCAGTAGCCACTGGCACCACAATAGGTTGGTTAATATGAAATGCTGACACAACCTTCGGAAGAAACTGCTGACGAGTCCAGAGCTCAGCTCTATCTTTATGGAAGATCAAGTAAGGGCTTTTACAGGATAAAGCCCCCAGCTCGGAGACACATCTAGCAGAAGCCAAGGCCAACAAAGTGACCGCCTTCCATGTAAGAAATTTGAGCTCCACCTCCTGTTGAGGCTGAAACCAATCCGACTGGAGGAACTGCAACACCACGTTAAGGTCCCATGGCGCCGTAGGCGGTACAAAGGGAGGTTGGATATGCAAAACTCCCTTCAAAAAGGTCTGAACCTCAGGGAGGGCAGCCAATTACTTCTGAAAGAAAATGGATAAAGCTGAAATCTGGACCTTCACAGATCCCAACCTCAGACCCATATCCACTCCTGCTTGCAGGAAGAGTAGGAAACATCCTAGTTGAATTTCCACCGCAGGAAACTTCTTGGACTCACACCAAGAAACATATTTCTTCCAAAAACGATGGTAATTGTTTGACGTTAACCCTTTCCCTAGCCTGTATGAGGGTAAAAACTTTCTTCGGAATGCCCTTCCGAGCAAGAATCAGGCGCTCAACTTCCATGCAGTCAAACGTAGCTGCGGTAAGTCTTGATAGGCGAACGGCCCCTGCTGCAGCAGATCCTCCCGAAGAGGAAGAGGCCTCGGCTCTTCTAGCAGTAGATTCAGAAGGTCCGCGTACCAAGCCCTTCTTGGCCAGTCTGGGGCAATGAGGATGGCTTGAACCCTTGCTCTCCTTATGAGCTTTAGGATTCTTGGGATGAGTGGCAGTGGCTGAAACACGTACACTGACTGGAACACCCACGGAGACAATAGGGCGTCCACTGCCACTGCCTGTGGGTCCCGCGACCTGGAACAAGAACGCTGAAGCTTCTTGTTGAGACGAGAGCCCATCATGTCAATTTGGGGCAATCCCCAAAGATCTGTTATTTCCTTGAAAACCTCCGGATGGAGTCCCCAATCTCCTGGATGGAAATCGTGTCTGCTGAGGAAGTCTACTTCCCAGTTGTCTACTCCCGGAATGAAGATGGCTGACAGCGCTAACGCGTGTTTTTCTGTCCAGAGGAGTATTCTTGTCACCTCTGACATTGCCGCTCTGCTCTTCGTTCGGCCCTGTCGGTTTACGTAAGCCACTGTTGTTACGTTGTCAGACTGCACTTGGATGGCCCGATTTCTCAGAAGAGGGGCCGCCTGAAGAAGACCGTTGTAGACGGCTCTTAGTTCCAGGATGTTGATGGGCAGGCCGGCTTCCAGGCTTGACCACCGTCCTTGGAAGGTTACTCCTTGAGTGACTGCTCCCCAGCCCCGTAGGCTCACATCCGTTGTTAGCAGGACCCAGTCCAGAATCCCGAACCTGCGGCCTTCTAGGAGGTGAGGCAACTGATGCCACCAGAGGAGAGAAATCCTTGCCCTTGGCGACAGACAAATTCTCTGATACCTGTGGAGGTGAGATCCCGACCACTTGTCCAGGAGATCCAATTGGAAGGGTCGAGCATGGAACCTCCCGTAGTAGAGAGCCTCATAGGAGGCTACCATCTTTCCCAATAGGCGAATGCATTGATGAACAGACACCCGGACTATGGATTGGATCACCAACACATTGTCCCGCGGAAGAAACACCCGCTGCACTTCCGTATCCAGGATCATTCCCAGAAATGACAATCTCTGGGTTGTTTCCAAATGTGACTTTGGAAAATTCAGAATCCACCCATGACTCGCGTTGTGAGAACAATGGACTGCAGCAGCTTCTCCTTGGACAATGCCTTTATCAGGAGATCGTCCAGATAAGGGATGATGTTTACCCCCTGTTTTCGGAGTAGAACCATCATCTCTGCCATCACCTTGGTGAACGCCATTGGTGCTGTAGAGAGGCCGAATGGCAGGGCCTGGAACTGAAAATGACAGTCTAGGAGTGCAAAGCGGAGATAAGCCTGATGCGGCAGCCAGATCGGAATGTGAAGGTACGTATCCTTGATATCCAGTGATACCAGGAATTCCCCCTCTTCCAGACCGGATATCACCGCCCTGAGAGACTCCATCTTGAACTTGAACTTCTTTAGAAAGGGGTTCAATGATTTTAGGTTCAGAAAGGGCCTGACTGAACTATCCGGTTTCGATACCACAAAAAGGTTTGAATAGTAACCTTTGGTCAGCATGTAACGTGGCACCAGCACAATGACCTGTGCCTCCACCAGCTTTTGGACAGCGTCTTGAAGCACTGTGCTGTCCTCCAACAGAGTTGGTAAGCCAGACTTGAAAAAACGATGAGGAGGGAGACTTTGAAATTCCAGCCTGTATCCCTGAGACACAAGATCTACTACCCAGGGATCCAGGCTGGACGATACCCAGACATGACAGAACTGTCTGAGTCTCGTTCCCACAGGCCCCACCTCCAGGCCATGCCGTCCACAGTCATGCGGAGGACTTTGGGGTACCTGAAGCAGGCTTTTGTTCCTGGGAATCTGCAGCGGCAGGTTTCTTGGACTTAACCTTACCTCCCCTAAAGAAGGTATTGGATGATCTGGCCTTTCTAGGCTTGTTAGGCCGAAAGGACTCGAACAAAGAAAAATGCTCTGCGCTCCAGAAATCACTTAAAATTGATTAATTGATCAATTCAATGCAGTCTAGCAGGGAGAATGATTGACTCAATGAAGCTTGACTTTTTGAAAAGAAAATATTTTAATCAGACAGTTAATAATTCACAAAGACACGAGACAAACCGTAAATATATGTAACAATTTAAAAAGTCAGAGGTTTCTACCTCTTGCATATGTAAACAAAAACACTATCTATATTTGTAAACATGCTGTTTAAAACAGCGTACAATGTATCTAAAGTGCAGAATTGATATCTTGAGAGAGAAGCTCTCTACAGGGAGTGTCAATTGATTCTAACACTGGCGTCCCAGTGTGATATCATATGAAATGTCCACAGAAGGCTCCACAATAACTGATATAAAATTATTATTATTAGAGGCAAAACAAACAATAATAATTACCCCCGTGCTGGTTCCTGGAATTTACTACAGGGTCCTGTATGCAATTGCACGAGGTGGATATAGAGATTTTGGTTGATGCCTCAGTAATAGTTGAAAAGCAAACTCGCTGATGTGTCAGAACCTCCGTCAGAGCAGCCGTCAATTGACCATAGGATGGTAACGTATTGGGAACTTCCCAGCAAAGAACGTGATCTGTTTAGCTGGCGGTGGCGGTATGGAACGGCAAAGCCGCTGATGGCTAGTGCTGTAATGGTCTCACGGCAGAGATCCGTTCGTGTCCAGCTAGGCGCGGCGGTATCCAGGTGTAAAGGTGCCGTAAATAGCTGGAGTGCCTTTACCTCACAGTAGAGGTATGGTTCCTGGAGATCAATTGGCTGCAGTGTGGACAAAGGACGGAGTGCCGAGACCGAGATGGTAGGGAGCCTGTCTGTGAAGTAACAACTGTCCACTGAACTTTACTCGTAGAAAGGGGCGTCAACGCGTTTCGTCCCCTAGCAACGGAGACTTCCTCAAGACGAATACCTTCCTACTGAGAGCTGCATCATTTATACCTAGCTGATTGCACAAACTGAATCTGATGTGTCAATTAGTATTCAAACTATAACGAAGCATATTCTTAGTCTCACAAATAGATTAAACAAAATTAAGAACAATAATTCACTATAAAAATAAAAAGTCAAAGGGACATTGAGTCAATAATGTTATATCTTCAATTGAAGAAAAAAGCAATAAAAAGTAATAAAGAACCTGCCTTTACGTTTTTAAACTGATCAAACCTTAATTGAAGCAAACAATACAAAGCAGAGAGGAGAAGCTAATCACGCTTTACCCTCTCTATACTGAAACAGAGGTCATTCAGAATTAATATGTATTAATTGTGCTACAAGTAATCTCAAATTATCCTAACACCTAATATAGGTATTAATCAGGTTACTGGTTTAGTGCCATTTATTCCATCTCACTATTATGTAAATGATGTACACATATATGTGTTCATATATATATATATATATATATATATATATATATATATATATATATATATATATATATATGTATGTGTGTGTGTATTTAGTATATACATATATGCGCACACTTGGTTGCAAGTTAATCTAGTGGAATCATGTATTTTTTGACATATCAATACTTATGCTGTCGGTACCATCATAGATCCTTTATATCGGCCGCCCATATAAAGCCGTACGATAGAGGAATTAAGATCTCATTAGCAAAGAAAGTTTACTGTAAAAATAACAAGTTAATAAAAAATAAGAATTTACTCACCGGTAATTCTATTTCTCGTAGTCCGTAGTGGATGCTGGGGACTCCGTCAGGACCATGGGGAATAGCGGCTCCGCAGGAGACAGGGCACAAAATTTAAAAGTTTGACCACTAGGTGGTGTGTACTGGCTCCTCCCCCTATGACCCTCCTCCAAGCCTCAGTTAGGATACTGTGCCCGGACGAGCGTACACAATAAGGAAGGATTTTGAATCCCGGGTAAGACTCATACCAGCCACACCAATCACACCGTACAACTTGTGATCTGAACCCAGTTAACAGTATGATAACGTAGGAGCCTCTGAAAAGATGGCTCACAACAATAAACAACCCGATTTTTTTGTAACAATAACTATGTACAAGTATTGCAGACAATCCGCACTTGGGATGGGCGCCCAGCATCCACTACGGACTACGAGAAATAGAATTACCGGTGAGTAAATTCTTATTTTCTCTGACGTCCTAGTGGATGCTGGGGACTCCGTCAGGACCATGGGGATTATACCAAAGCTCCCAAACGGGCGGGAGAGTGCGGATGACTCTGCAGCACCGAATGAGAGAACTCCAGGTCCTCCTTAGCCAGGGTATCAAATTTGTAGAATTTTACAAACGTGTTCTCCCCTGACCACGTAGCTGCTCGGCAGAGTTGTAATGCCGAGACCCCTCGGGCAGCCGCCCAAGATGAGCCCACCTTCCTTGTGGAGTGGGCATTGACAGATTTAGGCTGTGGCAGGCCTGCCACAGAATGTGCCAGTTGAATTGCTACAAATCCAACGAGCAATCGTCTGCTTAGAAGCAGGAGCACCCAGCTTGTTGGGTGCATACAGTATAAACAGCGAGTCAGATTTTCTGACTCCAGCCGTCCTTGAAATATATATTTTCAATGCTCTGACAATGTCCAGCAACTTGGAATCCTCCAAATCGCTAGTAGCCGCAGGCACCACAATAGGCTGGTTCAGGTGAAACGCTGATACCACCTTAGGCAGAAAACGAGGACGCGTCCTCAATTCTGCCCTGTCCGAATGGAAAATCAGATATGGGCTTTTATACGATAAAGCCGCCAATTCCGACACTCTCCTGGCTGAAGCCAGGGCCAGTAGCATGGTTACTTTCCATGTAAGATATTTCAAATCTATCGATTTGAGTGGCTCAAACCAATGGGATTTGAGAAAATCCAAAACTACATTGAGATCCCACGGTGCCACTGGGGGCACAACCGGGGGCTGTATATGTAGTACTCCTTTTACAAAAGTCTGGACTTCAGGAACTAAAGCCAATTCTTTCTGGAAGAAAATCGACAGGGCCGAAATTTGAACCTTAATGGACCCTAATTTGAGGCCCATAGATAATCCTGTTTGCAGGAAATGTAGGAATCGACCCAGTTGAAATTCCTCTGTCGGGGCCTTCCTGGCCTCACACCATGCAACATATTTTCTCCAAATGCGGTGATAATGTTGTGCAGTCACCTCCTTCCTGGCTTTGACCAGGGTAGGGATGACCTCTTCCGGAATGCCTTTTTCCCTTAGGATCCGGCGTTCAACCGCCATGCCGTCAAACGCAGCCGCGGTAAGTCTTGGAATAGACACGGTCCCTGCTGAAGCAGATCCCTTCTTAGAGGTAGAGGCCACGGATCTTCCGTGAGCATCTCCTGAAGTTCCGGGTACCAAGTCCTTCTTGGCCAGTCCGGAGCCACTAGTATTGTTCTTACTCCCCTTTGCCGTATAATTCTCAGTACCTTGGGTATGAGAGGCAGAGGAGGGAAGACATACACTGACTGGTACACCCATGGTGTTACCAGAGCGTCCACAGCTATTGCCTGAGGGTCTCTTGACCTGGCGCAATACCTGTCCAGTTTTTTGTTGAGGCGGGACGCCATCATGTCCACCATTGGTCTTTCCCAATGGACTACAATCATGTGGAAGACTTCTGGATGAAGTCCCCACTCTCCCGGGTGAAGATCGTGTCTGCTGAGGAAGTCTGCTTCCCAGTTGTCCACTCCCGGGATGAACACTGCTGACAGTGCTATCACATGATTTTCCGCCCAGCGAAGAATCCTTGCAGCTTCTGCCATTGCCCTCCTGCTTCTTGTGCCGCCCTGTCTGTTTACGTGGGCGACTGCCGTGATGTTGTCCGACTGGATCAACACCGGCTGACCCTGAAGCAGAGGTTTTGCCAGACTTAGAGCATTGTAGATTGCTCTTAGTTCCAGTATATTTATGTGAAGAGACGTTTCCAGGCTTGACCACACGCCCTGGAAGTTTCTTCCTTGTGTGACCGCTCCCCAGCCTCTCAGGCTGGCATCCGTGGTCACTAGGACCCAGTTCTGTATGCCGAATCTGCGGCCCTCTAACAGATGAGCACTCTGCAACCACCATAGCAGAGAGACCCTTGTCCTTGTCGACAATTTTATCCGCTAATGCATCTGCAGATGCGATCCGGACCATTTGTCTAGCAGATCCCACTGAAAAATTTGTGCATGGAATCTGCCGAATGGAATCGCTTCGTAAGAAGCCACCATTTTTCCCAGGACTCTTGTGCATTGATGCACAGACACTGTCCCTGGTTTTAGGAGGTTCCTGACGAGTTCGGATAACTCCCTGGCTTTCTCCTCCGGAAGAAATACCTTTTTCTGAACAGTGTCCAGAATCATCCCTAGGAACAGCAGACGTGTCGTCGGGATCAGTTGGGATTTTGGAAAATTCAGAATCCACCCGTGCTGTTGGAGCACTACTTGAGTTAGTGCTACTCCGACCTCCAGCTGTTCTCTGGATCTTGCCCTTATCAGGAGATCGTCCAAGTAAGGGATAATTAATACGCCTTCTCTTCGAAGAAGGATCATCATTTCGGCCATTACCTTGGTAAAGACCCTGGGTGCCGTGGACAATCCAAACGGCAGCGTCTGAAACTGATGACAGTTTTGTACCACGAACCTGAGGTACCCTTGGTGTGAAGGGCAAATTGGGACATGAAGGTAAGCATCCTTGATGTCCAAGGACACCATAAAATCCCCTTCTTCCAGATTCGCTATCACTGCTCTGAGTGACTCCATCTTGAACTTGAATTTTTGTATGTACAGGTTCAGAGATTTCAGATTTAGAATAGGTCTTACCGAGCCGTCCGGCTTCGGTACCACAAATAGCGTGGAGTAATACCCCTTTCCCTGTTGTAGAAGTGGTACCTTGATTATCACCTGCTGAGAATACAGCTTGTGAATGGCTTCCAATACCGTCGCCCTGTCTGAGGGAGACGTTGGCAAAGCAGATTTTAGGAACCGGCGAGGGGGAGACTTCTCGAATTCCAACCTGTAACCCTGAGATACTACCTGCAGGATCCAGGGGTCCACCTGCGAGTGAGCCCACTGTGCGCTGAAATTCTTGAGGCGACCCCCCACCGCCCCTGAGTCCACTTGTAAGGTCCCAGCGTCATGCTGAGGCCTTTGCAGAAGCCGGGGAGGACTTCTGCTCCTGGGAAGGGGCTGCTTGCTGCAGTCTCTTACCCTTTCCTTTGCCTCGGGGCAAATATGAATGTCCTTTTGCTCGCTTGTTCTTATAGGAACGAAAGGACTGCGGCTGAAAAGACTGCGTCTTTTTCTGCTGGGAGGGGACTTGAGGTAAAAAGGTGGACTTGTTGCCGTGGCTACCAAATCCGATAGACCGACCCCAAATAATTCCTCCCCTTTATACGGCAATACTTCCAAATGCCGTTTGGAATCCGCATCGCCTGACCACTGTCGTGTCCATAGACTTCTTCTGGCAGATATGGACATCGCACTTACTCTTGATGCCAGAGTGCAGATATCCCTCTGTGCATCTCGCATATAAAGGAATGCATCCTTTAATTGCTCTATAGTCAATAAAATACTGTCCCTATCCAGGGTATCAATATTTTCAGTCAGGGAATCCGACCAAGCCACCCCAGCACTGCACATCCAGGCTGAGGCGATTGCTGGTCGCAGTATAACACCAGTATGTGTGTATATACTTTTTAGAGTATTTTCCAGCCTCCTATCAGCTGGATCCTTGAGGGCGGCCGTATCAGGAGACGGTAACGCCACTTGTTTGGATAAACGTGTGAGCGCCTTGTCCACCCTAGGGGGTGTTTCCCAGCGCGCCCTAACCTCTGGCGGGAAAGGGTATAACGCCAATAACTTCTTTGAAATTAGCAGTTTTTTATCAGGGGTAACCCACGCTTCATCACACACGTCATTCAATTCCTCTGATTCAGGAAAAACTACAGGTAGTTTTTTCAGACCCCACATAATACCCCTTTTTGTGGTACTTGCAGTATCAGAGATATGCAAAGCCTCCTTCATTGCCGTGATCATATAACGTGTGGCCCTACTGGAAAATATGTTCGTTTCTTCACCGTCGACACTAGATTCGGTGTCCGTGTCTGGGTCTGTGTCGACCGACTGAGGCAAAGGGCGTTTTACAGCCCCTGACGGTGTTTGAGACGCCTGTACAGGTACTAACTGGTTTGCCGGTCGTCTCATGTCGTCAACCGACTTTTGCAGCGTGCTGACATTATCACGTAATTCCATAAACAAAGCCATCCATTCCGGTGTCGACTCCCTAGGGGGTGACATCACCATTACCGGCAATTGCTCCGCCTCCACACCAACATCGTCCTCATACATGTCGACACACACGTACCGACACACAGCAGACACACAGGGAATGCTCTGATAGAAGACAGGACCCCACTAGCCCTTTGGGGAGACAGAGGGAGAGTTTGCCAGCACACACCAAAGCGCTATAATTATATAGGAACAACCTTATATAAGTGTTGTTTCCTTATAGCTGCTTAAATATATATAATATAGCCAAAAAATGCCCCCCCTCTCTGTTTTTTACCCTGTTTCTGTAGTGCAGTGCAGGGGAGAGCCTGGGAGCCTTCCTAGCAGCGGAGCTGTGTAGGAAAATGGCGCTGTGTGCTGAGGAGATAGGCCCCGCCCCCTATTCCGGCGGGCTCTTCTCCCGGTTTTTCTGAGACCTGGCAGGGGTGAAATACATCCATATAGCCTCATGGACTATATGTGATGTATTCTTTTTAGCCAGAAAGGTATTA
Source organism: Pseudophryne corroboree (assembly GCF_028390025.1). Classification (NCBI taxonomy): domain Eukaryota; kingdom Metazoa; phylum Chordata; class Amphibia; order Anura; family Myobatrachidae; genus Pseudophryne; species Pseudophryne corroboree. The sequence goes on along the minus strand of NC_086451.1, from coordinate 369,101,518 downwards.
ACATTGCTGCCCAGGGCGCCCCCCCCAGCGCCCTGCACCCTCAGTGACCGCCGGTGTGAAGTGTGCCTAAGCGCAATGGCGCACAGCTGCAGTGCTGTGCGCTACCTCATGAAGACTGAAAAGCCTTCAGCCGCCGGTTTCTGGACCTCTTCTTACTTCGGCATCTGCAAGGGGGTCGGCGGCGCGGCTCCGGTGACCCATCCAGGCTGTACCTGTGATCGTCCCTCTGGAGCTAGTGTCCAGTAGCCTAAGAAGCAAATCCATCCTGCACGCAGGTGAGTTCACTTCTTCTCCCCTAGGTCCCTCGTTGCAGTGAGCCTGTTGCCAGCAGGACTCACTGAAAATAATAAAACTATCAAAACTTTTACTCTAAGCAGCTCTTTATGAGAGCCACCTAGATTGCACCCTGCTCGGACGGGCACAAAAACCTAACTGAGGCTTGGAGGAGGGTCATAGGGGGAGGAGCCAGTACACACCACCTAGTGGTCAAACTTTTAAATTTTGTGCCCTGTCTCCTGCGGAGCCGCTATTCCCCATGGTCCTGACGGAGTCCCCAGCATCCACTAGGACGTCAGAGAAATATAGTTCCAATCTGGGTAATAGATGTTAGTAACCTGATTAATACCTATATTAGGTGTTAGGATAATTTGAGATTACTTGTAGCACAATTAATACATATTAATTCTGAATTACCTGTTTCAGTATAGAGAGGGTAAAGCGTGATTAGCTTCTCCTCTCTGCTTTGTATTGTTTGCTTCAATTAAGGTTTGATCAGTTTAAAAACGTAAAGGCAGGTTCTTTATTACTTTTTATTGCTTTTTTCTTCAATTGAAGATATAACATTATTGACTCAATGTCCCTTTGACTTTTTATTTTTATAGTGAAGAATTATTGTTCTTAATTTTGTTTAATCTATTTGTGAGACTAAGAATATGCTTCATTATAGTTTGAATACTAATTGACACATCAGATTCAGTTTGTGCAATCAGCTAGGTATAAATGATGCAGCTCTCAGTAGGAAGGTATTCGTCTTGAGGAAGTCTCCGTTGCTAAGAGACGAAACGCGTTGACGCCCCTTTCTACGAGTTCAGTTCATTGGACAGTTGTTACTTCACAGACAGGCTCCCTACCATCTCGGTCTCGGCACTCCGTCCTTTGTCCACACTGCAGCCAATTGATCTCCAGGAACCATACCTCTGCTGTGAGGTAAAGGCACTCCAGCTATTACGGCACCTTTACACCTGGATACCGCAGCGGCTAGCCGGACACGAACGGATCTCCGCCGTGAGACCATTACAGCACTAGCCATCAGCGGCTTTGCCGTTCCATACCGCCACCGCCAGCTAAACAGATCACGTTCTTTGCTGGGAAGTTGCCAATACGTTACCATCCTATGGTCAATTGACGGCTGCTCTGACGGAGGTTCTGACACATCAGCGAGTTTGCTTTTCAACTATTACTGAGGCATCAACCAAAATCTCTATATCCACCTCGTGCAATTGCATACAGGACCCTGTAGTAAATTCCAGGAACCAGCACGGGGGTAATTATTATTGTTTGTTTTGCCTCTAATAATAATAATTTTATATCAGTTATTGTGGAGCCTTCTGTGGACATTTCATATGATATCACACTGGGACGCCAGTGTTAGAATCAATTGACACTCCCTGTAGAGAGCTTCTCTTTCAAGATATCAATTCTGCACTTTAGATACATTGTACGCTGTTTTAAACAGCATGTTTACAAATATAGATAGTGTTTTTGTTTACATATGTAAGAGGTAGAAACCTCTGACTTTTTAAATTGTTACATATATTTACTGTTTGTCTCATGTGTCTTTGTGAATTATTAACGGTCTGATAAAATATTTTCTTTTCAAAAAGTCAAGCTTCATTGAGTCAATCATTCTCCCTGCTAGACTGCATTGAATTGATCAATTAATCAATTTTAAGTGATTTCTGGAGCGCAGAGCATTTTTCTTTGTTTGTGTCCCAATCTGTTTTTCAGCCTAGCCAGCTGTTTTGCTCAGCAGCTCCAATATCACGATTTTTATACTGATTACCAGCCGGTAAATTTATTATATTATATATAGCGCCAGATATATACAGTTTGAGATTATTCTCCAACTGTATTTATATATTAGTTTTTACGTTAGGCCGAAAGGACTGCTGCGCAGCTGAGAAGGATTTCTTCAGAGCAGGTGCTGCTGAGGGAAGAAACGGAGACTTACCCGCTGTAGCGGTGGATATCCACGCGTCTAGAGCTTCCCCAAAGAGAGCCTGACCTGTATAAGGTAGCAACTCCACACTTCTTCTGGATTCCACGTTGGCCGACCACTGGCGGAGCCACAGTACCCGACGAGCTGAAACAGGCATGGAAGAAATTCCCGCAGCCATGGAACCCAGGTCTTTCATGGATTCTACCATAAAACCTGCAGAATCATGAATTAAATACAGTGCAACGTCATCCCTATCCATAGTATCCCAATCCTCAATTAAGGTAGCCGACCACTTCATTATTGCCTTTGCAATCCATGCACTAGCAATAGTGGGACCTAATATGGCCCCTGAAGCAGTGTACACTGATTTAAGCATATTATCAATTTTCCTATATGCCAGCTCCTTTAAAGCGGTAGATCCCAGAACAGGTAAAACCACCTTTGGATACAGATGCGTCAACAATCGGCGGGTTTTCCCACCTTTTCCTATCCTCCTCAGGGAAAGGAAAAGCCACCAGACTCCTCTTAGGGATCTGAAATTTCTTTTCAGGGTTTACCCATGCTTTTTCAAATACAGCATTCAGCTCCTTTGACGCAGGGAAGGGTAGCGAGTCTCTTATTTTCAGTAAAAAAAAAAAAAAAACACACCTGAGAAGGTTGAGGAGGCATCATTTACATTTAACACATCCCTGATAGCCTCTATCAATAATTGCACCCCCCTTGCAAGAGATGCGGACCCCCGCAACACATCCCCATCACCATCTGTAGTGTCAGAATCGGTATCAGTGTCGTCTTGTGTGACATGCACAAGCGCACGTTTGTGGGGGTATATAGCGGGGTGTCCTGAGGTACCAGACACAGGCCATACTGCCACAGAGCTCTGTAATACCTGGGTTGCAAATTCATTACTAACAACCCGGTCAGAAATCTGAGAAATCAAAGTTTTGACAGAGGAAAACCACTCTGGTTCCCTTGCTGGTATCTGTGCTAAACCAGTGCTATCCTGATTACATGGAATGTGATCATCCTGGGAGGATAAATCCTCTGCAGCATATGACACAGTGTCCCTGGACATAGCTAAAGGAGACCACCAAACACTACACACACACACAGGTGGGGGCAGACAGTCTTTTCCACCCCCACCCCCCAAGAATGGCAAGAGACAGAGATTGGAGCCAATCCACACACAGCGCTTTGCAGCAAGGAGAAACCCCTTGTCAGCGCTGACTGTGCTCCTTAATAGGACACAGTCTAATTACAGCCTCCCCTCCCTTCTACAACCCCCTGGTACAGTGTAAGCTGGAGTTGCTGTGGAAAGACCCGAATCTTCCTTTCAGCGCTTGCAGGCAAGAAAATGGTGCTTGAATGCTGCCGGGTCCGCTCTGAGGAGAAGCTCCGCCCACTTAATGGCACTGTCTTCTGCTCTTCAGATGATTATACTGGCCTGAGGAAAGTTGCCGGCAGAGATCCCTGACCCCGACAGGCTTGCTGACGCGTGTGTGTGTGTGTGTGTGTGTGTGTGTGTGTGTGTGTGTGTGTGTGTGTGTGTGTGTGGGGGTGGGGGGGGGAATAAGAGCTGGCCCAGGGCGCCCCTCACAGCGCCGCACTATGTGCCTCTGGTACCATCCCAGGAGCGCGGTCAATACTGCGCTCCCTCCCCATTGCCGCCATCTTCACACGGGCCTCCTGCTTGCTAGGGGGGTCGGTGACTAACTCGCCACTCTCTTCAGCTCTCTAAGGCAGAGGTTCTCAAACTCGGTCCTCGGGGGCCCACACAGTGCATGTTTTGCAGGTCTCCTCACAGAATCGCAAGTGAAATAATTAGCTCCACCTGTGGACCTTTTAAAATGTGTCAGTGAGTAATTAATACACCTGTGCACCTGCTGGGTTACCTGCAAAACATGCACTGTGTGGGCTCCCGAGGACCGAGTTTGAGAACCTCTGCTCTAAGGGGTCGGCAGTATGCTGTGGCGGAGACCGATCAGACCCCTCTGGAGCTCAGTGTCCAGTCAGTAGAGTCTGTGGCTCAGACCCCGCAGGGCGGACACTGCTACCCCCCTTAGTCCCTCGCTGCAGGCAGGCTGTTGCCAACAGCCTCCTGTAAAAAAATAAACTCTAAAATAACTTTTACTAGAAAAGCTCAGGAACGCTCCCCTAGCTGTGACCGGCTCCTCCGGGCACATTTTCTAAACGGAGTCTGGTAGGAGAGGCATAGAGGGAGGAGCCAGCCCACACTCTCAAACTCTTAAAGTGCCAATGGCTCCTGGTGGACCCGTCTATACCCCATGGTACTAATGTGGATCCCAGCATCCTATAGGACGTAAGAGAAAAGGTGTTTACAATTTAAAAAAACACAAAAACAAAAAACTTCTAAATAAATATACCACAAAAATATCAAAATTACAGGAAAAACATGCTTTTTGTCAAAGGGGTCTGTAGAAAGAGGTCAGCCAATAGCCACGTTTACGATAATAAAGCAGGCAAAAAAAAAAAAGAGTGCAGTCCAGATTTAGTCCATTTTATTTTTTTTTGCATTTATCGAGAGGTCGTCAAGCAGGATAACCAAAAGTAGACGTTCCACAAAAAAACATTGTCTGCTACACATAACTAAACTTCATATAACCACACAAATATTGTGCACCATCGTCATTTGTGACTTCATCTAAATCATTCTTACTGGTGAGGGAAATATCTAATCCTTGCAGCAGGCTCTTATCGCACACCAATAGATTTATGTATATACATATATATTCACACTTTTTCTTCTGAAGTCAATTCATCAAGGACTTTAAAAACTTGCAGATGAAAAATTGTCTCTGCGGCAAAGTAGAAAAGAAAAATAAACAGTAGAAAAGACATGGGTGACTGAACAGAAAACTATATATATATATATTAAAAATGTTAAGACCATCAACAGAACACATTGGATTCTAACAATTGATTTCACATAGCTTCAGGAACGGAGAAAGTGTGCCGTAACACAGGAGGCAGACATTCTGTAAGCGGGTTGGATCCTTGCGATGTCACTACATTTCAGTGAATGGATATGCTGCATTGCAATGTATACTAGTTCTGCGCAGAAAAAGGTCTGCCTCCAGTGTGGGCAGGTTACACTATTTTAAACAACAGCAATCGTGCAGAACGGTCACTGGTAACAAATCTATAGTTTAGTCCTTCTAAAAACCACAGGCTCAATGTTCAGGTGCAAACAGGTGCATTGGCTACTACAGGCAACATCACTA